>NW_006408575.1:11076667-11101129 GCF_000296735.1 Chrysochloris asiatica | reverse complement strand
ACTCATACTTCTTAATGTTATCCATAGCTTGTCATGATCCACACAATCGAATGCCTTTGCGTAGTCAATAAAGCATAGGTAAACTTAAATAATGGCATTGTAAAGTATATTGCAAGTGCCATGTACCGCCAGAAGAACAAACAAATCTGGAGTGGAAGAGATACAGCCAGAATGCCTCTTAGAATTGAGGATGGTGAGACTTGGTCTCTCATGCTTTGGACATGTTGACAGGAAGGACCAATGCCTGGAGAAGGACATGATGAACGGTAAGGTGGAAGTTCAGTGACAAGGAGGAAGACTCTTAATGAGATGGAGTGACACAGTGACAGCAACAATGGACTCCAGCATAACACTTGTGAGGATGCCACAGGACCAGGCAGTGTTTCGTTCTGTTATGCATAGGCTGATATGAGTCAGTACAGTACCTGACAACAATAGCCATTCATGGTCTTGGCACTCCAGCAAATTGATTGAGCTGGACTATTCAAATGAGGTGCTTATGGCCCAGCAAGTGGATTGAAAAGCTTGCTAATAATGCAAACAAGGTTCATGGTATCCTTTTTGGGATGGGGCCATGCAAATAAGGAGGGTAAAACCATAATGAGGAGATTGGTCAGTTTTGCCATCCGACTAAGTTTAAATGAGCCATCCTAGAAGGTGGAAGAGGGGACCTCACTACCATCAAGAAAAAAAGAGGTAGGAGTGGAGTGCATCATTTTGGACCCAGGGTCCCTACACCGAGAAGCTCCTAGAGAGAGGCTGTGGTAAGCATGGTAGAATCCAGAAGCAGCAGAAACAGAAACCCTGCATGAAGTGGTGCAATGGGCTTCTAAGCAACAGAGTGAAATGACTAGCATGGGCATGCTGATCCATGAAGTTGTGGGGTAGGAAGCATTTATCAGAGGAGTTAAAGAGCTTTGTAACACTTTGTCCCAGGCCAAAGGCAGGAGGCCAGGCACTTCTGGCCTAGCTCTAGAAGCCTGTCTGGCAGTCACAACAGGAGATGCAGGTGTCCTGATCCAAGAACTGTATCCTGAGTCATTCCTGATCCTGAATTGAAACCCTATACAGGGTTGCTTTAAGTTGGAACCAGCTTGACAGCACTTAACAACAACAACTTCCCTAATAAACTCCATAATTGTGAGTATAGTCTGAGAGTTCTGTGTGCCATTGCAACAAATGATGAAACACAGCAGAGAAGGGAAGTGCCATGGGAGGGAGAGCTGGAGGCAGAATTAGTCAAATGAATAGAGAAAGGAGGTGTATCTGACCTCTGTCTCATAGGAATGAGCCTTCAGCTGATGCTGATGGTGATTTTCTTTCCCAGTGGTGAAGTTAGAGGAGGTCATATTGTGAGAAACGTTGTCGAAACAAATGTTCAAGTAATCCAATCTGTACTTATTTTAGCAAGAGAGAGGTTTTCTTGATTTGATTTTGCAAAATCAGGCACCCAACCCAGTAGACACGGCAGATGTGCCGCATGGCCTGCCTGCAAACATTTTATTCCCCTGTCTTGAAAAAGCCCTCCTCCAGTTCCTGTTCCCCATTTACAATTCTACCAGCACATCTTGGTTTTCCCTTCCCCCAGAGAAGCCAAAATGGCTCACCCATGGTCTTAATGACTGTATTCTTATTTAAAGTTCCTAGTCCTAGAACAGATTTCTTTGCTCCCTTCCCCCAATTCATCCTGCTTACATATCCCTGGGTGTGAATTAACAACCTATGTCTGGCTGGTCCAGCAATCTCATGAGCCATTTATTCCTGAAGATGGACCACGCCAACAAGAATTATTTCTCACAATATGATGTAATCTTTACAATACCACAATTTAAAAAAAAGTCACCTCCTCACAGAGGCCCTACTTGAACAACCTCATTTTTAAGGATCATTCTGGTTGGAGTGATTACATTTACTGTGTGGTTATTTGTTTGCTATGCCTTCTATACTGGTCTATAAGCCCCACAAGGACAGACACTATGCTTGTTTTTATTTTTAACATATTCCTCATGTTAAGCACAGTGCCTGACCCAAAATAGATGCTCAAAAAATATTTGGGGGAATATATGAATGAGTAGACTAAACATCCATTTTCTTAAAACCTACACTAGGAAATTCCTTGGTATTATTGTCAGTGACTCAAATACCTATCTCTACCAGGTTAGTTGGAGTGCTGGTATGGCACTGTAGGATAAGCACTAGATTGCTAGCCTAAAGGTTGACAGTTCAAATCCATTAGCCACTATGAGTCAGAACCAACTAGATGGTATTTAACAACAACAACCAGGTTACTTGCTCCTAGGTGGTATGCACAGTTAAGCACTATTAGCCACAAAGTTGATGGTTCAAACCCACCTCCAGAAGACAGGTCTGGCAGTCTGTTTCTAAAAACCCTGCTCTGCAAACATGGGATTGCCATGCGTCAGGATTGGCTAAACAACAAGTAACAACAATAATAGCCAGTCTGGTCATTTTATATGGCTCAAACTTCTGAGATAGAGAACAAGAAAATAAATAAATCCTGGAACTAAAATTTTCAACTTGAATTGTGTCAGTCTGGATCAGTTCAGGCTTTGTCCGAACTTCCTGTGTGACCTCAGACAGATCAATGAAATTATCTGTGCCTCAGGTGTATCATCCATGTGTACATATGCATATGTGGTAGCAGGAATGGAAGCAGCAGTCAAGAAATCAAACGACGTATTGCATTAGGCAAATCTACTGCACAAGACCCTTTTAAAGTGTTGAAGAACAAAGATGTCAGCTTGAGGACTAAGGTGCACCTGACCCAAGCCGTGGTATTTTCAATAACCTTATATGCATGCGAAAGCTGGACAGTGAATAAGGAAGACTGCAGAAGAATTGATGCTTTTGAGTTATGGTGTTGGAGGAGAACATTGAAAGTACCACGGGCTGCCAAAAGAGCAAACAGATCTGTGTTGGAAGAAGTGCAGCCAGAGTGTTCCTTGGAGGCCAAGATGGCCAAACTTTGTCTCTCATACTTTGGACATATTGTCAGGAGGGACCAGTCTCTGGAGAAGGATATCATGTTTGGTAAGGTGGAGGGTCAGAGAAAAAGAGGAAGACCCCCAGTGAGATAGATTGGCAAAGTGGCAGCATCAATGGGCTCAAGCATGGCAACAATAGTGAGGTTGGCCCAGGATCGGGCAATGTTTCATTCTGTTGTGCATAGGGTCGCTATGAGTCAGTACCAACTCGATGGCACCTAACAACAACAACAAGATAAACAGACAGAGTCATCGTGTGATGCTGTAGGACAATGCACTAGACCACAAGGTTGGTTTAGACCACAAGTTGGCGTGGTTTAAACTCACCAACCACTCCTCGATAACCCTATACAGCATCACTATGAATCAGAACCGACTCAACGGCACTGAGCAACAGCAAAAATAGATAAACAGACAACATTGATGTATTAAATAAAGCAGTTGAATCAGATACTCTTTGAGTCTTTTTCATTGTTCAAATTTTGGAACTTAATCTTGCAGGATTGGTTGGGGGAAGGGGAACCAGACACATGACACCACTTGGGTGGTTCAATCCAGTGTGTGCATTTAGTGGCGTTTCAGCTCCTAGTTGGAATAAAAAGAAAGGGTTTGCAGATGCATACTTGAAACGACCTCTAGACAGGGAATTGCCTGTCTCTTGGAGCCTACTTTGTCATATTCACAATGAGATGCCAATTAAACCAATCCTGCCAACTGTACAGGAATGCTATTGAATCAAGACAGTAGATGGAGAAGGTGCCTCAAGCAGGATATGTTTTGAAAGAGCAAACAGAGACGGCCACAAATCTCAAACAAAGAGTAAATATACTACATCAGTGGGTGGGTACACCTCAAACAGAGCATTAGCCAGAAGGGTCAGATGCAAATATCAGGTATACAGGGAGCAATCCACCTCCTGGCACCGCCACTAAAATAAATATCAGGGCTTGGGAAATGAGAGTGCTTTTGGTTTAATTACTACCATCTTTGCACAAAAGAAAAAGTTGCACAAAAACACAAAAAGAAAGGGTTGAACTAGGTATTCTACAACCCAGTGAGCTCACCCTGACTGTACATTTGAATCTCCCAGGACCTTTTACAAATTTGGATTCTCACCTGACATCCCAGACCAATTAAGTTAGAATCTCTAGCGGTAGGAATCATCCATCCCAGGTGATTGATTCCATTGTGCAGCCAGGCTTGAGAATCTCTGCTCAAGGGCACTTATCGTTGTTGTTGTTAAGTGCCGTGGAGTTGGTTCTGACTCATAGCGACCCTGTACAGGGTTTCCAAGGCTGTAAATCTTTACGGGAGCAGAAAGCCTCATCTTTCTCCCATGGAATAGCTGGTAGTTTCAAACTGCTGACCTTAAAGTTTGCAGCCTGATACGTAACCACTAAGCTACCAGAGCTCCTTCAAGGGCTCTTGGGACCCTTCTAAAGTTTCTCTTTGCCTAAATGGCAGGCCACCTGATATTCCACTAGGTGGCACCTTTCGGCAAACTTCAGCGAATCTAGAAAGGTCTCCACCTCAAACTTAAAAGAGTAAATTCAGAAAACAGGACCTGGTGGTCTTCACAGACAGCAAGAGGTCTATACTCTTGATGAGAAGACTGAATTTGTTGATTAACAACTTTCTGGTGAACAGTGGACATATTGTCAGGAGGGACCAGTGAAAAAACATTAAGATACAACCCAGTTAGTACACTGAGGTATGAGAGGGTTGCCTCTATCCCACATGGCTGGACTCACCTATTCAAAATATGCTCCAGTCTCTTTTCCCTACTTGATCCAGTCCCAACACCACTCACCTCAAAAGTCCTTCAGGAGCCCCTGTAAAGTGCAATGATAGGTATCGACTCTTTTCATCTGGTCAGGTAAGAAGACCCTGCATTTTCTTGACAATTTACTCTAGCATGGCACTGTGGAATAAGCACTGGACTATAAGATTGGTTTGAACTGCAAGGTCGACAGTTCAAACTCACCAGTTGCTCCTTGGAAACTGTAACACCACTTGTCTTGCGGTAGTTTGCATGTTGCTGTGAAGCTATGCCACCTGTATTTTAAATACCATCAGGGTCAGCCATGGTGGACAGGTTTCACCTGAGCATTCAGACTAAGACAGACTAGGAAGAAGGAGAGATGGACTACTTCTGACTACTTAATCACTGAAAACCTTATGAATAGCTGTGGACAACTATCAGATGCCAACAGAATACTGAATACTAAAACATGATGAAGAGTACCAAAATATTGTCAGATGTAGTACTAGAAGATGAGCCCCTCAGGTTGAAAAGAAAGAGCTGTGTCCTCAAAGCAGAGCTGACCATGATGAGGCAAAAAGAGTAAAGCTTTTAGGATCTTCATTTGCTAATGGGGCACAACTCAAAATGAGGAGAAACAGTTGTAAACATCCATTATTAATTGTAATATTGAATGCATGAAGTATAAATCTAGGAAAATTGGAAGTTGTCAAAAATGAAATGGAATGCATAATCATTGATATTCTAGGCATTGTTTTTGTTGTTAAGTGCCATCAAGTCGGTTCCCAATTATAGCGACCCTGTATAGGGTTACCAAGGAACAGCTGAATCATTGACATTTTGGTTCCCAGTCTAGTGCTTGTTCTATAGCACCACACCAAGAGCCCATCCTAGGCATAGTTGTTGTGAAGTGCCATCGGTTCAAACTGACCTTGTGGTCCAGTGCATTATCCTGCAGTACCAAACCAAAGCTCCATCCCAGGCATTAGTGAACCAAAATTGACTGGTATTGGCCATTTTGAATCTGACAATTACATGGTTTATTATGCCAGGAATGACAAATTGAAGAGGAATGGCATCACAATCATCATCAAAAAGAATATTTCAAGATTTATCTTGAAGTACAATACTGTCTGTGGTATGAGAAATTTCATATGCCTGAAAGGAAGACCAATTAATGCAACCATTATTCAAATTTACACACCAACCTCTAAAGCCAGTAATGATGAAATTGAAGAATTCTGCCAATTTCTTTAGTCTGAAATTGATCAAACATGCAATCAAGATGTATTGATAATTACTGACAATTGGAATGCAAAAGTTGGAAATAAAGAGAAAGGATCAATAGTTGGAAAATATGACCTTGGTAATAGAAACTATGCTGGAGAGAGCATGATAGAATTTTTCAAGACCAGCAACTTCCTCATTGCAAACACCTTTTTAAAACAACATAAAAGATGGCTATACACATGAACATCACCAGATGGCATACACAGAAATCAAATTTACTACAACAGTGGGAAGACACAGTGGAAAAGCTCTATAACATCGGCCAAAACAAGGCCAGGACAGACTGTGGAACAGTCTATCAATTACTCATATGTAAGCTCAGGCTGAAACTGAAGACAATGAAAACAAGTCCATGAGAGCCAAAATATGACCTTGAACACATCCCACCTGAAGTTAGAGATCATCTCAGAAACAGATTTGATGCATTAGACACTAATGATCAAAGACCTGAAGAATTGTGGAATGACATTAAGAACATTATACATGATATTCTAGTTTCAAAGACTAAATCGAAACTTTAATCACCTCTCACTTGAATTGCTACAATTACATCCCTTAAATTCATCCTTTCTTCTGGAATGGCCATTCTGATATGGAGACTTGCCATGTGGCTTCTAATTGATGGTCTCCCCATCCTCTCCACAATAAAGTTCAAGTCATACATTATACAAAACCACTAATAGTTTCTTAAACTAACCACATTGTTCCTTACCTCCATGCCTATGTTCATATAATTCCTCCCTCCACATGTACCCTTTACATCTTTCTGCATTGATGAATTCTTACTCAGCTCATATGGCATTTCTTCTACTGACTGTTTCTTGCTTTCATCCCATGGACTAAGAATTCCTTCATTGTTTTTTCCATCCTTCTTGTAATTTAGTGCCGACAAGTCAGTTCTTACTCAAAGTGACACTGTATAGGGTTTCCCACGAGTAGTTGATGATTTGAACTGCCAACCTTGTGGTCCAATGCAGTCCAATGCTTATCTTACAGCATCACAGCTCCTATTTATATGTATTTCTAATTTAACAATTACATTTTAATAAAGGTGATGTGATGATGTTCACTAACATTTATAGAGTGCTTGCTATGCCCTTCGGTGGTGCAAATGATTAATGCACTCAACTGCCAAGCAAAAGGTCAGAAGTTCAAGTCAACATAGAAATGCCTGTGAAGAAGCCCTGGCGATTTACTTGTGGAAAAAATTATCCATTGAAAATTCTTTGGAACACAGCTTTACTCTATACACATGGTTACCATGAGTTAGAATTGATTTGATGGTAACTGGTTTACCAAGCTCTACACTAGTACTTTAAAAACATCTCTTTCAATCCTCACCAAAACACCATAAGGCAGGATGTATTATGAGCTCCATATTTTGAAAGAGAAACTAAAGCAGAGAGAAGTAAAGTGACTTGCCTAAAGTCACGTAGATAGATAGATTCAGATCAATTGCTCTTTTTTTTTCATGTGGCTTAATGCTGGCATGGTGCCCAGCATGTAATATCTGCTCATCAGGCACTTGCTGAAGAACAGAGGGCTCCCTTACATAGGAAGATAGGGAGAGCTTCTCCATTCAATGCTCTTCACATTGCAACATCAACTAAGGGCTTTTTCTGATTTTCATGTTTATTTATTTTATAATGCTTCCTCTACTATTTATGTTTTGGGTTCAAGCATAACAACAATTGTGAGGCTGGTGCAGGACAGGGCAGTGTTTCATTCTGTTGTGCCTATGAGTTGAAACTAACTTGACAGCACATAACATTATGTTTTATGTGCTAAGGCCTATATTGAGTAATTTGCATATGTTGTTGTTAAGTGCTATCAAGTCAGTTCTGACACACAGCGACCCTGTTTAGGGTTTCCGAGGAACAGCTGATGGGTTTGAACTGCCGACCTTGTAGTTCACAGTCCAGTGCAGATCCTACAGCACCACATTAGGAGTCCAGTTTGCACATATTGTCTCATTAAAATCACAACACCACCATCTAGAAAGGACTAGTAGTATTATTTGCAGCTGTAATACAAATGAGGAAACTGTATGTTCAGAGCATGTCATTTACTTGTCTATGGTCATACAACTAGTAATTGTCAGCATCATCCCAATATTAAGTAAGCTACTACTTCCTTAATTGAAAAATGAACTATATCTAAGCACTATTTTTCTGAATACAGAAGAGAATGTGTAATGAAGGATATCATTGCTGATGTTAGATACATTTTGGATGAAAGCAGAGAATACTGGAAAGATGTTTACTTGTATTTTATTGAGTAGGCAAAGACATTTGACTGTGTAGATCATAATAAATTATGAGTAGTATTGCGAAGAATGGGAACTTCAGAACACTTAATTGTGCCCATGCTAAATCAGAACATAGCCCAAGAAACAGTTGTTAGAATAGAGCAAGGAGATATTGCAAGGTTTAAAATCAGGAATGTTATGCATTAGGGTTGTATCCTTTCTCCAAACTTATTCAGTCGGTATGGTGAACAAATAAGACAAGAAATTGGATTTTATGAAAAAGAAGGCAGCATCAGGGCTGGAGGAAGGCTCATGAGCCTGTAATATGCAGACGACACAATCTTGCTTGCTGAAAGTGAAGTGGACTTCAGCATTTACTGATGAAGATAAAAAAATCAAAGCTTTCAGTATGGATTACACTGCAATATAAAGAAAATTAAAATCCTCAAACTGGACCAATAAACAGCATTATGATAAACAGAGAAAACATTGAAATTGTGAAGGATTTTGTTTTACTTGGATCCACAGTCAACACCCATGGAAGCAGCAGTCATGTATTGCATTGGGCAAATCTGCTGCAAAACATTTCTTTAAAGTGCTAAAAAGCAAAGATGTTACTTTGAAGACTAATGTGCACTGGACCTAAGTCATGGTATTATCAATTGCCTCATATGTATGTATGCAAATGCTGGACAAGGAATAAGGAAGACCAGAGAAGAATGATGCCTTTGAATTATGGTGTTGTTGATGAATATTGAATATACCGTGGACTTCCAGAAGAACAAACAAATCTGTCTTGGGAGAAGTACAGACAGAATGCTTCTTAGAAGTGAGAATGAAAAGACTTCATCCTACGTACTTTGGACATGTTATCAGGAGGGACGGAGTAGTACATCATACTTGGTAAAGAAGAGGGTCAGCAAAAAAAGAGGAAGACCCTCAACAAGATGAGTTGATTTAGTAGCTGCAACAATGGACTCAAACATAACAATTGTGAAGTTGGCAAATGACTGGGCAATGTCTCATTATATTTTGTTGTGAGTCAGAATCAACTCAACAACACCTAACAACAAGCACTGTGATAATTTTTCGGTGTACATTTTCTCATTTAGTTATTCATGCCTTCAATTTAGTCATTCATTTAACAAATGTTTGAGAACCTACTACATGTCAGGTACTTTGGCAGGTGCTAACGACTCAGCAGTCTCACAGGGTCCAGTATAGTAGTGGAAAAAAGCAATATATAAGTGATTGTACTAATAACAACTCTATTGATGGTGATGTGCTGTGGAGTCGGGTCCAACTCATAGCAACCCTGTATGAGGTTTCCAAGGGAGCAGAAGGTCTCATCTGTAAATCTTTATGGGAGCAGAAAGTCTCATCTGATAGTCTGGCTGGTAGTTTTGAACTTCTGACCTTGATGTTAGCAGCCCAACTCATAACTACTACACTACCAGAGCTCCTTAACAATTCTATTAAGTGGCAGGAAAGACAAAAGTACTCGATGGCTGCTATGGGCAGATATTGGAATCCAAGCCCAATGCTCTTCGTGCCAAGTTATTCTATCATGACTATCCTAGGCTGTTCTTCCTCCAGTAGGACATTTGGTCTGTCCCCTATAGTAGATAAGACTACCACTATTGTGGGAAGCCTGTGTGGCAGGTTTTACAAATGTCTTCTGTTCTCAGCTTAGAGCTTCAAGTTTGAGGAGTACTTCTCATAACACAAGGAGACCCGGTGGCACAGTGATTAAAGCAACTGTTCCAACCGACCAGCTGTTCTTCAGGAGAAAAATGTGGCAACCATCTGTAAAAATGTACAGCCTTGAAAACCCTATGGGAGAGTTCTACTCTTCTTACAGGTCAGTTATGAGTCAGAACTGACTTGATGGCAGTGATTTGGCATTTGGTTTTTCTATATACTGGCTGCCCCATGGTTTTCTCATGTAAAGGATCCTGAGGATCTCTCCATATAAATACACAAAGCTCGTCCCATTCTTTTTTCCAGTTGCATAGTACTCCAAGGTTCAAACTATCCCCTATAGATAAACATTTGGAATTTCCCATTTTGGGCTATTCACATAATGTTATTAACTTGTGCACAAGTTATTCTGTCTTGTAGAGGTGACTCTTTAGGAAATATTTCTAGAAGTCAGATTTGCTGGATCAAACGAGTCAGTAGTTTTGAAAGATATCGACAAATTCCTAACCAGAGGGGATGAATCATTTTGTACTCCTATCATCAATGTAAAGGAACCCTATTAGCACAGTTGTTAAGTGTTTAGTTGATAACTGAAAGGTTGCTGGTTTGAACCCACTAGCTGCATTAGTGGGCATTCTTTTTCCATAAAGATTAAGAATATAAATGAAGATATAACTCTTGTATTTTCTTTTCAAGCTAATTGTAATATTATACAACCACAATTTAAAAACTTTTAAATTTACAGTCTCACATCTAGATTGTCCTGTAAGGTCTCTATGAATGAGTTGGGATAGGCCTGATGGCAGTAGGTTTGGGTATCTTTCTTCCTATCATCAGTGTAATAGAGTGTCTGATTCTTCATAGTCTTCTTGCTGTTGTTGTTGTGAAGTGCCGTCGAATCGGTTCTGACCCATAGCGATCCTGTATAGGGTTTCTGAGGAGCCGCAATTGAACCACCGACCTTGTAGTCCAAACAGCTTTGCAGTCAGGTGCATTAAACCACAGTGCCACACCAGGACTCCTCTTCATATTCTACACCCCAAAAATATTATTTAAAGTAGACATTTCATGTAGAAACCTACATTTCCAGCTTCTTTTTAAAAAATGCAAGATCTGTTAACACTGGACCTGCTTTGCTGCCTGGTCATAAAAAGCAGAGGTCAAGTGGTCACTGTTCCTATGTTGCTAAATTCCATTGAATTGATTTCAAGGCATAGCAACTCTGTATAGAGTTTCCGAGGAGCAGCTAGTGGGTTTGAATCTCTGATCTTGTGGTTTCAAGTCCATTACTTACCCTACAGTGCATACCAGGAGTCCATGGTCCTATTGTTGCTGTTGTTGATAAGTGCTGTTGAGTCAGTTCTAACTATAGCAACCCTGTATAGGGTTTCTGAGGGAAGGCTGGTGAGTCTGAACCATGGAATTGGTGGTCCAAATCAGACTTTTGGTCCAGTGCATTATCCTGCAGCACCACTATAGTTCCTGTGAATATAAGTTTCAACTCTTGATCTGTTCTGTTGTTGTTAAGTGCTGTCAAGTCAGTTCTGAATCATAGCAATCCTGGATAGGATTTTCAAGGTGCAGCTGGTGGGTTTGAACCGCCAACCTTGGTGGTTCCCAGTCTGGAGCTTATGCTACAACACCACACCAGGACTCCTGATCTAGTCTAGCTCCCTCATTACCAAGATGAAGAGATTAAGGAGGAATATTGATGTTGTTGTTAAGTGCCATCGAGTTGGTTCCGACCCATAGCGACCCTATACAGGGTTTCCGAAGGTGTAAATCTTTACGGGAGAAGAAAGCCTCATCTTTCTCCCGTGGAGCGGCTGGTAGCTTTCGAACCGCTGATCTTAAGGTTCGCAACCCGATTCGTAACCACTACACTACCAGAGCTCTCCACTAATTCAGATAGGAAGCTGAGTAAAGATTAGAACCCAGGTCTTCCAACTCCCAGTCTACTGCAACAGAGTAAGGACAAAAGAAATGAGTAGCAAGGGAGGGTAACTGTGTAAAATCACTGACAATTCAGCATTACAACTGGAATTGGTTTTCAGCATTTACTTAGTTCAATAAATAATCATACCACCCTGTAGCTGATTAAACTGTGACTAATCTGTGGTGAAGGATCTCTGGTAGTGTAGTGGTTATAAATTGGGCTGCGAACCTTAAGGTCAGTAGTTCAAAACTACCAGCTGTTCTGCAGGAGAAAGATGAGGCTTTCTGCTCCTGTAAAGATTTACAGCCTCGGAAACCCTGTACAGGGTCGCTATGAGTTGGAACCAACTCCACGGCACATTACAACAACAACAACAACAACAACAATCTGTGTAGCTCAGAGTGACAAATTGGTTTCTTTTTCTTCTGAGCAAACAGAAAAAGGGCTTAAACCACAGCAGATGGTATTCCAGTTATGTTATTTCATTTCCAACAAATATAAATTGTGCCAGCTCCCGATCTAGGCACTGGGAGATGCAAAGATAAACATGCCACTAAACACAAGGATCTTAACAGACAACTATGCAAAAATTCAATATGATGTAGTAAGTTCTTATTGGAAGAATATACAGCTGCCATGAGAGCCCAGAGGAGGGAATTTCTAATTCTGCTGAGGAACACATAGTAGAGGGAGGTGATGCTTGGATGGGTCCTGAAGGATGTGCAAGAGTTTGTTAGGAAGAAGAATGGACATGGGAAAGACTTTCTTGAAGACAAACAATGTTCAAGGATAAGAATCTTTTTCAGAAGTGACAGAACCCACCCCCTTATTATTAAGCAATAAATAAATAAGTAGAAGCAGAGAATAAAAATGAAAGAAATTTAGTTTCTCACTTAAGTACAAAATCCAAGGTATTGTAACTTCAGGAACAATGAGATCCAAGAGTTTAAAAGATTTTATCAGGCCACATAAACTCTCTCTGTCTCTTAACTCTATTTCCTTTTTATGTTCTTTGCACTCAAGCATGATGTTGTTGTTGTTAACTGCTGTCAAGTCAGTTTCCGTCCCATAGCGACCCTGTATAGGGTTTTTGAGGAGCAGCTGGTGAGCTTGAACCTCCAACTTTGTAGTTCAAAGGGCTTTGCAGTCTGGTGCATTAACCCATAGCACCATACCCTCTTCTAATGGCAGGTACCTACTAGCAGCTCCAGATTTACATTATTCAACAACCAGCAATGCTAGGGTAAAAATAACATCTCTTTTCTAATGCTGTTGTCATTAGGTGCTGTTGAGTCAGTTCCAATTCATAGCAAACCTGTGCACAACAGAAAAAAGCACTGCCTGGTCATGTTTGAACTCATTGCTGTTGCCACTATGTAAATCTATCTCATTGCAGGTCTTCCTCTTTTTTGCTGACCCTCCACTCCATAATGTCCTTCTCCAAGGAATGTTCCATTCTGATAATGTGTCCAACGTATGAGAGATGAAGTCGGGCCATCCTGACTTCTTAGGAGCATTCTGGCTTCACTTCTTCCAACACAGATTTGCTTGTCCATGGTAGTCCATAGTACTTTTAATATTCTTCTACAAAACCATAACTCAAATGCATCAATTCTTCTACGGTCTTCCCTATTCATTGTTCAACTTTCAAATGCCTATGTGACTATTGAAAATATCATGGCTTGAATCAGGTACACTTTAAACGTGAGCGCTTTAAAGAGGTCTTGTGCAGCAGATTTGCCTAATGCAATACTTCATTTGACTTCTTTCTTTTAACTTTTTATTGTGAATTGGGTGAAGGTTTACAGAGAAGATCATCAGTCCTACATTCAGCAAATTATACATCTTGTTCCATCTCAATGATTACAATCCCTCCCTACAAAAACATTTATTCCATTCCTTCCATGTGGCCCCCCATTTGCATCTTATATCTTACAAATGAGCAAGGCAAAAATATTTGATGCTTCCAAAGCAAACAACTTGCTTGATATTGAAACATCCAAACTGTCCACTTTATTCCTGCAGGTCTTTCTTTCAGTAAGAATCTTCTGCTCTCCCAGTAATTCTGGGCTGGTCTTCAATACCACTTGATTTCTTGTCTGCAGCTTCTACGAGTTTTGATAGTGAGTCCAGAAGTTTCACTAAAAATCCCAGGACTTAGTCTCATTGGCCAGGTTGTGTTCACTAGCTCACTCCCAGATTACAAAGTTTGTACCATTCCAACCCTGTTGTTGTTAAGTGCCGTCGAGTCTCTAAAGGCTAGAAAATAGGGAGCAAGGATCCTCAAAAGAAAACCAAGGTCCTGTGTCCAGAGGAAAGGTGGATAGATGCTTTGTAAACAAAACTGCCAGATCCTGAAGCAGAGAGTCTCTATATAATTGGATTGTACATGTTGCTATTTCTGAGACCAGAGGGCAAGAGGACAGTGGCAAACATTAGAGAAGAAGGATGAAGGATTAGAAGCTAAGTCTTTTAGGATTAATGGCTTCTTCATTTTATTGAGTAAGCAGGTAAGGTTCAGAAGGGAATATTATAACTTATCCAAGGGCACGGTATCTGGTATAGCAGAGTCCAAGAGAAGTCCTTGTGCCCTGTACCCCAGGATACTCATGCAGTGAGCATCCCTCAGTTGAAGAGGCTGAAGAGGTCCTGGGCAGGGATGTGGACATTTCTAAGGACTCTTGGGATCACTTGCATTGTGGCCTTCAAGCCCAAGTAACACTATCTACAGGGGTCTCATATTTGGCCCTCCCCTGTTGCTGCTGACTTATAGAACCAACTGAAACTGCTCCATAGTTTCCAAGGTTTAAGTGTTTTTTGGAAGCAGAATATCACATCTTTATCTTGTGCAGTGGCTAGTGAGATTGAACTACTGACCTTTCAGTGAACAGTCAAACGTTTAACCACTATATCACTTGTTGTAGTGAAGTGCTGTTGAGTTATTTCTGACTCCTGGAGACCCTGTATAGGATTTCCGAGGCTGTGCATCTTTCAAGGAACAGAAAGCTTCATCTTTCAGCTGTGGAGCTGCCATAATTCAAATGGACTGCCACGGAGTCCTGGTAGGATTGTAGGATAAGCACTGGAACTGATGTTCGATTTGAACTCTACCTGGTGGTTCAAACCCACCAGCTGTAGAGTTGGTTCCGACTCATAGCAACCTTGTACAGGGCTTCTGCAGAGCTGACCTTGTGGTTAGCCTACCAATGCTTATCCTACAATAGAGCATCAGCAAAAAAGAGAAAGACCCACAATAAAGTAAATTTACACAGTGGCAACAGTGGACTCAAGCATAGCAAGAATTGCAAGGATGATGCAGAACTGGGTAGACTTTTGGTCTGTTATCAGTATGAGTTGGAACCAAGTGGCAAGTTCCTGTAATAACAACAGATCTTTTAAAGCCATTGCAACAGGCACCTAGGTCCCAGGAGCTGAACAACTCATGGACATGAAACCCTACTGAGAACAGTTAAGAATGGTTGACAATTAAGACCAAAAAAAGCAATGAAGTAAGGATACGAGAGAAATTGAGGATAAATGTGGAATAGGGTGTGGGACATTTGAATGTGGCAGCAAGGGAGATGTTCAAGCCAGAAAAGACTAGCCAAAGTTTGTTTTTCCTACAGTAATCACCTGATTTGTATATGTATGTATGTGTATCAGTCTCTGAGTGGTGCAACTGGGTAATGCTAACTGTAAGATTGGAGGTTGGAACCTACCCAGGGGCTATCTCAAAAAGAAAGGCCATGTGGTCCATTTCTGAAAAAACCAGCCAATGAAAACCCTTCGGGGCACAGTTCTACTCTACCACACATGTTGTTGCCATGGGTTAGAATTGACCCTCTGGCAACTTTTACATACTTAAAAAACATTTTTTAGCAATGTGTTACGTGACTATTAAATAATTCAGAGGCTTATAATGAAAAGCAACTGTCCCTTTTTATTTCCTACTACTCAGAGCCATAACCCTTCTTCTTCTTAACTGCTTCTGCTTTTTATTTTGGCTAGCATTAAATGTCCAGGGCTAACCACAAGGTTGGTAGTTCAAACCCATCAGCAGCTCCTCAGAAACCCTATATTGGGTCTTTATAAATTGAGTCAGACTCAAAAGCAACAACAACAATAGCATTGAGTGCTTGGCATGAGCCCAATCCCGAGCTTAGTACTTTGTGCTATGTACATTGTCACCTTGTATGCTAACTCCAGGAAGCATTATACTCATTTTGCTGATGTGAAAACTAAGGCATAATAAGGATAAATAATCTAAGGTCACACAGCTGGTGAGCAGCAGAAATGAGATTTCAACTCAGGCAGTATGACTGCAGATTCTTAAGTGCATCACATTTTGATGGTTTCAGCCAAAATTTGATTACTACTGCTTCTTGATTGATCAACTTTGGACATTATCTATTGACTTTTTAGAATGATTGATGAGGACTTAGGTCAGTTGTCTCTTGTCTCTGTCTTTTGCCTACCAATTTCAACAGATATATTGCAGTATTTAGTTCTGCTACGCTGATTTTAGGATTCGGTTGTTGTTAAGTAGCATGGGGTTGGTTCTGACTCATAATGATCCTATACAGGGTTTCCGAGGAGCGGCTGGTGGGTAGCATAAGCAGTCCAGTGCTAATCCAACAGCACTACACCAGGAGTCCATTTCTGTTATGTTGTTGTTGTTTAGTGCCTTCGAGTCAGTTTTGACTCACAGCTGATGAGTTTGAACTGCCAACTTTAAACCTCTGTTTCTTGTTTCTATTCAACAAATATTTTTTGCTTAGCTGTGGTGCAGGATTCATTTGTGAGTTGGTGGCAGGACCATCCCAAATGTTCTTGTTATCTATCCCCATCCACTTTAGTGCTCACCTCTATGATGGGCACACAGCAGGTGCTTGATAAGTAACTGAGTAAGAGAATAAATGCAGAGAGACAGTTAGCATCAAAGGTGGGAGATGACCAGGAAATCTCAGCCAGGCGAAGGACATGGTGATTGCAGTGTGCAATGTCAGCCTGACTCCTTGGAGACACAGCCTCCCTCTGAGGAGGGAACAAGGAGCTATAAAATAGAAATTGTAGGAGAATCGCTTCAGAGCAGCTGTCGGGAAGCACTTCCCCCAGAAGAGACAGAGGATTTGTGGAATGACCTCTCTGCAAGGTTGTCTTGGCTCACACACTGGGCCTGCCCTGCCTGCCTGCCTGCCTGCCTGCCAGCCAGGCAGTCACCAGGAAACTTCACACAGACATCTGCCATTTCCTTGAGAATCTTGGGGTGGTCTGTTAGCACCACTTCCATGATGTGCTCTTCATAAAGGGGTGTCGGATGCTGCTGCCTGGAGAGGCTTCTCCCACAGGCTAGAGAATCTGAACCCACACATCTGGGAAGAGCCCAACATTTGAAGATAAATGTCACCTGCCAGAGGGTCTTTGTGTGTGTTGTCTCTCTACCTGTAACACCCTACTTCCTTTTTGTTGTTGTTATCTGTCATTGAGCTGACCCTTGACTCATAGTGACCCCATGCCCAATAGAACAAAACACTGCCCGGTCCTGTGCTATCTCCATGGTCAGTTTTGGATTGCATCTTTGTGAACCACAGGGTTTTTAGTGGGCGATTTTCAGAAGTAAATTAGCAGAACTTTCTTTCTAGTCCATTTTAGTGTGGAATGTCTGGGTAAACCTGTGCAGCACCTTAGAAACATGCAGGTTTTTAGTCTAGCTAATTTTTAACTCATCCTTTTGACCTCCCCTTAAGTGATTTTGCCTCAGGGAAGGCTTCCAGATGGACCCACTCCAACTAAGTCATATCCTGCAGGAACATGTTTGAGAAGTACTTTTCCTTCGTTATACTTATGAAAGTAAGTAAAAAAGTATTACCACAAAATCATAAACAAAAATGTAAAGTGTGAAGTTATTGTTTCTTGCTATATCCCCTGCCTAGCTGTATACACTTCTGAAGGAGTGTTTCCATCTCTCAAACCCTTCCCTGGAGTCCTGGTGTTGTGCTGTAGGATAAGCACAGGACCGCAAGGTCGGTGGCTCAGACTCACCAGTTGTTCCTTGGACACTGGGCAGCTATGGGTCTGAACCAACTTGAGGCACTTAACAACAGCAACCTTTGCCTGGTGTGGCACTGTAAGGTAAGCACTAGACTACTGACTGTGGTTCAAATCTACCAGCTGCTCCTCAGAAACCCTATATAGGGTAGCTGAGTTGGACTCATTGGCACTTAACAACAACAGCACTTCCCTGAAAAATTCTGCACTATTCTATTTTGCCAGTTAAAACAGTAGTTTTCACATTTTCAAGGGACTCAAACTCCATTCGCTTTAAATGTTCTGTGAGTTTTGGGAAAAAATAGAAGACTGAAGGGTCAAGATCAGAGGTGTAGGGCAAATGGGGTAAGGTTTCCCAGTAAAATTCTCATAGAACGTAATTTGCGACCCTTGAGAAATGAGCAGGTACATTGTTGTGATGGGGAAAGAATTCCTTTCCTGGCCTTTTTCTCACCAATACAATTTTCAACTTCTTTAAATGTCTTCAATATAAGCTCACATGATCATCCAATGTCCTTTGAGAAAATCTATCAAGATTACACTTTTGGAATTCCATAACCTGAGCTGACCTCTCTGCCTTGAGTTTAGCTGGTCCAGAAGATCTCCTGGGTAGTGCTGTTGTAACTGGATGTCTTTGAAAGGCACCTTAATGAGATTAAGACAAATATGTTACCAAAAGAAATGTCTGCAGCCATCCACTGATCACAGAGATGTGTTTAAACGTGTTTGGTCTGTAATAGACTTGTGGGTATATGAGCTAGAACCCTAATAGGAATGCTTTTTGACTTATCCTCTTAGCACAATTGTAATTTGACATTATGACATCATTACTTGTTAAAGTCAGCCTTACCCTTTACACTTGAACGCCTGTGAGTACAGGGATCATTTCTGATTTGCACACCACTGTGTTCCTCATTCTTAACACAACACCCAGCACCCAGTAGGTACTCAGTAAAGATTTCTTGAATGAATAAAAGTGTGATTGAGTGACTCATGATTAAAGGGGAAGCTATTTATCTGTGTGAGTTTTCAGCTTCCTCAAAACATAATATCTCCTTTGCATCTAGCAAGAAGGCAGAAATCTATCGGTCCCTGACCTCCCAGGCTAAGCTCATGATTCACCTTCTGATAACTCAGCGAATGGCATCTCTGATAACTCACAGCCAAACACCTGGGGGACCCTTCCTTCACCCCATTCTTTGCTTTCCCTACCCCTCATCATCCTCTGGTAGTGTAGTGGTTACCAATTAGGCTGCTAACCTGAAGGTTGGTAGTTCGAAACTACCAGCCGTTCCACAGGAGAAAGATGAGGCTTTCTGCTCCCATAAAGATTTACAGCCTCAGAAACCCCGCACAGGGTCGCTGTGAGTCAGAACCGACTCCACGGTACTTAACGACAACAATAACAGCCTCCTCTGTCAATATGTCTTTCCAGCCCAGTGATTCTCAACCCGGTTGCAGCTGAATGACCAGGGAAGCTTTTAAGCCATCAGATGCTTGCGTTTCTGATTTAGAAGTTCTGAGTGGGTCCAGGCTCTTGTGTGATTCTGATGTGCTTCCAGGGTTGAGATCCTATCTCTAAATGGACCTCGAAGATGTCTCCTTCTCCTCAGCCACCTGCCCTACTCCAATTCTCTCCTTATCACCTCTTTCCCATGGGAACAACAGTTTCTTCCTGGCCTCTAGGAGCTCCAGGCTTTGACCCTTCCATCCATTCACCATGATACAGCAGCCAGCCAGAGCCACCTTTCTAGAATGAAAGCCTAATCATACCACTCTTCTGTAGAAAGCTTTCCTCCTGCCCCATTGTCTTCAGAGTAACCTCCAGACTCCCGCAGCTTCACAAAGCCACCTTTAATTTTCCAGACTCATCTCATTGCTCCTCCACCTCCACCATGAGAGTCACGCCATCTCAGGACCTGAATGGGCCAAGTTTGTTCCTTTCTCTAGGCTTCTGCACAGCTTCTCCTTTGTTCAGGAACACTGTCCCTCTGACAGGCTTTCTTTGCCAAGTTTCCATGGAGCTGCCTCTGAGAAGTCTTACCTGACCTCCTTCACCTCACAGAGTCCTTCCTTAGCTATCCTGTGTTAGCATTTGTGGCACCCTGATGGCCCTGTGGGTTAGGCATTGGTTAAGTGCCATCAAGTTTGTTCCAACTCATAGAGGCTGATGGGTTTGAACCGACAACCTTATGGCAGTCAATAGCTTATCCTACAGAGCCACACCAGGTGTTGGACTAGGTGTTGGCAAGGTCCCTGGGATAACAATGAGTCTGTCTTCTCCTGTAAAGATTTATAGTCTTGGAAACCCTATATAGAGTCATTATGAGTCAGAACCAACTTGATGGTGTTTAACAACAACAACATGTGTAAGAATTGACTTGATGGCAGTGGGGTTTGGGTTTGAGTATAGTAGTCTATAAGACTCCTGGTTGTGTAGTGGACTAAGCATTGAGCTGCTAATCACAAGGTCAGTGGTTCAAATCTATCAGCTGCTCCATGGGAGAAAGATGAAGTTTTTTGTTCCTGTAAAAATTTACAGACTTGGAAACCCTATGGGGCAGTTCTACTCTGTCCTATAGTAGTCAAAATCTACTCAATGGCAGTAGGATTTGTTTCTTGTGGTCTGTTTATTAGTGAGAAACTTGAGGGTAAAGACTATGTCTTGAATATTTTGAATCCCCAGTGCCTATCACTGTGTTCGGCTGTCCATAAGTACTTGAATGAATACATATTGATGAACATGGCTCTCATCAAACCACTACTCTGCTCTGAAATATTGGTGACTTTTCATTGCCTCCATCAGTGGTTCTCAGACTTGTGCATCAGACTCACCTGGAAGGATACTGAAACAGGTAGTGCTGGGCCCACTCCAGAATTACTGGTTCAATAGACTGGGGTGGGACCTAGGAGTTTACCTTTCTAACAAGTTTAGGGGTGATGCTGATCCCGATGCTCCTAGTTTGGGGGCCACACTTTGAGATCTACTGATCTGCAGGATTGTAGCCAATGCCATCCTCAAGTAATACGCATTGTAACCCAGGCCACTGCCATTCAGTTGATCCTGACTCAGAGAGACTCTCTATAGGGTTTCTGAGATTGTAAATCTTTATGTGAGCAGAAAACTTCATTTTTCTCTTGTGTAGCTGGTGGATTTGAACAATTGGACTGAACTAGGTTAGCAGTCCAGTGTTTATCCTACAGCACACCAAGGCTCATTGATATGCATCATTGTTATTGTTGTTGTTGAGAGTCATCCCGTTGGGCTTCTTTGTGTCTGGGTAACTGAAAATCCTGTTTCAGTGGGCAACGTGGAACAGATGCCAAAGAGCATTCGTTGCAGGCATGCTGAAACATGGAAAAAAGAAAGCTGTGGCAGAAGATGGAGAAGAGCCCGAGACCGAGCCAGAGACGAAGAAGAGTAAGGCAGTAGCAAAGAAAAATGAAAAAGAGGAAGCAGGAGAGGGGCCAGTCCTGTATGAGGATCCCCCAGATCAGAAAAATGTCACCTAGTGGCAAATCTGCCGCACTTAAGATCTGCTCCTGGAATGTGGATGGGCTTCGAGCCTGGATTAAGAAGAAAGGTTTATATTGGGTAAAGGAAGAAGTCCCAGATAGTCTGTGTCTCCAAGAGACCAAATATTCAGAGAAAAAAACTACCAGCTGAAATTCAGAACCTGCCTGGACTATCTCATCAGTACTGGTCAGCTCCTTTGGACAAGGAGGGACACAGTGGTGTGGGCCTACTCTCCCACCAGTGTCCACTCAAAGTCTCTTATGACATTGGTGAGGAGGAACATGATCAGGAAGCCGGGTGATCGTAGCTGAATTTGATACATTTGTGCTGGTAACAGCCTATGTACCTAATGCAGGCCGGGGTTTGGTGCGACTGGAGTGTCGACAGTGCTGGGATGAAGCTTTTTGCAAATTCTTGAAGGACTTGGCTTCACATAAACCTCTTGTGTTATGTGGGGACCTCAACATAGCTCATGAAGAGATTGACCTTCGCAACCCAAAGGGAAACAAAAAGAATGCTGGCTTTACTCCGCAAGAGTGCCAAGGCTTTGGGGAATTGCTGCAGGTTGTGCCACTAGCTGACAGCTTCTGGCACATCTACCCAGATACAGCACACCTTTTGGACCTACATGATGAATGCTCAATCCAAAAATGTTGGTTGGTACCTTGATTATTTTTTATTGTCTCACTCTCTCTAACCTGCATTATGTGACAGCAACATCTGTTCTAAAGCCTTAGGCAGTGACCACTGTCCTATCACCCTACTCCTAGCCCTGTGACACCTCCCCAAAATCATTTTGAGTCTGGAAATTAAGCCCCCAAACTACCATTTCTTTAAAAATGGTTCTTGAAGCATCTATATTGTATACGCCTTCTAAAAATGTATGAATCTTCCAAACAGGTTCCTAGTGACAGATTTTGGTTTCTATCTTTATCTTTTAAGCCCAAGATATTTGTTTGTGGGATTTTTTTTGTTTTTGTTTTTATGTTTAATAGAAACTACTGATGACTTCCTTTGAACTGTCCATGTGAAAATAAAAGCCATAGTTTCAGCCTTGGAAAAAAAAAAAAAAAAGAGTCATCCAGTCATAACAACTCTGTATAAGGTTTCCAAGAAGTGTCTGGTTGGTTTGATCCACCAACCTTGTGGTTAGCAGTTCATTGTTATTTCTATAGTACCATACCAGAATGGTATGATATGCATCATGATAGTGGTGGTGGTGGTGTGCCGTGGAGTTGGTTCTGACCCATAGTGACCCTGTATAGGGTTTCTGAAGCTGTAAATCTTTATAGGAGCAGAAAGCCTCATCTTTCTCCCACGGAACAGCTGGTAGTTTTGAACCGCTGACCTTATAACCACTATACTATCAGAGCTCCTTTAAAATTGTAAGATAACAAGATTTCATAGGCAAATTTCAGGTGAGATAGTGAAGTAGATATAATCTAATGATTTACGTGAACCCAGGAACATATTACCCAAGAAGCAAGGTAAACATGGGCTAAATTGTATTTACTTACTAATCTCTAGTGAATAATTTCATGTGTTTCTTCACTATAAATTGTTCACTGTTGTTGTTCAGTGTTGTCGAGTTGGTTCTAACTCATAGCCACCCTGTATAGGATTTCAGAGGAGCGGCTGGTGAGTTTGAACTGCTGACCTTGTGATTCAAACTGACCTTGAGGTCAAGTGCTTATTCTATGGAGCCACAGTAACCACAAATAAATACCCATGAGAAATTGTTCACTACAGATTATCAAGTAAGCAGAAGTAAATCCATGCTTATCTTGCTTATTGGACTCTCCCTGTTAGGGATTATAAATTTGAAAAGAGGCTTTGATTCTGTAGGAAGGTGCTGTGGGGTTGGGAGACAGACAGATACCAGTCATACATAGAAGTAGAATCTTTAATGTGGTGTAAAAACGTGAAATTGTTCACTACTTACCTGGTTTATTTGGTAATCTAACACTGGGCGAGCACCTGAGGAGCAGCAATGTACTGAGCCCTCTTCCATTTCAAGCCCTGTGATTAGCTGCTGGATCAAATAGATTCAAGGTGTAGAGATATCAGGACTGAGCCCATGGGTGGTAGGCAGAACTCCATAAATGATTCTGCCCCATCTGCAGAGGAGCTGAGGGGCAGCTGTTTGCAGGGCCTACAGATAGAGCTGGGATGATCATGATTCTGAGTCTGTAAACATGTGTGTAAACTCTATGGTGTGGGGAGTAGCTGGGAGTGGAAAGAGAAGGGAGTCCTGTTGGGAGTGGAGGCTAGGGGCCAGCTGTCTCTGCACTGCCATGTTCCAGGGAAGAGTATGGAAATATCTTAATTTGAGCCTGGCCCTCTGGGCCATGAAGATGTAATATAATGTAATATAATTACATCTCAGTGTGTTTGTGTACATCTTCTCACCACTCCTCCCAAAAAAGAAAAACAAAGGGAATGGAAGCAAATGCAGTTGAATGATGATGCACAGAGGAGATTGTAATCATTGTAATGAAACGATGGTGTAAAGCCGATGTTCTCCCATGTAAACTATCACTCAGTTCACAATAAAAAATAAAAGTTAAACAAAACAATATAAGTTGAGGTAGGAAGATAGAACCTGTAATACTGAACAGTCTTTCTGTTTTATTTATAATCCTTAACAACTTGTTGTTAGATGCCATTGAGTAGGCTCCCACTCAGAGCTCCAACTCAGAACAAAACACTGCCTGCTCTTTCGCCATCCTCAGTCATATATTTGAGCCCATTGTTGCTGCCACTGTGTCAATCTATCTCATTGGGTGTTTCCTTCTTTTTCTCTGACATACCACTTTACCAAGCATGATGTCCTCTCCAGGTATCGGTCCCTCCTGAAAACATGTCCAAAGTAAGATAAATGAAATCTCACCACAAGATCAGCAGTTCAAACCCACCAGCTGCTCCTTGGGAACCTTATAAAGGGTCACTATGAGT
>NW_006408575.1:11067448-11073043 GCF_000296735.1 Chrysochloris asiatica | reverse complement strand
TTTTCAATAACCTCATATGCATGCAAAAGCTGGACAGTGAATAAGGAAGACCCTAGAAGAATATATGCATTTGAGTTATGGTGTTGGAGGGGAATATTGAAAATACCACGGGCTGCCAAAAGAACCAATAGATCTGTTTTGCAAGAAGTGCAGCCAGAGTGCTCCTTGGAGGCCAGGATGGCCAACTTCATCTCTCATACTTCAGACATATTGTTAGGAGGAATCAGTTGCTGGAGAAGGATATCATGTTTGGTAAGGTGGAGGAGCAGAGAAAAAGAGGAAGATCCCCAGCAAGATGGATTGGCAAAGTGGCAGCATCAATGGGCTCAAGCGTGACAACAATTGTGAGGTTGGCCCAGGACCAGGCAGTGTTTTGTTGCCTTGTGCATAGGGTTGCTATGAGTCAGTACCAACTTGATGGTTCCTTATAACAACATTTGGTAGGTTGTTGTTGCTGTTAAGTTCACTGATTTGGTTCTGACTCATAGCAACCTAGTGTAGGCTTTCTAAGGAATGACTGGTGAGTTTGAACCACTGACCCTGTAGTTCAAATGGACCTTGCGGTCCTACACTTAACTGTTATCTGCTCGTCCCTCTCTGATTTGGTTTTCTCCAATTAGCCTTCATCCTTGCCAGTGTTTGAAAAGCGAGAGAAGTTTGTATTATGAATCTGCAGTTTTCTCTGTGGGTGTTCTGCCCTGTTGTAGACACCTTTTAACTCATTTTATCTTATATGTCAAATGTTCTTATAAAGGCAGATTCATGGGCCTCTGTCTCAGAGAGTTTGATTTCTTGATCTGCTTCTGGCCCAGGAATTTGTAGTTTAATGAATACTCCAGGTGATTCTCATAGGAGAAGTAACACCTGGAGACATACTGTGTTTGACTACACTGAATAAAAGGAAAAACCAGGAATAGTCACTAGGTGACAGATTCTTGTTCAATCAATAAGAACTCTCCTAGGAGTTAAAGCTGCCCAAGAATGGACTAAACTCTCTTAGGGAGCAGTGAACTCCTTGTCACTGAAGATGTTCAAACAAATGCCAGATAAATGCTTGACAAAGATGTTATAGGAAGGACTCAAACCTTAGGTCAGTAGTTGGGAGTTCATGAAAATCTATAAGATGCCATCGTCTTTTCCTTTCATCCTCTATCTCTCTGGAACCCTGGTGGCACTGTAGGGTAAACACTGGCCTTCTAGTCACAAGGTAAGAAGTTCAAACCTACCAATGCTCTGCAGGAGAAAGATGAGGCTCCTTGGAAACCCTATATAGGATGGCTATGAGTCGGAATAGACTCAGTGGCAATGGGGGTTTATTGCTCAGGAAATCCTCTCTCAACCTTCACACCTATAGCACACACATCATCTTCTTCCCAGGGAAATTCTTGGTTCAAGTTTTATTTTTGAGAATGGACAGGAAGCTAGGGATTGAGAAGGTCATTTCAGACTGTCCTATTCAGTTACTCCAATAGAACTAACCTTCAACTTGGCCTCTGTAGAAGAGAAGTTCTACCCTCCAGATTTTGGGTGCTCTCCCCTTTCCCTTCTCCTCTCCCATTTTCCCATGTGTAATTTTTAAAATGAGTTGGGAGCAAAGGAGAATGTAGAGTCAGTTTGAGACTGTGCTCAGGAGAGGACTTGGAGCTGCCACGTCTTGCAGTAACTGTGCCTAACGCTGCGTGTAATCACTGCCATGTGTCTCTGTCAAGAAGTCATGTACGCTTCAGAGCAGTCCCTGGAAGCTCCCCCTTCCAGTGCCCTCTGGGCCAGACAAGTTAGGAACGTGATAAATCCTGTTGTCCTTCTGTTGTCAGACGCCCCCTTCAGCAAACCTGCTCAATAGGGGACAAGGGGGATGCGCTGGACTGTGCAGCTGTCCCAAGTATGTTCTCTTGAAGTGGGTCTGGCCAGTCATTTGTTATGAGTGGATGGATTGGCATGTCAGTTGCTAAGATATGAGGAAGTAGTGAAGGAGAGGGTGGCATCTATTTTACCTTCTCATTTCTCCACCAATCAACATAAGGGTCCCACACTCTGATAGTCTCTAGTCCTAGGCTGGCTGCCCCAGTTGTTTCAAACTGTCCAGGTGTCTTCTCACCTGGGTTCTAACAGCCAGCAGGCCTATCCTAGGTATATATCAAAAACAATTGAAAGTAGAGACTCACACAGATAACTTGTATACCAATATACATTGTTCATGATAGCCAAATGGTAGAAATAACCCAAATGTCCATGAACAGATAAACGGAAAAACAAAATGCATTATATTCATACAATGGAATATTACTCATCCATAAAATGAAATTTCAATATATGGTATAACAGAGATGAACCTTGAAAACATTGTGATGAATAAGATAAGCCAGATACCATAGGATCAATTTTACTTATATAAAATATCTAGCAGAGGAAAATACATAGAGACAGAAAGTAGAAAGTAGGCACAGGGAGGCCGGAACAGGGATTTACTGCTTAATGAATATGGAGTTTCTGCTTAAGATGATAGAAGTATTTTAGGAAGAAATAGTCACGAAGGTTGTATAACACTGTGAATATAATTAATGATCTTGTATTATACAATGAAAAACGGCTAACATGGTAAATTTTATGTTATATATATTATCATATACACATAGAAAAATAAACAGAAAATATCCCTGTCTACCTTAGCGTAGTGGTTACGAATCGGGCTGCAAACCTTAAAGTCAGCGGTTCGAAACTACCAGCTGCACTGCAGGAGAAAGATGAGGCTTTCTACTCCCGTAAAGATTTACACCCTCGGAAACACTATACAGGGTCGCTATGGGTCGGAAACGACTTGATGGCACATAACAACAACAACCCAAAGTCTCAGTTATCTTTGGAGACCCAACTCCTCTGAGATGAAAGTAAGCCTTTCCTCTTTGGAATGATCCCTCAACCCCCACTCCTAGCACACACCCCCATCCTCGACCCTGCACACATACACACTTTTCAGGCCATTGGCCTTGTCTCTCTCTTATGCATCTGCCATTGGCCCAGTCTCTCTCTTATGCATCTGCCATTGGCTCAGTCTCTCTCTTATGCATCTGCCATCTTGAATAAAAGTTGGATCAAGAATGGTGGCCACACACTGAGCACCTGCCATGTACCAGACATTGTGTCACACATAGAATCTCCAATGCTAATAAGTACAGGAGGGAGGAATGGTTAGCTTAGTTTTGCAGATGGCCAAAGTGAGACATGGAATAGACTTGTGTAGGTCTGTGTGACTTTTAAATCCAGAATCATTTGGGCTGGGAAGTATAATGCAGTCAATAAGCATGTGAGCTCTGATGTCAGACTCCCTGGATATGAATCAAGGCTCTGTTGCTTACTAGTTTTCAGCAGGGTCAATTTAACCTATCTTAACCTTAGGGTTTTTTCTCCTGTAAGATGGGGGTAATAATAATAATAATAATACCTGCAACTCTGCATTTGTGATAGACAGAATAATAGTTTTTCAAAGATGTCCATGTCCTGATCCCTAGTTGTTGTTAAGTGCTATCGAATCGATTCCAAATCATAGCAACCCTGTATAGGATTTCCAAGGAGTGGTTGGTGAGTTTGATGGCACCTTATATGGCAAAAGGGACTTTGCAGGTGTGATTAAATTAAGATTCTTAAAATGGGAAAATTATCCTGGATTATCTGGGTGGGCCTAATATAATCACAGGAGTTCTTCCAAGAGGGCGGTGGGAGGGTCAGAGTAAGAGAGAGAGGTTTGGAGATGTTATGCTGTTTGATGATGGAGGAAGAAGTCACAAGCCAAGGAATGTGGGTGGTTTCTAGGAACTGGAAAAGACAAAGAAACAGATACTTCCTTACAGCATTCAGAAGGAACGTAGCCCTGCTTAACACCTTGGTGTTAGTCATTTCAGACTTGTGACTCCAAGAACTGTAAGATAATAAATGTGTGTTGTTTTAAACCACTGAATATTTGATAATTTGTTACAGCAGAAAGAGGAAATGAATACAATATTATTATGAATTTTTATTAAAAAACCATTGAATGCCAGGCACATTTGGTTGGTTATTCATGTGTTCACTACAAATGCTGTCTCTGGTTTTACCTTGAACTTCTTTATATCTTACACATCTGTGTATTCCAAATATAATTTGTATTAACACTTGATACATAGTACCAGTTGCCATCAAATCAACTCCAATTTACAGTGATTAGTGGCATCCTCGTGTGGCGCTGTGGGTTAATGCTCCAGACTGTAAAGCTGTTTGAACTACAAGGTAGGTGATTCAAACTCACCAGTTGTTCCCTGGAAACCTTATACAGGGTTGCTATGGGTCAGAATCGACTCAGCAGCACTCAACAACAAGAACAAATTTGTGTCAGAGTAGTAATATGCTTCAATAGCTGATTTTTCAGAAATAGATAGTCAGACAGTTCTTTCAAGGTGCCTCTGGATTTACTTGAAGCTCCAACTTTACAGTTAGTAGCAGAATGTGTTAACAGTGTATCTACCATTCTGATGCTGTCAACATTTGGTGGACGAATGATAATGTCCTTCACTAAAGCAAGAAAGGGGAACATCTCTGGACCTGATGGTAAGATTTGGAGTTCTGCATATGGAGTACAATACAAGATAGCTCTCACAGTGATTGTCGTGGTCCCCAATCTCACAATAGTTAAGTTACTGATTGTCCTGGTTCAGACATAATGGCTCTCTGCATAGGGTGGCACATAAAATAGTTACCAGTCTTTACCAAGAAATTTTATTAGGTATGCCCTGGCACAGAGAAGAGTACAGCTTAAGATCTACCTTCTTAAGCAAATCTTTTCCTCACTCCAGTGCATAATGGCATGAGCTAGGCAGAACTCTTGACTGTAAGAGGCAGGAATCCAACTCAAATGTACTTGCCAAAAAACAAAGAAAAGAAGGCAATAACCCCAAATTAAAACAAAACTAAATACAACCAGAATGTATTGACTAACTTAAATGAAAAATTATAGCTGTAGGCCTAACTTCAAGGACCCCTGGTGGCACAGTGACTGCTAATGGGCAGGTCAGTTGTTTTAACCCACTAGTTTGATTTACAGCCCTGGAAACTCTATGGGGGCAGTTCTACTCTGTCCTGTTGAGTCACTATGTGTCAGAATCAACTCAAAGGTAATGGATTGGGATGGGCAGGCTTACCTTCAGGTACTGTTGGATTTAGGCATTCAAATGATGTCATTAGAACTTGTTCTGTCTATAGATCTAAGCTCTGTCTCCACTGTGTTGGCTTCATTTCCAGGCAGCTTCTGCCCATGTGTTAAGAAAAAAAATCTATTCTGCCCCATAGGATTGCCAAGGCTGTAAATCTTTACCAAAACAGACTGCTACATTTTTCTCCCATGGTGCAGTTGGCACTTCACCATTGTGCCACGAAAGCTCCTGCCCATGTGGTTGTTATTAGTGCCATGGTGCTGTTTCTGATTCATAGCGATCCTGCATAGGGTTTCCAAGGCTTTTAAATCTTTATGGGAGCAGAAAGCCTCATCTGTCTCCTACTCAGCAGCTGGTGGGCTCAAACCACTGACTTTGTGGTTCATAGAATAGTGCTTATCCTATGGATCCA
>NW_006408575.1:11046502-11066129 GCF_000296735.1 Chrysochloris asiatica | reverse complement strand
ATTAGCCAAGTGGCCGCATTGATGGACTCAAACATGGCAACAGTAGTGTGGTTGGCCCAGGATCAGGCAGTGTTTCATTCTGCTGTGCATAGGGTCTGTATGAGTTGGTATCAACTCGATAGCACCTAACAACAACAACAAGGGAAAGAGCAGAATCGTGGTGTGGCACTATAGGATAAGCACTGGACTGAACTGACTCGATGGCACTTAACAACAAAAACAACAACAACAGGGAAAGAGTATCCTTTTTATCAACAGTTCTAGCAAAGGTCTTGGGATAGATTCTGAGTGGTCCAGCTTGAAGTCCATTCCTGAACCTGTCACTGTAACCCAGGAGCAGGAGCACCCTTACTGACCCACAGAGATGACACCTTCTCACTAGAGCTATGTGGAATGAAAGTAGCGTACAGCATGGTCCTTAAAAGGCAATGGAGATGCTAGGCACAAAAATAGACATTACTTTCTCAAGACCATTTGAAGAATAAAATGCAAAAACAGAACAAGAATCCAGCCTCCTGAATCTCAAACCAGTCTGGTTCTTAAGTCAAATAGACTGTTAACTGGTGGCTAACTGTTACTAAAACCTATTAAGCCCCACGGAATGTCTGGAAGAAAAAAAGTACAGGGTGAAATAGATACTTTCTGCCAATATGAGAATCTCTGAATTAGCCCATCAAGTCTGACTTCTCTGTTCCCTTTACAACATCCTCTCCACGTGGCTGATGAGCCCCTGCCTGTGTGTCCCAGGGACAGGAAACACACTCCTCTAAGGCTGTAATTTTTGAATACTTCTGACTATTAAATATCCCTAACATCAACCCAAATCTGTCTTCCTTTACCTTCTACCCACTTGCTCTTGGATTTACAGTGAAGAAGTCAGAAAGAGCAAAAGAACTAGATTCTGATTCAGATTCTCAATTAGGAAAACAAGATTCCTGGTGTGGCACTGTAGGATAAACAACAGACTGATCATCGCAAGGTTGGTGGTTCAAACCCACCAGCCACTCCTTGGAAACCTTATAGAGGATACTATGAGTTGGAACTGACTCGACAGCACACATAACAACAGCAATTAGGAAAACAAGGAATATATGATCAAATGTAAGTGTACCAAACATGAAAGGGCTTTGCACACCACAGATAACAATAACTTGTCATACTCTTACTGTATGCTACATATGATTCTAAAGGGATTGTTAAATTTTAGACTTGTCATAAGAATTTATGATAAATACTATTATTATTCCCATTACACAGATGAGGAAATTGATACTGAGATAACATAATTCATATGTCCCAGATCACTCAACTAATTTAAGTTGTAAAGTAGAGACTAGAACACAATCACCTTGATTCTCAAGTGTATGTTCTTATCCAAAACATGACCTGCAAAGGAAATGGAAGGACAGGCTCTGTTTTAATGAAATGTTTCAGCCTAAATGTTCTTGAGTTGGTGGACACATTTGTTTTCTCAATCTTTTCTTGGCTTCTCTTCTCTTTCTGGAAATAGAGAGAGTCATTGAATATGCCAGAATCAGTCCAATCGGTCCCCAGTCAAAGGCCCCTGCTAAAACAAATTTCCTGTGAAAGATGTTCTCCCCAAAAATCCCTTCACTCTTCCCTGGTCCAGAGATGAAATAGCCCACAGGCAGCTCTGCAGACAAAGAAGGAAATGAAGGAGAAGGCTGTCTACATATTACAAGAACATAAAAAGGACCAGGCTCTGTTTACTCAGATTGGGAAACAGATTCCAGGAACAATGTGTGTGCTCAAATGTAATTATCCTGAAAGTGGTTGGCATTTTTACCAAGCTCCGAAACTCATAAAGAGGCTTCAAAGAGACAGGTACTCTGGGGACTGTTTTATCAAAAGGGACTTAAGAAGAGGTAAGGTTTCAAGATCAAACTCAACTCTTAATTGAATCAGAGAAAACTGGAAACAAATTCAATAGAGAGTTTTGTGAAACAGCAGGAAAACACTTTGAATATGCTGATTGAAAGGGAAGGAGAGAAACTGACCCACATACCTGGTTGAATGTCTCTGCCCTGTTGCTGTGTTCATGAGAATAGAAAGAAATGAAGTTATTGGAATCATAATCCTCTATCTTGAGAGAAACACAGAGCATCTGTTCAATCCTTTTCACTTAATTCATTTATATTTAATTCAACTTACTCATTTTCCAACAAATAATGATTAAGCAAGGATAAGCATTTGGGACTCAGGGATAGATCATTGTTCTGTTTCTGCCTCCTACTCTCTGTGATCTTGGGAAAGAAAATAGTGTTGATACATAGGAAGAAACCGAACCTCAGGGAAGGTTGTTCTATTATTCTCCCAAACCCCTCTCTTAGAGTCAAATTTTAGCTCTCTCACTCACAAGCCCATGAGCAATGTTCTTCAATTTAATCATATATAAAATAAGGATGTTGTTGTTGTTGTTAAATGCTAACTCACAGTGGCCGTGTTTAAGCTAGCAATCTTTGCAGGCGCAGAAAGCCTCATCTTTCTCTCAAGGAGTAGCTGGTGGGCTTGAACAGCTGACCTTCTGGTTCACAGTCTAGTGCTTATCCTAACAAAATGCAAGTTTTCTTACGGTAATTGTGAAATGCTTAGAATAGTGCGTTCAATACATATACTGACTATATTAACTATTATTATTATTGGAGTTGTTGTTGTTTTAGGGCTGTGGAGTTTGTTCCAACTCATAGTGGCTCTGTATAAGGTTTCTGATGAGCAGCTGGTAGGTTTGAACTGCCAACCTCATGGTTTGCTGTCTATTGCTGATCTTACAGTGTCATACCAGAAGCCTATTATTAGAGTACCACAGATCAATTTTCACAATATTTATCACCATATATTTGAGTGATTATTAGATTTGTGCCTGTTATGGTGTGACGCTGTAGGATAAGCACTGAAGTGTTAACTACAAGGTCAGTGGTTCAAACCCACCAGGTGCTCCTTGGAAACCCTATAAAGGGTTGCTGTGAGTTAGAATTGACTCAAGTGCACTTAACAGCAACAGCTTCCATCAGAGGGGAGTGTGGTGACTCTCGACTATAGGGTAAGCACTAGACTCTTAAATACAAGGTCCGCAGTTCAAGCCCACCAACCTCTCTGTGAGAGAAGAATGAGGCTTTCTGCTCCTGTAAAGATTTATAGCCTTAGAGACCCTATACAGTGTCACTACAAGTCAGAACTGACTTGATGGCACTAGATAACAACAACAACTTCCATTAGAGTGAAAACTCCATACAGGCTGTTTTATTCACTGTTACAGGGTCACTTTGAGTTGAACTGACTCAGTAGCACACAGCAGTAACAACATCAGAATCCTCTAGTACCCACCTCAGTGACAGGCATATGATAGATACTCAATAAATATTTGCTTAATGGGTGAATGAGTTAATTAATGAATTTCTTCCCAAATCGATCTCTGATTGCAGAAGAAAGACAAATCTGAAGTGTTTCCAGAGCATCTGCTACTGGAAGTTTAAAAAAAAAAAAAAAAACAAGCTCCAACAGCTGTTTGTGCTAGAAGCCACCATAAAAAGCATTCTTAAAAGTGAGAGGGAGAGAACAGCAGATCTATGGCCCAGCTGGGATCCTGGATCTATGACTACAGCTAGACTCAGGAGAGGGGAGAGAGCCGGGTGGGAAGGTAGGTGTGGGACAGAAGAAAAGAAGACAGGAAAAAAAGGAAGCATAATTTTGATTCAGAGAGAAAGACACTCAGAGAGCAGAGACAGAGAGACAGCGAGAGGTGCTCTGTGGTTGACAGAGACAAGGACAAAGTGGAAGAAGGAAAGCAGGAAAGACAAGTGTTTGAACTGGCAGCTAATTCCCCAAATCCTTGAGGAGTTTTCAGAGATAGAGAGTGATGTAGGTTTCAGCCTTGGCTGGTTGATTTATGACTAGCTAGAGTTGAGCCACAGTTGAACTAAGCACATTAGGCAGCTATGTAGCCTGGAACTTCTCACAGCCATGCCTGGGACTTCCTCGGAGTACAGGGTTGGTGAGCAGACCACAGAATGCAGGGTTTGAACTGCTCTAATGGCATATGCACAGGGAAGTCACCGTATGGAGCACTCATAATGCTTCCATAATTACCCTCAGTTCTAATTGAAAACCGTGCAAGTTTAGACTCAAAAGACTGACTGTTGATCACCCTCCCTCCCGTCCTTTTTTTTTCTTTCCTTCTTGATTTATTGAGCATTCAGAATGTATAAGGCCACTAGGGATTCACAGATTAAATAAGACATTATTCTTGGCTTTTAAAGGGCGCTCAGTGGCACCATGTAAAAAGGAAAAATAACAAGCAACAGAATAATAGGTAGAGTCTGACACCATATGCAAGTTAACATTTTTGGTTTTGTTTATGATATATGTTATTAATGGAAATAGATATAATAATGCATTAGAAATAATCTATGATTTTGACTGAGGTTGCTGAAGACAAGGTGAGAAGGAAACGAAACCTGGAATGAGAAATGGAGGGAATTTTAATTTTATTTATTTGAATATTTTTATTGTGCTTAGGTGAAGGTTTATGTGGCAAATCAGTTTTCCAAACAATAATGTACACACAAATTGATCTGTGACATTGGTTGCAATCCATGCAATGCATTATCACTCTCCCCATTTTCTCCCTGGGTTCCCCATTTTCATTCCTCCCATTTCCCTGTCCTTTCCTCCCTGAACTCTCATCTTTCTTTTGGGCAAAGTCTCATATAGTTGATGGTTCTAAGGAGCACGTTCTTTATGTTTATTGTAAGGACTTGTGGGGTGTCACTGTAGGATCAGCAGTGGACTGTGAACCACAAGGTTTGCAGTCCAAACCCATCAGCTGCTCCTCAAAAACCCTATACAGCGTCACTATGAGTCAGAACCAACTTGATGACACTTACCAACAACATTGTTTATTTTATAGGTCTATTATTTGGCCTGGAGTCATGGTGTTGCTCTTCAGGATAATGTGGTGGACTGCAAGGTCAGTTGGAGCCACCAGTCGCTTCTTGGAAACCCAATACAGGGTCGTTATGAGTTGGAACTGACTTAATGGCAATGATCAACATTATTTGGCTGATGGAGTCCTGGTGTAGTGCTGTAAGATAAGCACTAGACTGTTAACCACAAAGTTGACAGTTCAAACCCACGAGCTGCTCCTTGGAAACCCTACAAAGGGTCGCTATGAGTCAGGCTCAACTTGAAGGAACTTAACAACAACTATAAATTATTTGGCTTCTGGGAGTGTCTTGAGTTTCAAGTTAGAGGGTTAGTTGTCTTAGGGCAATAATTTCGGGAGTTTTCTCCAGTCTCGTTCACACCAGTAAATCTGGTATTTTTTTATTGCTTTATTTTTATTCTATTCCACAGTTTTACCAGCTCTAACAAGTCTCACTGGTACCTTCTACTGTGGTTGTGGTCAGCTTGGACTATAGTGGTAGCTAGGCACCATCTCGTTTTTCTGGTCTCAAGTTAGAGGAGGCTGTGGTTCATGTGGGCTATTAATTCTTTGCACTAGTTGCTTCCTTGAGTCTTTATTTGTCATTCTCCTATGCTTCAGAGGAACACCTGGTGTGGTGCTGTAGGATCAGCACTTGATTGTGCACAATGTCAGCAGTTCAGACCCACCAGTTGCTCTTTGGAAACCATATACAGGCTGTCTATGAGTCAGAACCGACTTGGCAGCACTTAGGTATTTTCAATAACCTCATATGGATGCAAAAGCTGGACAGTGAATAAGGAAGATAGTAGAAGAATTGATGCCTTTGAATTGTGGTGTTGGAGGAGAATCCTAAAAGTGCCATGGACTACCAAAAGAACCAATAGATCTGTTTTGGAAGAAATGCAACCAGAGTGCTCCTTGGAGGCCAAGATGGCTAAACTTTGTCTCTCATGCTTTGGACATATTGTCTGGAGGGAACAGTCGCTGGAGAAGGATATCATGCTTGGTAAGATGGAGGGCCAGAGAAAAAGAGGAAGACCCCCCAACGAGATGGATCGGCCAGGTGGCATCATTGATGGACTCAAGTGTGACAGTGATAGTGAGGTTGGCCCAGGATCGGACACTGTTTCGTTCTGCTGTGCATGGGGTCGCTATGAGTCAGTTCCAACTTGATGGCACCTGACGACAACAACAACAATAACATGCTCCAGATGGGACGAGACCAATCATTGCTTCTGGTATGGCATCATAGGATAAGCACTCCTCAGCCACTCCTCAGCAACTCTACACAGGATCCATATGAATTAGAACCAATTCAATAGCATTTAATAACAGCAGTAACATGCTCCAGGTGGGAAGAGACCAATAGTTGTTTCTTAGATGGCCAGTCACAAGCTTGTAAAACCCTAGATGCTACTCACCAGACAAGGATATAGAACATTATCTCTATGAACTATGTTTTGCCAATTGATCTAGGTGTTCTCCCAGACTATAGTCCTTAACCTTCAAGTCCAGTAGTTCAGTCCTGATGTCCAGGTAGTTTTAAAAACTGTGCTTCTATTATATATAATGATGTTGTTGCTGTTAGGTGCCATCAAGTTGGTACCGACTCATAGTGACCCTATGCACAACAAAACGAAACAATGCCCAGCCCTGGGCCAACCTCACAATCATTGCTACACCTGAATCTATTGCTTCCATCACTGTGTCAATCCATCTCATTGGGGGTCTTCCTCTTTTCCTCTGACCCTCCACTTTACCAAACATGATATCCTTCTCCAGTGACTGGTCCCTCCTGACAATATGTCCAAAATATAAGAGACAAAGTTTGGCCATCCTGGCCTCCAAGAAGCACTTTGGATGTACTTCTTCTAACACAGATTTATTTGCTCTTTTGGAAGTCCATGGTATTTTCAGTATTCTCCTCCAACACCGTAACTCAAATGCATAAATTCTTCTATGGTATTCTTTATTCATTGTCCAACTTTCACATGCATATGAGGTTATTGAAAATACTATGGTTTGGGCCCTTTCCCCTGGCCAGCAGGGCAGAGGCCGCACAATGCCTGGAGTTACTGTAAAAGACTTGAACCAGAAGGAGTTTGTCAGAGCCCAGGCAGCCTTCCTCAAAATATCTGGGAAGCTAAAAGTCCCTGAATGGGTAGACACTGTCAAGCTGGCCAAGCATAAAGAACTTGCTCCCTGTGATGAGAACTGGTTCTACACACGAGCTTCTTCTATAGCACGACACCTGTACCTTTGGAGTGGTGCTGGGGTCGGCTCCATGACCAAGATCTATGGGGGTGAAGGGAAATGGCAGAGAAATAGCATCATGCCCAGTCACTTCAGCTGATGTTCCAAGAGTGTCCCCTGCTGGGTCCTCCAAGCCCCAGAGGGGCTCAAAACAGTGGGAAAGGACCAAGATGGTGGCTGCACACTGGAACCACAGGGACTGAGAGTTCTGGACAGAATCACTAGACAGGTGGCAGCTGCCAACAAGAAACATTAGAACAATTGATGATGCTGGGTTAATAAATTGCCTCGTTTGAAAATAAAATAAAATAGAATACTATGGCTTGGGTCAGGCGCACCTTAGTCCTGAAGCTGACATCTTTGCTCTTCAACACTTTAAAAAGGTCTTGTGCAGCAGATTTGCCTAATGCAATACGTCATTTGAATCCCGACTGCTGCTTCCATGAGTGTTGATGGTTGATCCAAGAAGAATGAAGTCCTTGACAACTTCAATCTTTTCTCCATTGATAGAATGTTATTTATTGGTCCAGTGGTGAGGATTTTTGCTTTCTTTACATTGAGATATAATTCATACTGGAGGCTGTGCTCTTTGATCTTCATCAGTAAGCATGTTAAGTCCTCTTCACTTTCAGCAAGCAAGGTTGTATCATCTGCATAGTGCAGGTTGTTAATGAGTCTTTCTCCAATCTTGATGTCATGTTTTTCTTCATATACCCCAACTTCTCAGATTATTTGCTCAGCATACAGGTTGAATAAGTATGGTGAAAGAATATAACCCTGTTGCATGCCTTTCTTAATTTTAAACCATTCATTGGTGGATCATATGTAATAGTGCTTCAAAAATTTTGTGGAAAACTGAAATGAAAATTGGAATTTTTTCACAAACGTTTTGAAGCACCATCATATATGAGTATACAAGGGTTGTTGTTGTTAAGTACCATGGAGTCAGTTCCGACTCATAGTGACCCTGCACAGGGTTTCCAAGGCTGTAAATCTTTACATGAGCAGAAAGCCTCATCTTCCTCCTGCAGAACGGCTGGTAGTTTCGAACGGCTGACCTTAAGGTTAGCAGCCTGATTCATAACCACTACACTACCAGAATATTTCTATGAAATCATAGAAAGCTTTGTTAAACAAAAACATAAAAATATGAAGCTGTTCTAATTCATCATATCCTCCATCTACTCTACACTCTTCTGAAGGCAGTATTTCCGTCTAACTGTCAGTGCTACAGGATAAACATCGGACTGGTAACCACAAGGCTGGTGGCTCAAACCCACTAGCCGTGCCTCAGAAACCCAATACAGGGTTGTTATGAATTGAAACTGACAGTCAACAACAACAACAACAACAACAACAACCTTTCCCTGAAGAATTCTGTGCTCTTCGATTTATACCACATCAAGACAATATTTTGGCATTTTTGATGAACTCAAATTTCTTTGAAATGTTTTTGTTTTTTAGTTTTGGGAATGAGAAGAAGTCTGTAACAGCAAGATCAGTGCTGTGGGGTTGGTGAGGTAAGGTTTCCCAGTGAAATTCTCACAGGACAGCCAGCCCCTGCTTTTCTTGAAGAATGAGCAGGTGAATTGTTGTAATGGGAAAAAAAAATTCTTTGGCACAACTTTCCTGGCTTTTATCTCGCCAATGCAGTTTTCCGTTTTCTTAAATCTTCTTCATAATAAGCACCTGCGACCATCCTGAATTCTTCAAGAAAATCTGTCAAGATTATTCTTTTGAAATTCCAAAAAATAGTTAATTACCATAGCATTCTGAACTGAACTCTTGCCTTGACGTGAACTTGCTCAGCAGATCCCCTTGGAAGCCATTGTTTGATTGAATTTTTTTTTTGGAAGATGCTCTAATGAGACTAAGACCAGAGTATTTCTGAGAGAACTTGTCTATGGCTGTCTACTGATTGCAGAGACATGTTTAAAAAATATTTTGTTTGGAATAAACCTATGTATGAATGAACTAGAACCCTAGTAGCATTACTTTTTTTTTTTTTTTTTTTTATTAAATGTTTTTATTTTGGATTGAGTGAAAGTTTACAGGGCACATCATCAGCTTCACATTCAACCATTTATATAGCTTGTTTCATTACATTGATTATTATCCTCTCCATATATTATCAGTTAACAGTGTTTCTCTCTATCCTCTTTAGCTTTTTTTGTGGGGGGGCCGGGGGGAGGGGAACTTGCCTTTTTGGAATTTACAGTCTTGGCTTTTAGGGAAGGTTTTTACATTTGTCTGTGGATATCCAGGGCTCATGTATGAGATTACTAACAAGCATTACTTAATAATCAGATGAGGGACAGTTTGCTATGTCTACTAGGTGGCTAAAGTCTGATTCTCAGAGCCTATGGTTTGGACGGTCAACAACGCTTGGGCCCACAGGGTCTTGACCTCTAGTAGAATTACTTTTTGACTCATCTTCATACATGCAGTATCTATAAATATGTATGTAGAAGTATCCACAGCCATATCTATATGAGGAAGCTTCAAAAATTCTGCAGAAATTCCATTATCTTTGAATTCAATTTTCCATGATTTTTAAAAGCCCTCCTCCCCATGTCTGTATGCAAGTATACTCCCCTATGACCTCCCTCATCTATTAGCATACATATTTACTTATGTATCTCCTCACAAATTATTGTTTATTGTTACTGTTTTTGAAGATCAAAGACCACAGACTTCAATATGAGTTTCATCTCAATGTAAAGAAAATAAAGCTCCTCATAACTGGACCAGTAAATAGCAGCATGATAAATGGAGAAAAGTTGAACTTGTCAAAGATTTCATTTTGCTTGGATAAACACTTACGGAAGCAGTAGTCAAGAAATCAAATGATATATTGTATTAGGCAAATCTGTTGTCTAAGACCTTTTCAACATGTTCAAGAGCAAAAATATCAATTTGAGGACTAAAGCTATGGTATTTTCAATAGCCTCATATGCAAGTGAAAGTTGGGCAGTGAATAAGGAAGACTATAGAAGAATTGATGTATTTGAGTTATGGCATTGGATAAGAATATTTTAAAAGTACTATGGACTGCCAGAAAAGCAACTACATCTTTGTTGGAAGAAGTATATCCCAAAGGTTTCTTAGAAGTTCCGATGATGAGACTTCATCTCTCATACTTAAGATATAGTAGGATGGACCAGTCTCTGGACAAGGATATCATGCTTGGTGAAGTGGAAGATCAGCAGAAAAGAGGAAGATACCCAAAGAGATGGATTGGCACAGTGGCAGCAGCAACGGGCTACAGTGTAAAAACAATTGTGAGGATGGTACAGGACTGAGATGGGTTTCGTTCTGTTGTATATAGGGTCATTATGAGTCAGAACTGACTCAACAACACCTAACAACAGAAACAGCCAATTACTGTTCTTGTAGGACTGTATATGCTGTAACATTTACCATAATTGCCCTTAGTTCTTGCATACCTCTCATTGTGTTCCTTTATCTGCCCTCATATTCTGTGTTGCCTTTCCTTTCATCAAAATAAACACTTGTGCACTATGTAGTTAGTGATTCTCCTTTGCTCCCATTCCTATCTCTTGCATCAAATAATGTTTCTTTCTATGTGTGCATCTATTCTTGAGATTTTATAATGGTGGTCTTATACCTTTTGCAGTTGATTGATTTCACTCCTCACAATGTCCTCCAGATTCATTCTTGTTGTGAGATTCATCATTACTCATTATGATTTCACAATATTCCATTGTATACACCAGAGTTTGTTTATCCTTTTATCTGTTGATGAATATTTAGATTATTTCCATCTTTTTTACCATTGTGAATAATGCTGTAATGAACATGGGTGTGCATATGTCTATTTGTGTCGCAGCTCTTATTTCTCTAGGATGTGTACCTAGAAGGGGGATTGAGGAATTGTGTGGTATTTCTATCTTAAGGAAGCTCCATATCATTTTCCATAGTGGTTGTAGCATTTTGCAGTTCCACACAACCTTGCCAGCATTTCTTGTTTTCTGTTATCGCCAATTTTGCTCGAGTGAGATAGCATCTCACTGTAGTTTTGATTTTCATCTCCCTAAATGGAGCCCTGGCATGGTGCTGCAGGATAATGCGCAGAACTGCAAGGTCAGTTTGAACTGCAACATTGGTGGTTCAAACCCTCCAGCTTCTCCTCAGACACCCTATACAAGGTAGCTATAGGTTGGAACTAAATTGATGGCACTTAAAAACAACAACAAATGGAGTCCTGGTGTGGCACTGTTAGATAAGTGCTGGACTGTTAACTACAAGGTCTGAAATTTAAATGCATCAGCTGCTCCTTAGAAACCTATACAGGGTCACAATAAATCAGAATTGACTAGATAGCACTTAACAGATACAACAATGGTATGGCCTAGTGTGGTGCTTGTAGGAATAGCATTGGGCTGCTAACTGTACTGATGATAAATGTTATGCCATTCCTCTTCATTTTACCATTCCGGCATAGTAAACCATATGATTAACACATTCAAAATGGCCAATACTGTCCATTTCAGTTCACTAATGCTTAGGATATTGATATGCATTTCATTTCATTTTTAAAAAAGTTTCCAACTTTCTTAGATTCATACTTCATATATCCCATGTTCTGATTACTTATGTATGCTTACAGGTGTTTCTCTTCATTTTGAGTTGTGCCCCATCAACAAATGAAGGTCCCCAAAGCTTTATTCCATTTGCATCATTACAGTCAACTCTACTTTGAGGAGGCAGCTCTTCCCTAGTTATAGTTTGAGGGCCTTCCAACCTGAGGGGCTCAATTTTTGGCATGGTATCTTCTGCTATTCATAATGTTGTCATTTTCTTCTACTATACCTAACAATATTCCATTTCTAGTCATAATATTTTTGTAGCTAAAAATACAGAAGTAGTCTGCCTCTCCTTCTTCCTAGTCTGTCTTCGTCTGTAAGCTCTACTGAATCCTCCATAGGTGACCCTGCTGATATTTAAAATACTGGTGGCCTCGATTCCAGCATCACAGCAACACACAAGCCAACCAAAGGACAACAAACTGACAGACGATTTTTTGTTAGCTATCTGAATAGCTTTTGTCATGAAGTGTCTGTTCTTGTTTTTGGCCAGTTTTTAAATTGGATTGTTTGTGTTTTGTTATTGAGGCATTGAGGTTTTCTATACATTTTAGAGAATTAAACTCTTGTCAGATATGTCATTGACAAAAATTTCTGGAGATTTCAACTTTAAATTAATTGCATATTTTCTGATTTAAGAAAAGCTGAAGGAATTTGAGCAATATGGTAATTTTTAGATTGTGGATACTCAATTGTTTGGCATATGTTCTTCTTTGAACATTTCTCAGAATTAAAAAAGAAGAGCTCAGGAAATTGAACAATTAATTGTAATTCTGTGAGACAAGTCACTTTTATAGTTCTTATCCTTCGTGTTACTCTCAGCAGATAGAAGGTGCAGTTACGATCGGAGCATAGAACTTCATCATTTTCTCCCATACCCCAGTCTATCCTTCCTTTGATCCATAATTGTAGAAACAAGTCCTCCAGGATTAAATCAAATAAGTAATTCCTCTCTAAGATAGAGAAAAATATTCCTCTTTTCACAAACTACTCATACTTTTCCAGAAATCCCCAGGCATTGGAAACATGGGTAGTTTAGGCAGGTAATAAGTACAAGCTGGAAATCAATGTGAGCAAACGGTTTCAGTAAAGATTTACAACATTGGAAATTCTGTGGGGCAGTTATACTCCATCCTATATGATTGTGAATCTGAATTCACTCAATAGCAGTGAGTTTGGAACTATCCTACTTTGGAACTTCTGATTATAGAATAGAACAATGTTCCCTTATTGTTTTAACCAAGTTTCATTGGGTTTTCTGTTACTTGTAATCAAAAGCATCTAAACTGTGTGTGTGGAGTCCACTGCTTATCCTACAGCACCATACTAGGACTCCTTGCTTTAGAAAGTAGAAAGTCAGCAATCTGGAATAGGGGTTATGAGAGTTAGAAGTGACCATCAGAGGGATGAACCTATGCAATGGGACAGCCAGTAGGGGCTTCTAGAATATTCAAAAACATTCCTCTTGGGTGCCCATTGCATTACATGGAGATGGTAGACCTGAGTGCTAGTCCCAACTCTGTCTCTCCCCAGCTCTATGACCTTGTAGGAGTTCTTCAATATCTCACAGCCTCATGTTCCTTACCTGTCAAAGGAGCTGCTGGCCTTGCAAAGAGGCTGTAGATTTCACAACGTAAGGTGGATATATGTGTGTGAACGAATCTGTGGTTGCTGTGTGTGTGAGTGGAGATGAATGTGAATTATATGTCTGTTTATATAGAGAGATGTTCTGTTTGATTTTGAATTTGTGACTATGTGAGATGGAGAGAGAGAGAAAAGAAGGGAGAGGGGAGGTAGGGAGGGAAGAAGACCGAGAGTAAGAAAGAAGTAAGGAGTTAATAGAAAAGGAAAGAATGAAAGAAAGGAGGGAGTTTGGAGAGAAGAGGGAAACAGGCGAATGGGATAGCACAATCCCAGTCCTTGTTCTTCTCTCCAGAAGCCTTTGCCAGCTCCAGGAATGGAGATTGGAATCGGTTCAGAAACCTCAGGGACTCTCTCTGGAGCCAGGCCATCTGCTGTCTCCTCTGTCCTGGAATCGCCTTTCAGCACTTAGCAACATTTGCCAGGTGGCTGAGACTGAAGAGGCCTAAGGCATGGTACATGCCCTCCAATGGGCAAGCAACTGCTCAGTCTCTGGGTGTTTCACCTTATCTGTGCTTGGCCTCCTGAACCACCCCTAAAAGCAGGCCCAACTCTGATTGCTCTCCACATTTCTGCAGCCTCCCTGCCTCTGGTTCCTCTTACTGCCCTGGTCAGTGCTGCACACTGCTGCCAGGCTTGCATTCTAAAATGTAGGAAGTCCTCCCTGTCCCTCACCTTTGCCTAGAAGGTTCTGAAGAACCAGCTCTAGGCATTGCCAGCCTGTCCTAATCATCTGGGTTGGGCTCAAATGTTCCCTCTCAGAGAGGTCTTTGACTTGCCAGTCTACGATAACATGGTCTCCATTTGTAGATATTCTATTAAACTGTTTTATTTTAAAACACTTGTGAAAAATAGCACACAGAAAAGTAAGTAGAATATCGGTTGTTGTTGTTGTTAAGTGCTGTTGAATTGGTTCCAGCTCATAGCAACCCTGTATAGGGTTTCTAAGGAGCACTTAGAGGGTTTGGACCTCCAACCTTGTGGTTTGCAGTCTAGTGCTTATCCTACAGTGCCACACCAGAACTTCCCTTGTAAGGTGTTTCCATTAAGAACTAGAATATTGCTAGCACCCCAGAAGACAACTCTTCTCCATACCTAAATGTTGTTTTCCCAGGCATAACCAACCTCCCTCCTTCCTGTGGGGTTCCACTGTCTTAACCTTTTGGTAATCACTTCTGTGCTAGTTACTGATGTCTCCTGGCTGTAAGCTCACCACATTCTTTTCTGTTTTGCGATGCATAAGCTTCAGTTGTTGTCAAATTAACTCTGGTTCATGGTGACTTCGTGTATGTCAGAGTAGAACTGCACTCCACAAGGTTTCATGTGGCTTATTTTTTAGAACAGAATCCTGGTGTTGCAGTGGTTAAGTGCTCAGCTGCTAACCAAAAGTTGGTGGCTCAAAACTCATCAGCTTCTCTGCAGGAGAAAGATGAGTCCATCTGCTTCTATAAAGAATTCCAGCCTTAGAAATTCCATCCAAGGCTGTACTATATCTTACAGGGTCACTATGAGTCAAGTGATACAACAGCACTTAACAACAGCAACAATCTGTCAGTAAACCATATGACTGTCTAATTCAAAATGGTCAATACCTGTCCATTTCAACTCACTAATGCCTAGGATATAGGCCTTTACATGTTCCATTTCATTTTTAACGACTTCCAATTTTGCTAGACTCATACTTCATTCATGCCAATTATGAATGCATTTTTGCAGCTGTTTCTTCTGATTTTGAGTCATAACCTGCCAGCAAATGAAGTTCCTGAAAACTTGCTCCATCTATGCCATTAAGGTGGACTCTACTTTGAGGAGGTAGTTCTTCTTCAGTTGTATTTTCAGTGCCTTCCAACCTGAGGGACTCATCATTTGACACTATATCAGACAATGTTTCCCTGCTATTCATAAGATTTCGAGGGGGTAATCCCTGGTGTAGGATAGGCACTGGACTGCAAGATCAGTTTGAACCTCAGGGTTGGCATTTCAAACCCACCAGCTGCTCCTCAAAACCCTATACGGTTTACTATGAGTCAGAATCAACTTGATGACAATTAAGAACAACAACAAATCTCTCAAAAACTAGTCTATTGCTTCTTCCTGGTCTGGTGCTGTAGAATAATGCATTTGTCCATAAGGTGTATTTGAATTGCAAGGTCAGAAGTTCAAACTCACCAGCCGCTCCTCGGAAACCATATACAGGGTCACTATGAGTCAGAACTGACTCATCGACACTTTAAAAACAACAAGTCTGTCTTATTTGGAAGCTCTGCTGAGTCCCTGTCTACCATGGGTGACTGCTGCTATTTGAACACCAGTGGCAAAGTTTCCAGCATGGCAACAACACACACAAGCTACCACAGTGTGACAAACTGACATATGTGTGGGACCCCACAGCAAGGTGGATTGTTTACAGCAGTAAAAGTTGATGAACATGTGTTGTTTTTCCCAGCATGTGCAGAAATAACCCCTGAGACACCAGTACCCACCAGCTGGCCAGCACCCTCTCCTCAGAAGTCTTAGTTCCATCCAAGCTTTGAAGTTTTAATAATTTCATCCTCTTCCCTCTGTCCCCAAATAACTGCTACCTAGAGTTAAGAAGGATTGCAAAGTGGCACCATCAATGAGCTAAGTGTGGCAGCAATTGTGAGGTTGGCCCAGGACAGGGCAGTGTTTCATTCTGTTGTGCATAGGGTCGCTATGAGTCGGTACTGACTCGACGGCGCCTAACAACAACAACAACAACAGTTAAGACTGCTGCCAACCCTCCCCCTTTTCAGTTACCTGATTAATAATTCTTTGTATTAAATTCTTTGTTGATACAGTTAGCATAGTATGGGAGGCTTCCAAAACTTTGTGGAACAGTGAAATGAAACAATTATGGAATTTTTTCGAGAACTTTTTGAAGCTCTTTCATATTTCCTGTCTAGTGAATAGACCCTGGCATAAATATAACTTCCTTGTATTTTTTAAAAAGTATATACTTTTAGTACTTGAAGATGTATTCCTGAACACTAAAATGTGGTTTTATCTAATATTGAACCCATATGATACTCAGCATACTTCATTTAACATGATGTTGCATCTTATTTATTTCCATTGCTGTGTGATATTCCATTGTGTAAACACATCTCAATTTATTTATCTATTCAATTGTTCATGGAGTCCTGGTGTGGTGTGTAGGATAACCACTCTACTGCTAACTGAGAAGTCGGCGGTTCAAACCACCAGCCCCTCCTCAGAACGTCTGTACAGCAAAAGTGGGGAATGTCTGGCCTGCGTGCCGGGCCATATGTTGCTGTTATTGTTAAGAGCTGTCAAATTGGTTCTGACCCTTATTGACCCTGTATAGGGTTTCCAAAGAGTGGCTGGTGAGGTTGAACCACCGACCTTGCAGTTCAAACTGACTTTGCAGTCCAGCGCCTTAACCCACAGTGCCACACCAGGCCCTCAAAATAATTTGTTCTGGCCCTGCCAAGGCAACCACAATTCCAGCCATCGCATTGTTGTTGTTGTTAAGTGTTGTCAAGTCAGTTCTGACTCATAGTGACCCTGTATAGGGTCAGAATAGACTCAACAGCACTTAACAACATTCTACTGTTCATAGAAATTTGCATTGTTTGTAGTTTTTAGCTATTATAAATACCATATACTACAATTAATATTTGTGTACAAAGTTATTGGTACAAATGTGTACACATTTTTATTGGACATATATTTAGGAAAGGAATGGTTGGGTCATAGTGCCTATAGATAAAACATTTCCAAATTTGTTGAAGCAATTTATATTCTCATTAGTGGCTCATGAGAGTGTCTATCACTCTAAATTTTCACCATCTCTTCTTAATATTAGCCATTCTGATGGGTATGTAGTAGTATCACATATATGGAATCTAATAGTGGTATTACATTATGATTTTAATCACATTCCCAGATAACTAATGAGGCTGCGGACCTTTTAAAAATAAGTATTGGTCATTTGGATAACTTATTTTATGAGGTGCCTGTTCAAGTCTCTTACTACTTTTCTAAGGAGTTGTCTTTGATTGTTCCATATATATGGGGCCTATGATTCCTTGGTCAGTTATATTGTCTGCAAACATCTTCTTCTGCTCCGTAGCTTATCTTCTTTCTTAATCATATCATCTGCTTCTCAGAAGTTCTAAATTTAATATGTAGTCAAATGACTTAATTTTCTTTTGAGATTAGTGATTTTAATGTACCGTTTAAAGCAAGCTTTTAATCATAGGAAATTCTTCCATATTGTCTTTTTCAAACTCTGTTGTTTGGCCTTTCAGATTAAGTTATGGAATCTAACTGACACTGATAGTTATGTATGGTTGGCTTATCTATGGTTCTTATGAATTCTTTATGTGTACAATCACATCAAATACTGATCATTTTATTTCTTAGTTTTGAATCCTTGTAACTTTAATTTTGTTATCCTACATACTGATCAATATTTTGCAATGTACTGTTGAATAGAAATGGTAATAGCAGCTTCCTTTTTACATTCTGGTTCTTAAAGACATGGTTCTCAGCATTTCATGACTAAGTGGGATGTTTGTTTTTTCAGATAACTTTTATCAAATGAATAATATTATCATTTATTCCTGTTTTCTAGGAGTTTTATATCAGGACTAGATATTGAATTTTATCACATATTTTCCTGTACCTAGTGAAACAATTGGGAGTCCTGGTAATGCACTATTAGATAAGCACTGGACTGCTAACCAAAATGTTGGCGATTCAAACATACCAGCTGCTCCTCGGAAGTTCTTTACAGGGACCCTATGAGTCAGAAACAACTTGACAGTACTTAATAACAACATTGAAATAATCATTTGATTTTTCCTTTATTTTGTAATATAGTGAGTTATACTAATAGGTTATACTAACCTATCAGCCAGGGGTAAACCCAATTTGGGTAGGATGTATATCCTTATTATCTATTTCTGGATTCATTTTGCTAATATTTATTAGGTTTTTTTCATTTATGTTCCTGAGTATGATTTTTTTGGAATTTTCCTTTCTTGTATAATCTTTGTCAAAATCTGGTATCAAAATTATAATAGGTCTCATAAAATAAATTGAGAAGTACTTCCTTTTTTTCAATTATCAGGAAGAGTTTGTACAATATAATTTGGTAGAATTTGCCTATGTAGCTGGGCCTGGATTTCTTTCTCTTTTTTTTTTTTTTTTTTGAGGGAGAGTTTTAATTATATATTATGAATAGCTCTATTCAGATTACCTATTTTTTCTTGTGTTCACTTTAGTAAGTTGTGCTTTATTAGAAATGTGTTCATTTTACCTAATTTAGTTAAAATTTATTAGTCTGCAATTGTTTTATTATATGTTTAACTCTGTAGATAGAACATGTAGTTATGTCTACCTTTGCAATCCCTTATTTCTTCCTATGCTCTTTTTTCTTTGATTAACAATTACAAGGTTTTATCACTGTTACTAATCCTTTCTAAGAACCAGCCTTTGACTTTATTGATCACGTCTATTATAACTATTTTCTTTTTATTAATCTATATTCCTTTTTATTATTTCTACTTTATTTGCAATTAGTCTGTTGTCCCTTTTCTGTTGCATTAAGATAAATATTAAATGACTTATTTTAAATCTTTATTCTTTATATGTGTATTTAGGGTTGCTTCTCTCTAAACACTTATAAAACTATATATCAGTGTTCTGATAGGTCGTCTATTCGTTAACATTTAGTTAAAATATTCTCTAATTCCCATTGTCATTAATTCTTGAATCAATAATATTACAATATACTTTTTTTTATTTTCCAATGACATGGAGATATCTAGTTATGTTTTATGTTATTGATTTTATAGATTATTTGCAATTATACACTATGTATGATTTCTAACCATTGAGGTTAGTTGAGACATGCTTTATGGTGCAATATATAGCAAATTTTTCTAACTTTCTGTGTGCGTGAAAAGATGTATATCCTAAAGGTGTTTACTGCAATGTTTTATTTATTCCCAGGAAGTATAGTATATTATTAGTTGTATTGTTAGATGTTATTTATTCATGCTGATTTTTGTCTGCTTTTTAAAAATCACTTACTGATTTAAAATCTTCCACTATGATTATGGTTTGCATATATATGTGTGGTGGTGGTGGCTGCATGCCATGAAGTCAGTTCTGACTCATAGCCACCCTGTAT
>NW_006408575.1:11033975-11045452 GCF_000296735.1 Chrysochloris asiatica | reverse complement strand
ATACATACATACATACGTACATAGATATGAGCTCTGGTAGCATAGTGGTTAGAAATCAGGCTGCGAACCTTAAGGTCAGCAGTTTGAAACTACCAGCTGCTCTGTAGGAGAAAGATGAAGCTTTCTGATCCCGTAAAGATTTACAGCCTCCGAAACCCTGTACAGGGTTGTTATGAGTCAGAACTGACTCCATGGGACATAACAACAACAATAATATATGGCTTGCTCATTGTTGAGATCCTACCCTCTGGTTTGATAAGGTTGAATCCGCTCTCTTTAATATCATCTTTTATGACATTCTTCTTATTCTTTTTGGTTCTTGTTCTCACTGGTTTCTTCTAACCCTTGTGCTCCTCTTGCAATACAGACTTTGCACATGCTGCCACCTCTGCTTAGAAAATGTTTCCCTTCCTCCTCCACTTAGTTAACTCTGTAGGTCATGCATAACTTGTCAGGGAATCTAGTTCTCATCTTCCTTTCTTGGTCAAGTCTCAATTATCACTAGTATATGCTTCCATATGGACCCTTAGTTGTGCTATGGGTAAGGTGCTGATCTGGTAACCACAAAGTTGGTAGTTCAAACCAACCAGTTGCTACTTGGGAGAAAGATGGAGTTATCTGCTCCTGTAAAGATTTACAGACTTAGAAACTATATAGGGTCACCATGAATCTACCAGAGGAGCTCTGGTAGTGTAGAGGAGCTCTGGTAGTGTAGTGGTTATGAATCAGGCTGCTAATCTCAAGGTCAGCAGTTCAAAACTACCAGCTGTTCTGTGGGAGAAAGATGAGGCTTTCTGCTCCCGTAAAGATTTACAGCCTCAGATCCGACTCTATGGCACATAACCACCAACACAATCACCATGAATATACACATGGTCATTATGAGTCAACCACTCGTCTGTCAGTTTCTTATGCTATGGTGGCTTGTGTATTGCTGTGATGTCATCATGGATACCAGTAGGGTAATCCATGAAGAGCAGGTTTCAGTGGAACTTCCAGACTAAGACATATTAAGAAGAAGAGGTGCGCCACTTCTTAATATTTAGTCACTGAAAACCTTATAAACAGCAGTGGAACATTGTCATATATAGGGCCAGAAGATGAGGCCCTCAGGTTGGAGGGCACTCAAAACATAACTGGGAAAGAACTGCCTCCTCAAAGTCAAGTTGACCATAATGACATTGACAGGAATGGCACCAACAACAACACAAGGAATTCCAGTTAATACTACTGTTATTCAAATTTATGTAACAATCACTAAAGCCAGTGAAGATAGAATTGAAGAATTCTGTCAACTTCTTCAGTATGAAATTTATCAAACATATAATCAAGATGCATTGATAATTACTAGTGATTGGAATGCAAAGGTTGGAAACAAAGAGGAAGGATCAATAGTTGGAAAATATGGTGTTGGTAATAGAATTGATGCAGGAGATCACATGGTAGAATTTTGCAAGACCAACAAATTAGTTTTTGCTAGTATCTTTTAAAAACACCACAAAAGGCAACTATACACATGGACCTTACCAGGTGGTAAGAGATGATGGACAAGCTCAATATCATCTACCAAAACAAGGCCAGGGCAGACTGTAGAATAGACTATGAATTACTCAGATGCAAATTCAGGCTGAAGATGAAGGAAAAAAAAAAAAAAAAGTTCATGAGAGCCAAAGTATGACCTTGAATATATCCCTCTTGAATTTAGAAAACATTTCAAGAACAACTTTGATGTATTAGATACAATGACCAAAGATGAGAAGAGTTGTGGGAAGATACCAAGAACATCATATAGGAAGAAAGTAAAAGGTTGTTTAAAAGACAAGAAAGAAATAAAAGGTCAAAATGGATGCCAGAAGAGACTCTGAAACTTGCTCTTGAATATGGAGAAGCTAAAGCAACCGGAAGAAATGAAGTAAAAGAGCTGAACAGAAATTTTCAAAGGGCAGCCAGCAAAGACAAAGTCAAGTATTACAATAAAATGTGCAAAGACCTGGAGTTAGAAAATCAGCTGAAAGAACTGGACACAAAATTCAGATCTTTGCTTGTAATACTGTAGGATTCTATGGATAAAATATTGAATGACATCAGAAATATTCAAAAATGATGAAAGAGACACTGTACAAAAAAGAATCAGTTGATGTTCAACCATTTCAAGAGTTACCATATGAACAAGAACAGGTGGTACCAAACCATCAGTTGGCCAGGTGACTGTCTACCAGATTTCTTGGCATAGATGAATAAGTTCCTCCAATGTTACATCCATTTGTTGAAAGATTTCAATTTGTATTTCATCGGTTCCTGGAGACTTGTTTTTCACCAATGCCTTCAGAGAAAAACAAACACTTTTTATCAGAGTGTCAGTGTTCTAGATAAGCTGTCTTGAAACCCAGCAAAGGACAGTGAGGTGTTGCTCTGTGATCCTGTCTCCCTCTCTGTTGGTGATTCCCTAACTAACCTAAGAAACATCTGATACCCTCATAGTGCTACTGCGTAATCTGGTGAGTCCTATCAGTCACCATGAGACTGGCCAAAGCAGGAGGAACCTGGCAATAGCCTTACCAGGAAGAGGAGATGATTTCTGTGTTTTTGCTTTTGAAAGTTTCTGTTAATGTTCAAAGTGCAGAAAAGCAATTGTCCATGTCCAAAACAGAACTCTGCCTATGTTAGTTGGCTTTGAGCAACAGACTCTAGTAGGTTTAAAGGTCAGAACTACCCCTGTAAGGGGGTACAGTTGAGGCTATCCCTGAGGGCCAGTGCCACCCAAAGGCCACACCACAATGGTCAATAATATCCTCCATGTGTTTGGAATAATTATGGATCAATAAAGCCAAGATTGCTCCCACGCTTGCAGCACTGCACTGCATTTATCCAGTAAAGGAAATGGTCCATCAATAACAATAACAATTTATACTCAGCACACAGTTATTTAACCACACGTTGATTTCATTAAGGCTGGATCACAGTTATCATCATAATAACAGTTTGTGCTTCCCATTTTCCCTCCTAAGAGTGAAAGGTTTTCAAGGACAGTTCCTGCCTGATGGGCTCGTATTGGATTTTGAGCTATTACTGTAGGTCTGGTGTGGCATTGTAGAATAAACACTGGGCCACAAGGTCGGTTTGAACCACAAAGCTGGTGGTTCAAAGTTACCAGCTGCTCCTCGGAAATGCTATACAGTGTCGCTATGAGTCGGAACCTACGCGACGGTATTTTAACAACAACAAGGAAGAAGGAGGAGTCCTGCTGTGGCGCTGTAGGATAAGAACTGGGCTGTTAGCCACAAGGTCAGTGGCTCAAGCCCACCAGCTGCTACTCAGAAACCCTATACAGGGTTACTATGAATTAGAACCCACTTGATAGCACTTAACAGAAGTAACAAAAACAAGAAAGAAGAAAAAAAAATAGCTGGGATAAATATTGGGTTAGAAGAATTTAAGATAAGTCATGTGGTGGTTGTGTGCCACCAAGTCAGTTCTGATTCATAGTGATGCTATATAGGCTGCAAATCTTTACAGGAGCAGAAAACCTCGTCTTACTCCCACAGAGCAACTAGTAGACTTGAACTAATGATTTTATGGTTAACAACCCAGCTCATAATCCACTATGCTACCAGGGTTTCTTACTCTGATTAATTTATGAATTCATTTATTTGCTCACTATTTTTGCATACCTATCTTACTATGTGGAGTCCTGGTGTGGCACTGTGGGCTAATGCATCAGACTGCAAAGTCATTTGAACTGCAAGGTTGGTACTTCAAGCTCACCAGCTGCTCCTTGGAAAGCCTATACAGGGTTGCTATGGGTCGGAATCGACTCAGTGGCACTTAACAACAACAACAACAACCTACTATGTGCCCTAGGACTCCTGGTGTGGTGCTATAGAATCAGCGTTGGACTATCAACTACAAGGTTGGCAGTTAAAACCCACCAGCTGCTCCCCAGAAACTCTATACAGAGTTGCTGAATCAGAACCAACTCAACAATACTTAACAACAACAACTATGTGCCCTGTGCTATATTAGATATCAAGGATATGATGGTGATGGTTGTGTGCTACTAAGGCGGTTCTGACTCATACAAACCCTGTATAAGGTTTCTGAGGCTGTAAATCTTTACAGGTGTCAAAAGCCTCATCTTGCTCTTGCAAAGTGGCTGGTAGATTTGAACTGTTGATCTTGTGGTTAGCAGCTCAGCTCATAATCCATTATACTACCAGAGCTCCTTACCAAGGATGTAGTAGTTGAATTAGGCAGGCTCAGTGTATTAATTGTCTACATTTCCACAAACTTGACAGCTAAAAACAGCACACATTTGTGATCTCAGAGTTTCTGTAGGTTAGGGGTATGGACATGGCTGGACTGGGTTTTCTATAAGGCTATATAATCAAGGTTTTGGCTAGGAATGAGTTCTCATCTGAAGGTTTCACTGGGAAGGGATCTACTTCCAAGATCATGTGGCTGTTGGTAGGATTTAGGTTTTTCCTGGCTATTGGAGTCAAGCTACGTGTTGGCTAGAGGATATCTTTAATTCCTTGCCATGTTGGCCTCCACAACATGGTCATTTACTTCATCAAAGCCAAGAAGGGAAGGAGTCTCCTCGCAAGATAGGCATCACAATCTTATGTAACATAATAACAGAATGTAATAACCCCATCATCTTTGCTATAGTATATATAGTATATATAGAAACAAGTCGGAGGACCTGCCCACACTAGAGAGGGAGTGAAGTTAACAAAGGTGTGAATATTTGGAGTTGGAGATAATTGGGATTTTCTTTTAGTCTGAAAATTGCTGGATCATTCAAATGGTTTGCACTCAATTACTAATCTAAAGATTGTCAGTTAGAACCCACTAAGTAGCACCGTGAAAAAAACATCAAGTGATCTACTTCCATAAAGATATTTGTTGTTAAGTGCCGTTGAGTTGGTTTTGACTCATAGCAGCCCTGTATAGGATTTCTAAGAAGCAGTTGGTGAGTTTGAACTGCCAACCTTGCAATTCAAACCAACCTTGTTGTGTAGATTATAGCCTAGAAAACCCTCTGGAACGCAGTAACACATTGGTTTGCTGTGACTCAAAATTAACTCTAGAGCAATAAGTTTTTTGTTTTTGTTTTTGTTTTTTTTAAGCTTTTATTGTGATTTGAGTAATAGTTTACAGAGGAGAACATTGGTTCCACACTCATCATTTCATTCCAATGACTATAATTCTATCCAGACATCATCATTCAACAGTATTTGCTTCTATTCCCTCTGTTTTATTTTGTTTTTTGGAATGTACACAAAAACACTCAGGAATGTATAATCATTTAAACAACCAAAGGGCACAATCTGCAAGCCTATCTCATGGTTGCCAGCACACAGCCTTCCTCTATCCATGAGTCTACAGTCCTCTGTTGCTCTATCTCTCCATGTCATCATCTCTGCCTCCATCTCTGGTGTTGCTGCTTTTCTTTATAGGGTCCCACATTCCACTCATGTTCTTCTACCTTGAAGGTCCTAGGGTCCTATGTTCCTGGAATGTAAGATTAACTTTTTGTTGCAAAACTTCTACCTTTACAGTTTTGACAGTTGCAATTAGTCATGATAGCAATTACTCTATTGCATCATAAGAATCGTATTCCCATCTCCTTTCACCAGACCCATCTAGATAAGACGAAAACTATTCAGTGGGGATTCTATTGTTCTCCACACTCTCTGAAACGAAATTCCCTCTTGAAAACTTATAAGCCAGTCACTTTGTGCTTTTATAGCCCCCTGGCTGTCTACTCCCGTAAGGATTTACACCCTTGGAAACCCTGCACAGGGTCGCTATGGGTCGGAACCGACTCGACGGCACTTAACAACAACAACCCCTATTTTAGGTAGCCAGTGTCTAAGTTTGCTCATCCCTATCAACACTGTATACAAAGGGGATAGGATTGATCCTTGATACAAGAATCTTTCCCTCTCTATTGGTATTTTGAGCTACTACATCCATAAGTATAGGTCAAGTTCATCAAATTGTAGCAATTTATACTTATTTCCTTTATCAAAAATTTTTATCTTCCTCTAATCGAGTTCTAATCATCAAGCCATCGAGGTTAGGTCTAGTGAGAACTAGATACAAGTTTTGAGAACTATCTACAAGTTTGGTTGTTCTTGTCTCCCCTCACTTCATATAGCTGGATGCTTCACTCTCAACTCTAGCCCTCCATGGCTATGACCTTGTGCATGGGCTCAGGAGTCCCCAGGTCTCACCACACTTCAGACGAAACACCCCTCCCTCTTCTTTCTCATCTTCAGGTGGACAAGAATCTGTGGAATGTGATCCAACTCAGCCCGTGTCTTCATTGCTGCCTTTCCCTCTCTTCTACTCACCAGTTGACCAACATGGTCACCAGGAAGCTTGCATGCCTGCTCATGTGTTCTCTTTAAGTTTCAGCCTTGGAAGGGGGTTTGTCCTGAAGGGACTTGATTGCTTGCCTTCATTGCTCCCTGGAGAACAACTTATTTGTTCTTGTAGTACCCAATCAGACTGCCATTTTTGTTTCAGATTTTCCTTGCTAGTCTTTCTTTCAATAAGTATCTTCTGTTCCTCTAGCTGCTCTAGGCTTATCTGCTTGTCCTTTCAAATGAGAATGTCCCACCTCAGAAGGTCCCTTATGGGACTCAGGATTCCACCTAAGGTCCTATATACTACAAAGGATCCCCAAGAAGCCTACTTCACTGGGCAAGTTCTAGAACCTCTTTTAGGTATTCCAATCAGTTATAGGCTGAAGACAGGCTTACAAGCTTTCTGTAATCATGTTCCCCGACATTCCTTTCTATTCCACTCAAGTGTCTATTTTATAATAGTAGGTAAGGGATACCAATATCCATAAGACTGTCGAGCATCTTAACCTTATTTACCCTTATTTACCCATTCAGACTGCCTCGATCTCTGTATCACAAAGCCCTGTTCTTTCAAGGTTGAACATGCGTCACTATTTACCTCTGTTCCATTTAGCCCATACAAACCTGCCTAAGTTTCCTCTATCTATCTTGTTGCTCCACCCCCTCCCCTTTCTTGTGTATTGCCCTCCCCAACTCCCAAACTATGATGTGTCTATCCCCTACCCTATCCTCTACCTCCCTCCCACCCCTAGTAACCAACAAAGTTTTTTTTTTTTCTTTTTCTTTTTCCTTTTAGTATGGGTATCTTTTCTTACGCTTTTATAATAATGGTCTTATTCAATATTTGTCCTTTTGTGACTTATTTCACTCAGCATAATGTCTTCAAGTTTCATCCATATTATACGGTGGCTTACAGCTTCCTTGTTATTCTTCAAATTAGTATAATATTCCATTGTGTATATGTACCAAAGTTTGTTTATCCATTCTTCCATTGATGTGCACTTAAGCTGTCTCCATGTTTTTGCTATTGTTTATATATATATAGTTCTGCTATGAACATTGGTGTACATATATCTACTTGTGTTATGGCTTGTATTTCTTGTGGGTAAATTCCAAGTAGAGGAATTGCTGGATCATAAGGTATTTCTATTTCCAACCTTCTGAGGAAGTGCCATACTGTTTTCCAGAGTGGTTGGACCATTTTCATTCCCACCAGCAATGTAGGAGGATCTCAGTCTCTCTACATCCTCACCAGCATTTATTGTCCTCTGCATTTTTGAACTTTGCTATTATTGCTGGTGTGAGATGATATCTCATTGTTGTTTTGATTTGCATCTCTCTAATTGTTAGGAGCTCTGGTAGCATAGTGGTTACGAATCAGGCTGCGAGCCACAAGGTCAGCAGTTCGAAACTACCAGCGGTTCCACAGGAGAAAGATGAGGCGATCTGCTCCTGTAAAGATTTATAGCCTCGGAAACCCTGTGTAGGGTCACTATGAGTCGGAACTGACTCCACGGCACATAACAACAGCAACAAATTGTTAGTGATCGTGGATATTTCTTCATATGTTTGTTGGCTGCCTGAATGTCTTCCTTGGTGAAATGTCTGTTTATGTCCTGTGCTCATTTTTTTAATTGAGTTATTTGTCTTTTTCTTGTAGAGGTGTTGTAGTTTTCTATGGATTTTAGAAATTAGTCCCTTGTCTGATAAGTCCTTGCAAACGATTTTTTTTCCTATTCTTGGGGCTCCCCCCCCCTTTTTTTTTTTTAAGTTTTTATTGTGAATTGAGTGATAGCTTACATGTGAATTGAGTGATAGCTTACATGGGAGAACATCAGCTTTACATTCATCCTATCGTATTTTGTTTCATTGCAATGACTACAATCCTCTCCATACATCATCAAACAACCAAAGGGTACACCCCGCAAGCCTGCCCCCAAACTGTCAGCACACAGCCCCTCTCCCTCCCTGAGTTCAGAGTCCCCAGCCACTCTGTCTCTCTACATCATCATCTCTGTCTCCATCTCTGGTATCACAGCTTCTCTGGACAGGGTCCCACATTCCACTCTTCTCCCTTGATGGTTCCAGAGTCCTCTGCTCCTGGACCACAAAATTAACCACCCCCTTCCTTTTGTTACAAAGCATCTACCTTTACATTTGCAACTCTCACAGTTAATCCTGATAGCAATTATTCACTATTGAACTACAAGAGTCTTATCCCATCTCTTTTCACCAGCCCCATCCAGACAGGTTGGAAATCACTCAGTGGAGATTCTATCTTCCCCTTCACCCTCTGAAACTACGCTCCTTCTTGAAAGCTTGTAAGTCAGCTATTTCATGCCTTTGTAGCCTCCCCATTTTGGGTAACCAATGTCTAAATCTCCCATCCCTGTCAACCCTGTGTAACCGAGGGGGTGGGAATGATCCTTGCTGTAAAGATTCGTTCCCTCTTTTGAGCTACTACATCTATAAGAATAGGCCAAGTTCATCAAATTGTAGCAGATTACTCTTTTTTTCTTCTTTCTTCCTCTACTCAAGTTCTGATCATCTGGCCATTGATACCATGTCAAGTGTGTACTGTCTGCAAGTTTGGGTGTTCTTGTACATCTCCCCTCACTTCATATCAGCTTGATGCTTCACTCTCTATTCTAGACCTTTGTGGCCATGTCCCTATCCCTGGGCCCAGGAGTCCCCAGGTGTCACCATACTGCTGGCCAACCAGGTTTCAACCCAGGTTTAGACTATTGAACGTGGTTAGATTTAGCTCACAACTTCATTGCTGTTTTCCCCCTGTGGGCTCCCTTTTTAATCTTTGGATGAAATCTTTTGATGCACATAAGTTTCTAATTTTTAGTATGTCACAACCATCTAGTTTGTCTTCTTTTGTTTGTACAATTCTCACAATGTTTGGTAGACTATGTGTGCCCTGTATTAGATCCCTTAAATTTGTCCCTATGTTTTCATTGATGACTTTTATAATTCTGGGATTCACATGTAGGTCTTTAATCCATGCTGAGTTGGTTTTTATATATGATGTGAGATAAACACCTTATTTCAATCTTTTGAATATCAATGTTCAGTTCTTCCAACACCATCTGTTGAAGAGACTATCTCTTCTCCATTCAATGTACTTTGGCCCTTTGTCAAAAATCAGTTGGCTGTATGTGGACGGGTTAATTTCTGGATTCCCAATTCATGAGTTTGGTTTTATAGTCTGTTCACAAAATTCAGTTTCTACTGTACAGATTACAGGAAAGGCAGTCATAAAATAAAATTACTGTGTAGTGTGATTCAGACTATGAAAGAGAAAGAACTCAGTTAGTGGATTCCTAACCCAGTTCAATCAAAGGATATTTCAACTTGGACTTGCAGTATGGGAAGGAATTACTTAAATCAATTGTGGGGTAGGTATGTTTGGGTAATGGACATCCAGAAGGGTTTCCAGGCAGAGGAATTTTAAACTCATAAAATTTTAGACCAACAGAGACTTAATGATTATTTAGTCTTCTGGTTCTCAGTCTCAGATGCACATTAGAATCATCTGAAGAGCTTTACAAAACACTGATGTCCAAATCCCACACCAAAGACTGATGGATTTATTTGATGTGGGGCCCAGGCACTGGAATTTTTCAAAAGCTCCCAAATTATTTTAATTGTGATCAAGGTTGAGAACCACTGCTCTAGCCCAACCCCTTTAATTTTACAAACAATGAATCTGAAGTTCAGAAAGGAAGTGGGTTTGCCCAAGAACACACAGCTAGTAGTTGGTAAAGCCAGAGTGATGAGTGAGGAAAGCACTGGCTTAAAGATAAGAGATCTAGGTCTTTGCCCCTTTCTGGTTCTAAGACTCAATTGCTTCATCTGTTAAATGAATAGACCAGAAGATCTCCAGAGTTCCTTCTTTTACTGATGAGTCTCTGATTCTTTATGGTTAAGCAACTAGTCTCCCCACCTTGGGCTGTGCCTTCACCCTGGGCTGTGTCTTTAGAAACCTGTGATTTGGTTAACTGTAACCATGGTCCTTCCCTGAGTGAGGCTGCTTGATGGACTAGATGTTCCCAAACATGCCTTTCCTCTGGAAATAATTTTGTCTACTGAAACATGTGATAAGTTCACCCAGCAGGAAGCTGCTCTTGCTGGGTTTAATCTATAGTGTGTTTATTAGGATTAGAGTTTTAATTAAAATTGACATTTCAAAGACTATCTGTGAGGGTGTCTTGCTTTAATGAAAAGCACATCACGGTGGCAGGGATAATACTCCCATGTGATGAGGAAGGTGGCTGTGGAATTAATATTAGAGGATCTAATTCTCTCCTTTTATTTAATTTAGCTCACTGTCTGCTAGTGTCGGTGGACCCATCCATCCACACTGAGTTATTAGTGAAGGGGAGACAGCAAAGTTGGCCAAAAGCTGTGTTGGTCAGGCCTATTAGAACAAGGACCCCCCTCCAGCTCAGGATGAATGTGCTTACACTCCTGGGATTGTTTCCTTATGTGTAAAAGTGGGGCTAAAACAAGGCTGCTCTGTTACTCACTTTTTCATAAAACATTTGCTGAGAACTTACTCAGAGTTACAATTCTCAATCTTTCTTCTCAAGGAATTTGCAATCAGGGAGATGAGGATGGGGGACAGAAGCCAGAGGCAAGAAAATCAATATAAGATAAGGTCCTTAGCTCATTGACTGGCACATAGAAAGTTCGTGTCACAATTATTGTGTCCAGTGTGGTGGGAGCCCAGGAGACGGCTATTTAGATCACAGTGAGGGTGGGGGATACCAGGGGAATTAAGGTAAGCTTTCAAGCAAGATGATCATTAACTGATTTTTCAAATCGCTGTTGAGCTTTACCACCACTCACCTGTCAGTTTGTCATACTGTGGTGTCCTGTGAGTTGCTGTGCCACCAGTATTTTAAATACCAGCAGGGTCACCCATGGTGAACAGGTTTCAAATGAGCTTCTAGACGAAGACAGACTAGGAAGAAAGAGTGACAAACTAATTCCAGATATTCAGTCATTGAAAACCTTATGAATAGCAGAGAAACACTGTCAGATATAGTGCAAGAAAATGAGCCCCTCAGGTTGGCAGGCACTCAAAATGGTACT
>NW_006408575.1:11026364-11032295 GCF_000296735.1 Chrysochloris asiatica | reverse complement strand
TGGAATGAGGGATATCATTGCTGATGTCTGATGGATCTTGGCTGAAAGCAGAGAATATCAGAAAGTTGTTTACCTGTGCTTTACTGACTATGCAAAGGCTTTCAGTTGTGTGGATCATGACAAGCCATGGACAACATTGTGAAGTATGCGTATTCTGAAACACTAAATTGTGCTCATGAGAAATCTGTACCTGGACCAAGAGGTAGTTGTTCAAACAGAACATGGGAACACTGAATGGTTTAAAATTAAGACAGGTGTGCGATAAAGTTGTATTCTTTCACCATATTTATTCAACCTGGATGCTGAGCAAATAATCCAAGACTCTGGGTTATATGAAGAAAAACATGGCATCAGGATTGGAGGAAGACTCATTAACAACCTGCGATATGCGAATGATACAACCTTGCATGCTGAAAGTGAAGAGGACTTAAAACATTTACTGATGAAAATCAAAGAGCACAGCCTTCGGTGTGGATTACATTTCAATGTAAGGAAAACAAAAATCCTCACCACTGAACCAATAAACAACATTCTTATCAATGGAGAAAAGATTGAAGAACTTCATTCTTCTTGGATCAACTATCAGCACTCATGGAAGCAGCAGTCAAGAAATCAAATGGTGTATTGCATTAGGCAAATCTGCTGCACAAGACCTTTTTAAAGTGTTGAAGAGCAACTATGTCAACTTGAGGACTAAGGTGCGCCCAACCCAATCCATAGTATTTTCAATAACCTCATATGAATGTGAAAGTTGGACAGTGAATAAGGAAAACTGTAGAATAATTGATTCTTTTGAGTTGGTGTTGGAGGAGAATATTGAAAGTGCTATGGGCTGCCAGAAAAACCAATAGATCTGTGTTGGAAGAAGTGCAGCCAGAGTGCTCCTTGGAGGCCAAGATGGCTAAACTTTTTCTCTCATACTTCAGACATATTGTCAGTCGCTGGAGAAGGATATCATGTTTGGTAAGGTGGAGGGTCAGCGAAAAAAAGGAAGATCCCCAACGAGATGGATTGGCCTAAGTGGCAGCATTGATGGACTCAAAGGTGGCAACAGTAGTGAGGTTGGCCCAGGATGGGGCATTGTTTCGTTCTGCTGTGTATAAGGTCGCTATGGGTCATTACTGACTCAGTGGCACCTAACAACAACAACAACAGAGCACTGAGTATATGCCAGGCACTATTGTAGGTTATGGATTACAGTGATGAACAGGACTATGTTCTTATCTTTGCAGAGCTTACCTTCATGTGGAACGAATACTAATACTATTAACAACAACAACATTAACGGCTTCCATTTGACAACCATAAACTGTGTGCAGGTACTGTGCTCAGTGCTCTGCTTACATGCCTTCATTTCATGTAATCCCTGAAACAGCCCTATCCTGTAGCTACCATTATTTTTCCCTTTTAGAGATGAGGAAATTGAAACTCTTGAGAACCTTGTCCAAGGTTTTCTAGGGAGAAAATGGAAGAGCTGATATTCCTACCTTGAGTCGTGGTATTTGGAATCTGCACCCTTAACCCCTATATTATTCTGGTTTCGATCAAGGTCAGACACAACTAGTGGAGGTGTTAACTTGTAAGAATGAATATGTGCATGTGTATATATGAGTGTCCAGATGGAGAAGGCAAAGCACAAAGTTCCTAAAGTTACACAGCTAAACAGTGATAGAACTGGAATTCAAGTCTCAACAATTATTATGCTATGAAGCAACTTTAGAAAGATTCAATTTGCCTGATGTCACATGGCTTGAGTGGTGGCATACCTCCATAGGCCAGGCTCTTCCTATGGTACAAACCCCTGGGAGGGTCTGAACATTCTGTTCTGTTGAGAAGAAGGGAAGGAACATGGATCTTATCAAGAAACCCAAATGCCCTTCAGTGACCATTCCTGGGAATGAGGCAGATTCAAGTTTGGGGATGTGGTCTGGAGGAAGCCATGGGGAATGAACAAGGATGTGGGTATCCCCAGAATTTCAGTTAATGAGTGATGAAGCTGGGACTGGAATGAAACTCCCCCGTCCCCACCCTACCACAACTCCCAACCCAGATTTGTTGTTCTTACCTATGATTCTAGACTGCAATGATCGTTATATGTGAGGTGACCACTAGCTAGAAACATTACAAAGCACCCAAATGTGACATGAAGGCAAGGCCAAATGACTATTGTATATGTTTTTCTATACTTATTTCTCTAAATATTTATTATGTGTCAGAAATCATGCCTAGCATTTTTTTCAGACATTTTGCATTCGGTTTACAACTATGTTCCAGATACTGGGTATATAGCAAAAGCAAGATATACAAGACCAGCAGGTGGTTATTATTTTTTCTCCATTTTACAAATGAGGAAATTGAGGCCCAGAGGAATTAAGGGACTTATCAGAGTTATAGAGGTAACAAGTAGTGGAATTGAGCTCTTCACCACCCAGCCTCTGCTTACAGCTCCATGAATGGACTCAGAGAGTTATTTGCTTTGGCTCATTAGTCCCATAGCTAGGCTCCCTCAATGTATCTGTCCATGCTCCCCTTACTCAGTCAAATATCTCTGCCTTGCTACCACCATCTTTAAATTTTCCAGATCTTCTGTTCTTTCTGCCAGGAGAGCTTTCCATTTGACTCAGCTAGTCTATGAAAATCCATGTTTTGTTTTGTTTTTTCCACTATTTCCTTAACACCTGTTGTTCCTTCTGCTAAAACATCCTTCCCTTCCCTTTTCCAATCTCAGAATGTCTAGTCATCCTTTAAGACCCAGTTCAACTCTCCACCTCTGGGAAGGATCTCCTCACCCCAATTCTTTATGGCCAAGCTAACCTTATGATACCCCAAAACCCACCTCCTTCTGAACATTTTTCACATGTGTGTGTCCTGGTATACTCAAGTACATGTCTGTATCTCCTATTTGTCTGTGAGTTCTTTAGAGGCAAGGACCACCCATATGACCCTTAGTCTATACTCCTAGTTCCTGGTATATACTAAGTGCTCAGTATATTTCTGTAAATGAATGCCTGAGGACAGCATGGTCTGTGTCTCCCCTTTTAGTCTATCTACATCCTAGTTACGGCTCTCCCTGTAATCCAGCTCTATCTTCACTCTTTATCACCACTGCTGACTGTAGATTTAGGCCTTAGATGCTTCATTAACTAATAATAATGAGTCACTGTACTAGCCTCAGGAGCAATGTAAATGATACAGTGTCAGGAGAAGGCAGTGGAATGTGGAATTTCAATGAAGCTGGCATGGTTCTTAAAACAGAGGAAATGCCATGTGCAATCTTTCTCTCTATTACAGCTTCCATACACCAGACCTCAGACATTAACTTAGAATCATTCCACTATTCCACTTTATTTCTAATCCTAGGCTGATTCTATTGTTGTTATTTGGTGCTGTTGAGTCATTTCTGACTCATAGCAACCCCATGTGAATCAACAACAACAACAAAAACTGCCTGGCCTGTGCCATCCTCACAACTGTTATGTTTGTGTCTTTTGTTACAGCCACTGTGTCAATCCATCTTGTTGAGGATTGACATTATGTGTGGTAAAGTGAGAGTCTTCCTTTTTTGGCTGACCCTCTATTTTACCATGCATAGTGTTCTTTTCAGGGATTAGTCCCTCCTGAGAACATGTCCAAAGTATATGATACGAAGTCTCAGCAGTTTTTCTTCTAAGAAACATTCTAGAACCAAAACAAATACCCACTGCCATCAAGTTGATCTCAACTCATAGCTACCCTATGTAAGGTTTCAGAGGCTTGTCAACATTTATAGGAGCAGACAGCCTCATCTTTCTTCTGAGGAGTGGCTGGTGTGTTTGAACTGTTGGCTTTGCAGTTAGCAGTCCAATGCTTATCCTTCAGGGCCATCAGAGCTCCTAAGGAGCATTCTAGGAGCTGCAAATTACTGTCGCATATCAGGTAAGGTAGATCGGATAATGGTGGTGGTGGTTATGTGGCATGGAGTTGGTTCTGACTCATTGCGACCCTGTACAGGGTTTCTGAGGCTGTAAATCTTTACGGGAGCAGAAGGTCTCATCTTTCTCCCGCAGAACAGCGGTAGTTTTGAACTGCTGACCTTGGGATTCGCAGCCTGATTTGTATCCACTACGCTACCAGAGCTCCTTCCCTAAAATATAACCATGTCCTAATCCTTGTTGTTGTTAGTTGCCATCTAGTCAGTCCCGACTCATAGCAGCCCTATGCATGACAGAATTAAACACTACCTGGTCCTATGCCAGCTTCACAATCGTTGCTGTGCTTCAGCCCATTGCTGCTGTCACTGTGCCAATCCATTTTGTTGGAGGTCTTCTTTATCTCTGGTCCTCCACTTTACCCAACATGATATAGTCTCCAGGGACTGGTCCCTCCTGATAATATTTCCTTGTTGTTATTGCTGTTGTTAATTGCTGTTGAGTTGGCTCCGACTCATAGTGACCCTACATAGGATTTCTGAGGAGCAGCTGGTGGGTATGAACTACCAGCATTGTGGTTCACAATCTAGTTCTGATCCTACACTATTGCACCAGGAGTCCCAGTATGTCCTTAGAACCTGTAAGTATTTCCTTATAAGGCAAAATGGACTTTGCAGACATGATAGAGTATTAAAGAGAAGACTCTTGAGATGGGAAGATTATCTTGAATTATTCAGGTGGGTCCTAAGTGTAAGAGGCAGAGGAATATTTGACTATGGAAGAGGAGATGATGTGATGATGAAAGCAGATATTAGAATAGTGTGCTTTGTCACACAATAGACAGGTCTACAAGGTGAACAGTACTTCTAAGGAGGTACACTCTTCAGGATAATCAACCATTTGAGATCAAAAGGTCACCATTTGCCTAAGGACAAAGTTCAGAATGCAGGAAGGGTTAGGATAGGAGGAGGAAAAGAAATGGGAAACAAAGAGAAAGTGGGGTAAGTGATATTAATATTATGGGGATAACAATCAATAACATGAAACAAAATTTGTGTCAATTGTTAAGTGGAAAACTGATTTGCTCTCTAAATCTTTACACAAATCATAATAAAAAGGAAAGAGAGAGAGAATTGTGTGCTTTGAAGATGGAGTACAGGGCCACAAGCAAGTAAATATAGATGGCCATGTTATTGTTGTTAATTGCCGTCGAGTTGGTTCCTACTCATACCGACACTATATAGGGTTTCCAAAGAGCAACTGGTGGGTTTGAACTGCCAACTTAATGATCTGAAGTTGGGTGCTGATCCTAGAGCACCATACCAGGAATCCATAGATGGTCTTGTTGTTGTTGTTAAGTATCATGGAGTCGGTTCCAACTCATAGATGGTCTTGTTGTTGTTATGTGCTGTGGAGTCGGTTCCGACTCATAGCGACCCTACACAGGGTTTCTGAGACTGTAAATCTTTTCGGGAGCAGACCGCCTCATCTTTCTCCCACAGAACCGCTGGTAATTTCGAACTGCCAACCTTGAGGTTTGCAGCCCGATTCGTAATCGCTACGCTACCAGATGGTCTTAGTAGCAGAAAAAGTCAAGGAAACATTCTCCCCTTAGGGCCTCTAGAGGAAGCTAGCTCAATCAACTCCATGAATTTTTGTAGTGCGGTACCATTGAGTCAGTTCCAACACATAGCGATCCTATGTATAACAGAACAAAACATTTCCTGGTATCACTATCCTCACAATGCTACTATGCTTGAAGCCATTGTTACTGCCACTGTGCCAATCCATCTCTTTTGGGGTCTCTGTCTTTTTTGCTGTCCCATTGCTTTACCAAGCATGGTAGCCTCTTCCAGGGACTGTTGTTAGGTGCCATCGAGTCAGTACTGACTCATAGCCACCCTGTGAGCATCGGAATGAAACACTGCCTGATCTTGTGCCAACCTCACAATCATTGGTATGCTTTAGTCCATTGTTGCTGCCACTGTGCCAATCCATCTTTTTTGCTGACCCTCCACTTCAC
>NW_006408575.1:11020081-11026054 GCF_000296735.1 Chrysochloris asiatica | reverse complement strand
CTTTCCTCTTGAACACTTCAAAGGATCTTGTACAACAGATTTGCCTAATGCAATACATCATTTGAGTTCTTGTCTGCTGCTTCCATGAGTGTTGGTGGTTGATCCAAGAAAAATGAAGTCTTCCACACTTCAATATTTTCTCTGTTTACCTTGGTGTTACTTATTGGTCTGGTGGTGAGGATTTTTGTTTTCTTTACATTGGTGTGCAACCCATACCAAAGGCTGTGGTCTTTGATTTTCATCAGTAAGCATTTTAAGTCCTCTTTGCATTTGGCAAGCAGGGTGGTATCATCTACATATCACAGACTGTTAATGACTCTTCTTCCAATGCCACATTTTTATTCATATAATCCAGCTCCTTGAACTATTTGCTCATTTTACAGATTAAATAAATATGGTGAAAGAATACAACACTGGCACACACCTTTCCTAATTATAAACCATTCTGTGTTCCCTTTTTCTGTTTGAACAACTTCCTCTTGGTCTATGTACAGGTTCCTCATGAGCCCAATGATGGGTTCTGGAATACTCATGCTCTGCAATGTTGTCCATAGCCTTGTCATGATCCACATAATTGAAATTCTTCGCATAGTCAATAAAGCACACGTAAACATCTTTCTGGTATTCTCTGCTTTCAGTCAAGATCCATCTGATGTCAGAAATGATATCCCTCATTCCACATGTTTGTCTGAATCCAGCTTGAACCTATGGCAATTCAGTCAGTTTAATGTTGCAGCCATTTTAAAATCATTTTTAGCACAATTTTACTTGTATGTGATACTAATGATATTATCCAAAAATTTCCACATTCTGTTTGGTCACCTCTTTTTGGTATGGATCTCTTCCAATCAGTTGGTCAACTAGGTGTTTTCCAAATTTCTTGGCTTAGATGAGTGAGTGCCTCCAGTGCTGAATCAGTTTGTTGAAAGATTTCTATTTTTATATTCCATCAATTCCTGAAGGCTTGTTCTTTGCCAGCACCTTTAGTGCACCTCAGACTCGTTCCTTCAGTACCATTGGCTCTTGATCATATGTTACCTCTTGAAATGGTTGAACATCAACAATTTCTTTTTTGTACAGTGACTTTATGTATACCTTCGTCTTCTTTTGATGCTCTGTATCATTCAGTAATTTGTCCATAGGATCCTTCAGTATTTCAAGTGGAGGCTTGAATTATTTCTTCAGTTCTTTCAACTTGATCAGATGAGTATGTTCTTCCCTTTGGGTTTTCTAACTCCAGATCTATGTGCATTTCATTATAATATTTTACTTTGTCTTCTAAAGCTGCCCTTTGAAATTTTCTGTTCAGTGCTTTTGCCTCCTCATTTCTTACATTTTCTCTAGATTCTATACATTGGAGAGCAAGTTTTGGAGTCTCTTCTGATATCCATTTTGGTCTTTTCTTTCTTCCTACTCTTCTTCTTCTTCTTTTTTTTTTTTTTTTCAAATGTTTTATTGTGAATTATGTGATAGTTTACATGGGAGAACATTAGTTTTACATTCTTCCTACTGTATATCATTTCATTGCCATGGTTACAATCGCCTCCGTGCATCATCAACCAACCAAAGGGTATGCACTACAAGCATGCCCCCCGGTCATCAGCACACAGCCCCTCTCCCTCTCAGGTTCTAAAGTCCCCAGCTGCTCCATCTCTCCACGTCATCATCTCTGCGTCCATCTCAGTCATCACTGCTTCTCTAGGTAGGGTCCCGCTCTCCGCTCTTCTTCCTTGATGGTCCTAGATTGAAAAGTCAATCACTCCCCTCCTTGCTACAAAATGTCTACCTTTACATTTCCAACCCTCACAAGCAGTCCTGATAACAATTATTCACTATTGCATCACAAGAGACCTATCCGCATTTCCTTTCATCAGCCCTGCCTAGACAGATTGTATACTACTCAGTGGAGATTCTACCTTCCTTCCCTCTGAATCTAGGTTCCCTCTTGAAAGCTTGTAAGCCAGTCACTTCTTGCCTTTTTAGCTCCCTCCCCCGCCCCCCCTCCCCCGATTTTGGGTAGCCAATGTCCAAGTTGCCCATTCCTGTCCACTCTTTGTATGGAGGGGATGGGGATGATCCTTGCTGTAAAGATTTATTCCCTCTTTTGAGATACTGCATCCATAGGTGTAGGCCAAGTTCATCAAATTGTATCAGATTACTCTTTTTTCCCTCTTCTTTCTTCTGCTGGTTGACTTAGTCTTTTTAATGACCTTTTGGTTTTATTGGTTGGTACGTAAATTGAGTAATAGTGGTATTAACTGGTCTTTCATGTTGTTGTTGTTGCTAAGTGCTGTCAAGTTGGTTCCAACTCATGGTGACCCTATATTGGGTTTCCAAGGAGCAACTGGTGAGCTTGAACAGCCAACTGTGCAGTTCAAACCGACTTTGCAGCGCAGCACATTAACCCGCAGCACCAAACATATGGATATTATCTTATCACAGACAACATTGTACTTCAGCATATACCTTAAATTATTCTTTTTGACAATGATAAGACACTGTTTATTTTCAATTTATTATTCATGGCATTGTAAACCATATGATTGTCTGATTAAAAATGGTCAATGCCAGTCCATTTCAGCACACTGATGCCTAGGATATCAATCTTTATGCATTCCACTTCATTTTTTACAACTTCCAATTATCCTAGATTCATACTTTGTATATTCCATATTCTTATTATTAATAGATATTTACAATTTTTTGTCCTCATTTTGAGTTGTGTCCTATCAGCAAATGAAAGTATGAAAGCTGTACTGTATTTGGATCATTATGTCAACTCTACATTGATGAGGTATCTCTCCCCTAGTTGTGTCTTGAGTGCCTTCCAACCTGAGGGGCTCATCTTCTGGCACTACATCTAACAACATTATGCTGCTGTCTATAATGTTTTCTTTTTCTGTGACTATATCTGACAATGCTCTCTCCTAATCATGAAGTATTCAGAGGTTGTGAGAATCAAGGTTTTGTGTCAACTTGGCCAGTGATTTGGCAGTTGAGATGTGTTTATCCTCATGGTGAACTATCCCCCCAAAGTTAATTCTATGATGATTAGCTATGAGCAGCCAACCAATTGAAAGGATGCTTCTTTGGAGATGTGGCCTGCTCTCCATATAATGGACACAGATGAAAACTTGCACTCATCTGCTGGGAACATGGGACTCTACACTTGTAAACCATTTCCTTGATATAAACTTCTCTTGATATACATACATATATGTTCACTGGCTTCACCCCTCTAGAGAATCCAGCCTAAGACATGTGGTACTGAGAATTGGGCTCTAGAAAAACAATATCACAAGGATGATTTTTCTAAATTGGTTCTCAAATCTGACTGTTTTTAAAGGCACTCATAACTCAGACTGTTTTAAAGACACTCATAACTAGTAAATAAGGTTATATGATGGAGGCATGTCTGACATCTACTTCACAAGAATCAGCTTTAGGCTGATTTTGTGATTGGTTCTCTGTCCCTCTTGTGAAGTCAGAGGAAGTCAGAAATGGACTCCAAAGTTTTTGCAGTTAGTGTCAGAAGCAGGATTAATTGCAATGGATCCAGACTCATGGAAACACGAAGTTTTGTAAGAGAAAGATCCAAGGGACACAGGACAAGAAACATGATTTTTAGATGGTTATTTTGTTTTTTGTTACCTATAATGGCTGAAAGGAATATAAGAGATGAAATACTTCAGCTGAGGGTAGAAAAGCAGCTTTTGGAGTTGCTTAAACAAATCTCACAATGATTAAACAAGATGGCTGATAGGGGGCCAGAGCCTACTGGATCCACCCTGCCATAGGTCGAAGGCCATATGCATATGATGAATGGAGTTATTCCAAGGATAAAGAAAAGGTTGAACCTGAGTGTTTTAAACAAAAGGTTTATGTGTTTGACTGCCTTATGGATATTGGTTTCCCCTGTCTAGTATTGTAAAATAGACATACATGTATGATAGAAATGAATATTGGGAATTTTGATTATAGAGAACTTGCATGCTCACCTTCTGTTTATGCTTTATTGGATTTGCTAAAAGGGTAGTTAGAATTTGCCCAGAAGAGATAGGGTTGTTTTTTTTTTTTTTAAGCCTTTGTAGAGTATGAGGCCTTTTGTAGAATCCTGAGCCCCACCCATAACCTTTAGAGTAGCAACATTTGCATTGGAAAAGACATGCAGACCAACCCAGAACTTTTGGGAGAACAGGAGATTCATGATCAAAAGAAAGCCCTGCAGGAAAAAAGTGGACTGTTTGACTTTTTAAATTTCAAGAAAGCTATTTGCCTTGGAGGCATTAAGGCCAGAAAAGTCTCTGCCCATCAGAGAAAATCCCTTCTATCACTGAAAGTTAAAGGAAGCCGGGAGCAGTCTAGTATGCTTAATTGTAACCACCTGGGTCACCTTGTTGAGTAGAAGTGGGAGATGAAGACATGGGCTGAGTTAGGACATGTTCCACTGGCATCCATGAAGGGCTAGCTGGTCTGAAGTTTAGGGAGTTGTGTGAACTCCTGAGGTCATGGGCACTGACCTAGCCCCTGGGGGCTAGGACTGAGAGTGAAGGGATCAGATGGTCTGAAGTGCAGGTAGGTGTGTGTGAACTCCTAAACTTGCAGCTGGTATTAATTTTACCTAGCCTGGATGGGTAGGGCTGATATGACAAGGAAGCTGATTAGATGAAGAAAAAGATGTTTGATACTGTGAGCAAGCGTAAATTGCTACAATTTTATGGACTGGGCTTTTGCTTATGGATGAAGTTACTCAAAATTCCAGCCAGAATGGAAGAATCTTCAGAGCAAGGAACATGCTTGTCTCCTCAGAATACTGGGTTGATAGGAATAGGCAATTTAAAAACTGGCTATCAAAAATTGGGAGCTATAAGGGCATGAACTGGTTGCCTTACTATCTTTCATAGGTGTGTTTAGTTTCAAAATGAGGAGGGTAAGGGAGAATCCCCACTGAATAGTTTTTCTCTTTTCCAGATGGTTCTGGCGAAAGGGATTGGGGGATGATGCTGATGGAATTTATGATTCAATTATGAGTAATTATTAGCAGGATTAAATTGTGATTGTCAAAACTGTATACTCTAAGACTGGGATTGGTTAGTTTTGCCATCCAGTTAGGTTTAAAAAGAGTCATATCAGAAGCAAGAGCATTAAGGACCATTAAGAAGGAAGCATCCTAGGACCATTAAGAAGGAAGAGGATGAGCAGAGCATGAGATCCCTACTGAGAAAAGCAGCAATAGCAGAGTCAACAGCAGAGACAACATGGAAAGAGACAGCAGCTGTGGGCTCTAGGCCCATGGACTGAGTAAAGCTGTGTGCCTATGGATAGGAGGCTGGTTTGCAGAATATGCCCTTCAAATATTTAAATGAATATATATATATATTTTGTTTTATATGTGAGCATCAAACATTCTTGCTCTGTCATTTGTTCATTTGTAAAATATAAGATGTAAATGGAGCCAGTACATTTTCAGTTGTATGCATTTTTGTTATATCATGTTTGGCACAAGTATGACTTTACAATTTTCTTTATGTAGAGATTGTGCATGTGGTTTATTGATGCCAAGTTTACAAGGGGTGGACTGTGATAGTTAAGGTTTTATGTCCAACTTGATTGGGCCAGGATTTCCAGTATTTTGGCAGTTGAAATGTGATTATTTCCTTGGTGAAGTCTAATATAGGTGCAGTTAATTCTGTGATGACTAATTATGAGCAGGCATAATGAACTCTATGATTATTGGCTGTGAGCAGCCAATCAATTGAAAGGATGTTTCCTTGGGGTATGGTCGGTTCCCAGTACAATGGACATGCAGGAAACACTTACACTCTTCTCCTCTGGGGACTTGGGACCTTACAGTTGGGAGCCATTTCCTTGATATAAACTTCTCTTTGTATATATATATATGTTGTTGTTGTTATGTGCCGTGGAGTCGGTTCTGACTGCATCATACCGACCTTGTACAGGGTTTCCAAGGCT
>NW_006408575.1:11002360-11019589 GCF_000296735.1 Chrysochloris asiatica | reverse complement strand
CATAGCTACCCTATGTAGGGTTTCCAAGGAGCGACTGGTGAGTTTGAATCACCAATCCTGTGGTTTGCATTCCAATGCTTATCCTGAATAGCCAACCAGGAATAGGAAATTAGGATAATCCTTCTTTCAGAGAATCTGAATGGATACTGAATTCTCTTGTGGATGTATCTTAGAATTTTTAAGACAATATGCCTGGCAGTTACTAACAACTAATGTGAATTAGAAAGGGGAGATTAACCCCATTTTCTACCTCTGAACTAGTCCAATATCTCCTCAACAGAAAGACAAATGGAAGGCCAGAGAGGCAAAGTGACTTCCTCAAAGATACACAGCAAGACTGGGTTTAGAACACTAGTATACATGGGTCAAGATTCTTTGTCCTGTATCAACCCCTTAAAAGTCCAGGTTGGTAGCAGAAGTATCAAGTGTGTCACACATTCTAACATGGACCAAGCTCTCCTGTAGGAGCCATTTTTTTTTTTTTTTTTTTTAATCCTGAGCTAGGGCTAGATAAAGAAATGTCCTGTCAAAGTGTTTCTTTAGCTCCACTCTTTGCCCTCCTGGCAGACCAGGCTGTGCAGCGCCAACTGGGTGAGCTCCCTAGAGCCTTGTGACAGGTTTTCCCAAGGATTGGCCTCACAGGGCAGATTTATTCATCAAAGCTCTTGCTGGAGATTCTACCTGCCTGCTAATGATTTACCTGGGGAATCTTTCTGTTTTGCTCTAATCTCTCCCTCAGGAAACCTGAGCTTGTGAAATGAGTCATTAGGGAAGCTGAGATAGCTGTTACCTGAGAGGTAGAGATACTGGGACATTAGCCTTCCCACCAGGCAGGTAAGGTTACAACCTCACATGAAAGGATCATTTCTCTGCCTAGATTTGTTACCTAAATGTTCCCTAGGGCCTTGGCTGTGGTGGATCAGGTCACTTCCAACTCAAAGACCTTCAGAGGCTCCCCATTGCTTTGCAAACACTGTTTTTACTCACTGGAACATTCTCAGCTCTCCTGATTGGACCACAAATTTGCTTCCCAGTCTATTTCTGCTCTTCCCCCTCTACTGCCTATGCAACATTCAAACCCACTGCTCTCTGAGAAGGGAGAAATGGCTTACCCATCTAAGTCCTACTTATGCTTTTTATCTTGCTTTCCAATATGCAATACAGCAGGAGATGAAATGTCAGTGGCATACAAAAGTTGAAGTTGTAGTTTTGATTTTTTTATGACTATAAAATCTCATCTACATGAGTTTCATTATTTGGCTTTATGTGAGGGGGTCTTCAAGATGTTCATAGAAAAATGCAATGAAACGATAAAGGAATTTCTCCATGAACTTTTAGAAGCCAATTTATACATGTCATAGGCCAAATGTAGGTGAAAGATTTTGCATGGTGATTTGGGAAACCTGGGTTTTGCTCATGTCTCTGGCCTATGCAGACTATATGACTTTAGGGGCCCATCCCTCATCCTTTCTGTCTCATCTACCCAGTTTGGTACAATCAATGGGCTAATCTTCATGCTCTTTAACTCCCTTCCATGGAGACATTTCCCTTAATATCCTAGGAAAATACCTCTCCGAACTAGTGAGAGAACAATCTCCTAGGATCAGTTGCCATTTGGCCTGGTAAGGAAAGGCCAATTCCAAAGTCTGGTCCAATATAGGAGGGAGGGATGGATTGCTGGTTGTAAAGTAACAGATAGGACTGGAACAAGAGAATAGAGCTGTGGGTCCTGGCAGAGTGTAAAGTCAACTACCAGAGAAAGCCAGCGACTCACTCACAAAATATTGGGCCCCACTGTATGCCAGATATTGAGCCAGGTGTGGGGGATACAACAGTGGGCCAGATGGAAAAATTAGTTGAGCTCAAATAGGCACACAAAGTTTAATGGGGGGAGCCTAGCATTAACAATGCAGTGTGGTGGGTTATAGAGTATATAAGGGAGAGCACAAAGAGGTGCCCTGAAAGATCATAGGAGTCCCTGGGTGCCACAAATGATTAAATACTCAACTACTAACTGAAAGAATGGATGTATGAAACTACCCAGAGGAGCCTCAGAAGACAAGTCTGGAAATCTGCCTCACAAAACGCTATGGGGCAGGTCTACTCTGCGTCACATGGGGTTGCCATGAGTCAGAAGTGACTTGCCAGTAACTGCTTTGATATTCGTTTTTGGCCATGATGCAGGACAGGTCACAGAAGGTGGAAGAAGCCTCACTTAACCTGAAATTTGCAAAGTCATTTGTTTGCAAAGAAGAGGAAGGATGTTTCAGGCAATGGTTCAATCAAGGTATAATGCCCAGGTCTTAGAGGTCAGAGTACTAGATAGGGTGACCCACAGAGGAGACTGCAGAGACAGGGCTGAGCATGGAATGAGGCAGCTGCTTTGCAGCCAGAGGGAGACATGAGCAGGGATCACTTGCAAGGTCTGAGACAGAGACTGGGAGTGGTGTGGGTTTCACCTCTGCATGAGGGAGTGGACACTTTGGGTCTTTATCTTGATGTATGTACAGGCTGGATCCTGTAACCTTAGCAGAGGACCTAGATCTGAGACCATCAAGGGAAAAAACTGAGACTAAAAAAGTTGAAGAACTGAGGTTTCAGTGAAGGAGATAAAATTAATAACAGGAAAGAAAAAGTTTTTAGGGGGAGGAAAGGGAATAAACCTACTGAGAACATGTTATAAAGTCATCTCAGTGTTTTTCTTCTGTAAAATGGGTCTACCTCACAGGAATCTGATGAGAATTAGATAAGACAATACATATTGAGGGCTTAGCATAGACTCTAGCACAAAGTGAGAAATTACTAAATCATGTTATTGGTGGTGGTGCCGTAGAGTTGATTCTGTAACATAATGGCTCTATGTACAACAGAAAGAAAGACTGCCCAGTCCTGCACTCGCCTCACTAGTTTCCTATGTTTAAGCCCATTGTTGCAGCTACTTTGTCAATCCATCTCATTGAGGGTCTTCCTCTTTTTCACCAATCCTCTACTTTACCAAGTATGATGTCCTTTTCCAGGGTCTGGTAACATGTCCTGCTAACATGTTCAAAGTATGAGAAAAGTCTCACCATCCTCATTTCTAAGGAGTATACAGCTATACTTCTTCTAGTACAGACTTATTTGTTCTTCTGATAGTCCATTTAAAAGTCTTTGACATTATAATTCAAAGGCAACGATTATTCTTTGGTCTTCCTTATTCATTGTGTAGCTTTTGTATGTGAATGAGGCTGTTGAAAATAACATGGCTATCTCATACTTCAGACATATTTGTCAGGAGGGACCAGTTGCTGGAGAAGGATATCATGTTTGGTAGGGTGGAGGATCAGAGAAAAAGAGGAAGACTCCCCCGCCCCCAGCAAGATGGATTGGCAGAGTGGCAGCCTCAATGGGCTCAAGCGTGGCAACGATAGTGAGGTTGGCCCAGGATCAGGCAGTGTTTCATTCTGTTATGCATATGATTGCTATGAGTCGGTACCAACTCAATGGCACCTAACAGCAACAATGGTTATATGTACCTTGGTTCTCAAACTTACATCTTTGCTTTTTCAAACTCTAAAGAAATTGTTTACAGCAAATTTGCCTAATGCATTATGTCATATGATCTCTTAACTGTTGCTTCTATGGGCATTGATTGTGGATCCAAGTAAAATGAAATCCTTGAAAACGTCAATCTTTTCTTCATTTATATTATGATGTTTGTTGGTCCACTTGTGAGGTACAATCCATTCCGAAGGCCATATTCTTTTACCTTCATCAGTAAGTGCTTCATGTTCTATTCACGTTCAGTAAGCAAGGTTGCGTCATCTGCATATTTCAGGTTGTTTATTAGCCATATGCAGGAAGAAAGCAAAAGACCATTAAAACGCAAGGAAGAAAGCAAAGACCAAAATGTATGTCAGAAGAAACTGAAGCTTGCTCTCCAGGATAGAGATGCTAAAGCAAATGGAAGAAATGAGGAGGTTAAAGAGCCGAACAGAAAATTTCAAAAGACACCTCAAGAAGACAAAGTCAAGTAGTCATTGTGCAAAAATCTAGAGTTAGAAAACCAAAAGGGAAGAACACGTTCAGCATTTCTCAAGCTGAAAGAACTAAGGAAAGCTATCCAACAGGGTTTCTTTGTGCAAAATATTGGATGATGCAGACATCATCAAAAGACCATGGAAGGAATACACAAAGACACTGTACCAAGAAGAAATGGTCAATGTTCAATCATCTCAAGATCAGTTCTTAATCTTTTTGGAATGGTCAGTGTCAGGTACTGAAGGAAGAAGTCCAGCACGCACTGAAGGCATTCACAAAGAACAAGCCTCTAGGAATTGCTGGAATACAAATTGAAATCTTTCAACAAATTGAGGCAGCACTGGGGGCATTCACTCATCATAAATAACATCAAGATAAATGGAGAAAAGATTGAAGTTGTCAAAGACTTCATTTTGCTTGGGACACTCATGGAAGCAGCAGTCAAGAAATCAAACGATGTATCACATTAGGCAAATCTGCTGCACAGACCTCTTTAAAGTGTTCAAGAGCAAAGATGTCAGTTTGAGGACTAAGGTGCTTCTGAACCACAATAAATAGGAGGGGGAAGGAAATGTGCAAGAAAGAGGAGGGGCCAGAGGAGCAGGGATGAAAGGGAAAGACATGGGCTAAAATTGGCCATATTCTATAGATGCCCGATGACCTTGAGATGAGAGAGATAGGCTGGCTGGTTTGAAGTTCAGGGTTATTTGTGAACTCTTGAGCCCAAAGACACTGACCTAGCCCCTGGGGGATAAAGTTAAGAATGAAGCAGTCAGCTGATCTGAAGAGAGGGGAGGCATGAGAGAACTCTCAGACTCAAACACAGTACCCATTGGACCTAGCGTGGATGGTTTGCTGACCAGAATTCAACCAGATGAAGATAAAGAAGTATAATACAGGGAGCAAGTGTAAATTGTTACAACCTGATCAGCTGGACCTTTGATTATGGATGATGCTGCCCCAAACTCCAGCTTAATAGGGAAAGATTCTCTTTATCAAGGATAAGGCACACATCCTCAGTACATTGGGTTGATAGGGACAGGCAGGTTAGAATTTGGCTACCAGAATTGGGGGCTATAAAGGCACGAAGTGGCTAGCTTACAAGCTTTCATGAGGATGCTTAGTGTCAGAATGAGGGGAGTAAGACAGAAACACTACTGAATAGTTTTTCCTCATGTCCAGATGGGTCTGGTGATGAGGGAAGTAGGATTTTATGATTCAATTGCGAATAATTGTTTTCAGGTCTAATGGCGGTTGTCATAACTGTAAATGTAGAAGAGGAAGCAATTAATCTGTCACCTCAGAAGTGGAGGACCCTAGAACCATCAAGAGGGAAGAAAATGAGAGGAGTGAGGGGGTCCTAACCAGAAAAGCAGTGACATCAGAGATTGTGGCGGAGGCGATGGCATGGAAAGATAGAACAGCAGTAGACTATATGCCCTTGGACTGGGAAAAGCAGTGTGCCTGCAGGCAGGTTGCTGGCTTGCAAAATGTGCCTTTGGACATTTAAATGAATATATGTTTAATATGTGGTATGTGTACATTCAAAAAAACCCCAAAAAGATAAAAAAAGGCTAAAGATGCATGGAGGGGATTATAATCATTGTTATAATGATTTGCTGAATGTAAAAACGGTGATCTGCTCTGTAAGCCTTCACTCATTCAATAGACAGTATAAGATTTTTTTAAAAAGAACATAACATGTGCCTGACTCAAGCCATGTTATTTTCAATAGCCACATATGGACAATGAATAAAGAAGACCATAGAAGAACTGATGCATTTGAGTTATGGTGTTGGAGGAGAATTTTGAAAGTACCATGGACTGCCAGAAGAACAAACAAATCTGTGTTGGAAGAATACAGACAGAATGCTTCCTGGAAGCCAGGATAGCCAGACTTCACCTGTCATACTACAGACATATTATCAGGAGGAACAGTCCCTGGAGAAGGATATCACGTTTGGTAAAGTAGAGGGTCGGAGAAAAAGCGGAAGCCCCCAGTGAGATGGATTGGCACAGTGGCAGCAGTAAGGGGCTTAGACGTAGCAAGCATTGTGATGTTGGTGCATGACTGGGCAGTGTTTCATTCTGTTGTGCATAGTGTTGCTATGGGTTGATTACAACTCAAAGATACCTAACAACAGCAGCATATTTGAATGCCTTTGCAAAGTCAATAAAGCAACATCTTTCTGGAGGCCTCTGCTTTCAGCCGAGATCCATCTGACATCAAAAATGATATCCTATGTTCCACGTCCTCTTACAGTCTGATTTGAATTTCTAGCAGTTACATGTAGATGTACTGCTGTAACTGTTTTTGAATAATCACCAAAATTTTTCATATGTGTGACATTCTATAATTCCCGCATTTTGCTGTATCACTGTTCTTTTGAATGGACATGAATTTGCACCCCCCTCCTAGCTAGTTGGTGAGTTGGCTGTCTTATAAATTTCTTAGCATAGACAAACGAGTGCTTCCAGCATTGCATCAGTTGAAACATCTCAATTTGTATTCCATTGATTCCTGGAGTCTTGCCGGTGCCTTCAGTTCTGCTTGGATTTTGACCTTTAATACCATTGGTTCTTAATTATATGCTACCTCCTAAAATGGTTGAATGTCAACCAATTCGTTTTGGTACAGTGATTCAGTGTATTTGTTCCATCTTTTAATGCTTCCTGCACAGGCAACATTTTGCCCATAGAATCCTATCTTATCACAACTGTAGACTTGAATTTTTCTTCTGTTCTTTCAGCTTGAGAAATGCCAAGTGTGTTCTTCCCTTTTGATTTTCTAATTTTATATTGTTGCTGGAAGCTATGCCATGGTATTTCAAATACCAGTAGAGTCACCATGGTGGATAGGTTTCAGTGGAGCTTCCCGACTAAAACAGACTACTGGTGATCTCTACTTCTTAGGGGGGAAAAAAAAAAAAAACACTAAAAAAACACTGATCAGTAAATAGCTTATGAATAGCATTGTCTGATGCTGGAAAATGAGCCTTTCAGGTTGGAGCACACTCAAAATATGACTGAAGAAGAGGTGTCTCCTCAAAGTAGAATCAGCCTGTAATGGTAAGGTTGTCCAGGAGTTCCAGAGGTTTAGCTTTTGGGATGTGCTTATTTCCATAGTTGTGAAATCTAATACAGGCATAGTTTACTCTATGAAGAGTGGATATGAGTAGTCAATCAATTAAAGGGATACTTCCTTGGGGGTGTGGATTTGACCTAACTTGCGCCACTAGGGTTGAGTTGACCAGAATCTGACTGAATGAAAATAAAGATGTGACAGAAGAGGCAGTGGCATGGAAAGACAGAGCAGTTATGGACTCTAGGCCCATGGACTGAGTAAGGCTGTGTGCCTATGAGCAGGAATGTGGCTTGCAGCATGTACCCTTTGGACTTTTGAATCAATATATATATTTTTGTTTTCTTTGCATCAAATATTTTTGTTTTGTTGATTTGTGACATTTAAGGTGATAATAGGGCCAGTATAGTTTCAGTTGTGAGTGTTTAGTTAAATCATGCTAGGCACAAGTATTACTTTACAATTTTCTTTATTTAGAGATTATGTATATAATTTATAGGTTTTGGGTTGACAAAAGTGGACTGTAATGGTTAGGGTTATGTGCCAACTTGACTGGTGGTGGAGTGCTGTGGAGTTGGTTTCGACTCACAGTGACCTTGCATAGGGTTTCCAATGCTGTAAATCTTTACATGAACAGAAAGCCTCATCTTTCTCCTGTGGAACTGCTGACCACGAGGTTAGCAGCCCAACTCTTAACCACTAAGAGCTCCATGTCCTAGGCCAGGACTTCCAGAGGGTTAGCAGTTGGGATGTGCTTATTCCCATGGTGATGAAAACTAATACAGGCACAGTTAATTCTATGATAGTAGCTATGAGTAGCCAATCAATTAAAGGGATGTTTCCTTGAGGTGTGGCCTGCTCCCAATATAATGGACATGAAGGAGGGACTTTCTCTCTCTCTTCCACTGGGGACCTGGAACACGACTCGGCATTGTAAACAATTTACTTGATCTTTATATACATATTTCACTTGTTTTGCTTCTCTAGCAAACTTGGCCTAAGGCACAACTTTAGTGATGTGAGTGGAGTAAAGTTTTCAGGACTTTCATTTGTTGGTTTGGCATGACTCAAAATGAGAAGAGCTGCAAACATCCATTCATGATTGGAATGTAAAATGTATGAAATATGAACCAGGGAAAATTGAAAGTTCTCAAAAATGAAATGGTCCAGCAGAAAGATTGATATTCTAGGAAATAGTGAGCTAAAGTGAACTGGTATTAACCATTTTGAATCAAGCAATCAAATTGATTTAGACAAATTGGAGATAAAGTGTGTCACATTCCTTGTCAAAAAGAACATTTCAAGATCTATCCTAAAGTATAATGTTGTCAATGATAAGAATACATCCATCCATGCATTTATAAGGAGGACCAGTTAATATGACTATCATTCAAATTTATGTACCAACCACTAATGCTAAAGAAGAAGAAACTGAAGTTGTTTTTTTTTTACCGATTTCTGCAGTCTGATATATGTGTGTATATATAAGGTTTTTTATTGTGGGTTGAGTAAAAGTTTACAGTGCAGATCATCAGTTTTACATTCAACAAATCATACACTTTGTTTCATTACAATGATTATAATCCCCTCCATGTACCATCAGTTACTAGTATTTCTCTCTATTCACTTTAGCTTTTTTTTTCCATACTCAGGCACATATAATAATTACACCACCAAAGGTCGCATTCTGCAAGTCTGCCTCCTGGCCGCCATCTCTTAGTTCCTAACTTCCCATGCAGTCTGATATTGATCAAACATTCAGTTAAGCTCCACTAATAATTACAACCATGCAAGAAGGATTTTGTTGTTGTATGTCATCAAATTGTTTCCAGCTCATAGGAGTACAAGAGTGACTGGTGGGTTTGAACCGAAAACTTTGCAGCTAGCAGTCCAGTGCTGTTCCTACAGCTCCACAACAGGGTATCGTGGAAGGGTAGGCTGGGCACTGGGCACTGAGAGATTAAGCAACTTGTCCAAAGTCATGAAGCTAGCAAGTGACAGAGGCAGGATTTGCGTCCAGGTCCATGTGATGGATCCCTCCACCATCAATACTACTCTGAAAGGCAGCAGCGTTAACAATTGCTTGTGCGGTATCCATTATATTTCCAACACAGATTTCCTGTGATAGTTCTGATGTTAAAACCTCTGTCTCATCATATCCATAGGTTACATAAATGCATCAAAAAATGTTTGGGTTTGGGTTGGGAAGATATTGTTGTTGTATCTATGGAACCAACAAGAACTCCAGGGAAAGGAGACAACAGTGTGAACTGGAGTAGTGAGGAGGTTTCCTGGAGATGCTGGACCTGCAGCAACAGGGAGGAAAAAGGCAGGTGAGGGAGTAGGAATGGTTAAGCAGTAGTCTAGAGCAGGGATGGGGAACCTTTTTACAGTCAAAATTTACATCATTTGCAAGCTATACAAAAGTATCAAATTAAAATTAGCCTGCTGTATTTGGTCAAACATTTAATCAACTCACCCCTAATGGATGGCTGGAACTGCAGTTGCTTTGGTAGGGCCAGACAAAATGATTTTGAGGACCATGGGAGAAAGATGAGGCTTTCTGCTCCCGTAAAGATTTACAGTCTTGGAAACCCTGTTCAGGGTCGCTATGGGTCAGAACTGACTCGATGGCACTTAACAACAACGTACAACCCATGGGCTGGATGTTCCCCATCCCTGGTCAATATAGAGGGGATACATGTTGTGTGTAGGAGTGAGGTATCTATGATGCATGCATCAATTACTTCACTAACTATTTATTAAATATCGAATATGTACATCAGGTACTGTATTAGATGCTGGGGCATCATCTCATGGAGAATACTGTGTGTGTGTGTGTGTGTGTGTGTGTGTGTGTGTGTGTGTGTGTGAGCGAGACGGCATAAGGTGAAAGAGTGGCGGTAGAAAGCACACACAGATAAGGGACTGTATTCCAACAGAGACTTCTTTCCTTGCATTTCTTTGTGTGTTGATTCTGTGAGCCCAGCCCCACCCAAGCTTCTTCAGACTAGAAAAGAAAGGCACAGACTCCTGGAAGCTGCTGATGGGCTCCGGAAGTCCCAAATGCCTGAGCTGAGCCTGCACTCTGAGTGAAGTACCTTGGCTCATCCTTTCAGGCTGATGCTCCCTTTTGGTGTGGGTCTTTTTATCTACTAGCTCAGCACAGGCAATCGATGCTAATTCAATCTTCTGGGACCAAATGAAACAGACAGCTTTTAAAGGGCTTGGGCACTCTTTTCTGATTACCAAGTGACCTACATAATCACTCTCACCCCAGCCAGCCTGGGAGGGCACTGCCATTGACAAAGCCCAACAAGGCACGCTGTCTGCTGGGAACTAGCTATGATTTCTTCTGAGGCTGCCGGGCAGAGAGAGGACAGGGGCAGCTGGCACCTGGCCAACGATTTCAGAGCCCTGCTCAGGCCCCAGATCTGCAGTTAACTCCTTATGTGACTCTGGGAATGTCTTTTGTGCTCTCATAGCCCCAGCCTCAGTTTCCCGATTGATACATTAAAGGATTGAAACCGATCATTTCAAAGGTTCTGGTCATTCCATAATTCCAGCTCATGTTTATGACCCATGCCTAAAAAATCTCTAGAGACTTTTCTGGAACACATGTGATGGTGATAAGACTTAGTATGACATTTACAAACATGGAGATATGTATATATAAGGAGTCCCTGGGTGGCTCAAATGGTTAAGCACTCAACTAGTAACTGAAATGTTGGAAGTTTAAACCTAACCAGAGCTACTTAAAAAGAAAGTCCTAGTGATCTATCTACTTCTGTATCACAGCCATTGAAAACCCTATGGGATGCAGTTCTACTCTGCAACATGTGGGGTCTCCATGAGTTGGAAGAGACAAGAGAACAACCGATATGAACATTCCTAAAGGCATATTGTTGTTGTTGTTGTTGTTAGGTGCTGTAGAGTTGAGGCTAACTCACAGCGACCCAATTAAGATATATTAAGTAAATCTATCTATCTATCTATCTATCTATCTATCTATCTATCTATCTATCTATCATCTATCTATCTCTCTACCTTGCCTATGGTGTGAGACTTCATTCTATATTTGCTTATACATGAAAACACATATATAGAATATTATCATATCTCTGAAAGGAGACACGGGGCCTTGTAACATTGGGGAAGGAAGCTGGGTATCTAGGAAGATTTACCTTTTACTGTGTTATTAGTTTTTATACTCTTTTATTTTTCTTAAATCCATGTGTATTGCCTACTTGAAAATTAGTAAACAATTTTTAAAATAGAGCATGGACTTTGCCTTCATTTCATTTATTCACTTAACAAATATGTATTGCACATCAAATATACGTCAGGCACTAGTACAGAAATTGGGGAATAAGTCTCTGCTTTCGGGGAGTCTGGATTATAGACTGACAATAATCAAGTAAATAATATGTACTATAATAAATATGTAATACAATGTTAGGTAGAGATGTGATGTTGTTATGTGCCATCAAGTCATAGCCCCATAGGTTTTTCTAGGCTGTAATTCTTATGAGGGAGTGTGGTAAGCACTGGATAAACACTGGACTGTGAACTACAAGGTCCTTACAATAAGCACTGCACTGTGAACTACCAAGTCCATGGTTTGAGTCTGTTAGCTGCTCTGCAGGAGAAAGATTGAGGCTTTCTTCTCCCTCTAAAATTTAAAATCTCAGAAACCCTATACAGAGTCGCTGTGAGTCAGAACCGACTTGACAGCATATAACAACAAAAACAATGACAATCCTTATGGGAGCAGATTGTCAGGTCTTTTCTCATGCAAGGCCACTGGGTGGGTTTGAACCAACAACGTTTGGGTTAGCAGCCTTTTGGTTAAGTTAACCATTGCACCATCAAGGACTTCTTCAGAAAGGCACAAATTGTACGAAAGAGTTAGACTAACTTGAATATGAAGTTTAGCTTACAAATTGACTTTGAGTAGGTTGGTTCACCTTGCTGATTCCCCATCTTCTCATCTATAAAATAGGGATAATAATAAAGCCGATGTCAGGGAGTAATTGTAAGAATTAAACGGAGTAACAGCACGTGGCACACACTAAGTGCTCAATAAATGTTGGTTGTTTTTATACTATGGTTAATAAATGCTGACCTAGACTGGAGGCGACTTTACCATGAGCTGTATTGGGACTGAGGGAGGATAGGATGGAGACAGAGAGCCAGGATACAGGAGACAAGGAGACAGGGAGCTAACTATAAAGAAAGGTGAACAAACTGGGCTGGTTCCGGTGGTGATATAGAAGGAGGGATGTGAAAGGTTCAGCTAGAATAGAAGATGAGCCTGGAATGTGAACTAGCAGCAAACCCCATGTAGCCCCAGGATGTCTGTTCCAGCTAGAAAAAGTGGGGTACAGATTGGTGTCATGGGAAGCACAGTTCACTACTTCCTTAGTGACCAGAGACAGAAACAAGGTGTCTTGGCAGATCTAGTACTGTGATTTAAGTGAGAAGAATCTTCATATTACGCAGCTGGGATGGTCCCTTTCTAATCTTCTATCCTATCCCCCGTGGTGATGATAGACTCTTTATTTACTCCTAGTCAATCCCCAAACACAGAACAGGTGAAAAGGTCTAGGTGATGCTTGTCAGAACTTGCATACTATTTAGGAACAGAGAAGAAGGGCCTTCCTCTGGATTTTCCAAGCTTGACCAACCTTCAAACTCTCCTAAGGAACTAGTTAAAGGTACAGATTCCTGGGCCCCTGTCTCTGAGGGCTGACTCAATAGGGTGGTGTCTCACTAACATTTTCTTGGAGACCTACAATGACCTGATGAATGGCATATATTTCTCAGGCAAGCCTGGCTGGGAGCTTTCCCCTCTCACCCCAGCCAGACTTGCTATAGGCCAGTCAAACACCAGGATTCATCTGTGATAGTAATGCAGGCACTTAGTGATTTAAAGCTCGTTGGGTGATGGGTGCGTATGTGCATGCATGTGTCTAAGTATGTGTGTGTTTGTGTTTGAGGTGTAGGAGATGAGGTGAGGGGAAGGAATAGGGAAGTGAACAGGCTTCTTGGAGGGAGAAAGCCAGAGAAATGTTTGCTTCTGGGAAAGAAAATGAAATGCAAAGAGAAAATCATTGCCCTGAGGGACTCTGTGAATTTCACCTGCCATTCTGTGAGTCTCAGAGAATCTCATTCAGAGCAGCTTTTAATGCAAATCTAAGCAAACAAATTCTGGGCCCAACTTGGAGTCTTGAGAGAGCTGACTCCATTGCAGGAGCTGTGGGAGTAGATGAACTCAGCAGCTAGCCCCTCCTAAAACTGAAGATACAAAGCCAGCCATGGCATACACAGACCTCGTTTGACAGTTCTGGGTGATAGCTACTTAGTGGAAAAAAAAATTATATAGCTATGTTTTTTTGACACACACCCAAATTTGAAAAACAAACAAACAAACAAAAACAAAAAATTAAACTTCCAAATTATTTTTGAGCAGCAAAATTCCTTTTTGCCCAAAGGAAACTTTAAATGGAATCCTGACATAGAAATCAAGTAACAGCAAACTCTGGTCCAAGTGGAAAGCTGTGAATGGGGGCCCTGTGCCCATCAGCTCACCTATATCCACCTTCCTTCATTCTAACTTCATCTCAAGCAAGGAAGGGCTCATCACAGACTTAAAAACCCTGAACTTCCTTTACCATTCTATTGTATACTCTTGCTGCTGTCCCTATACTCCTGTGTACTCAACAGGGGCCAGAAGGCCATCACCTGGGGCTCAAGGCTGTCCTAGGCTAGAGGACCAGTTCTGTCTTAGAAAAAGAAACCTTAAGCTCACAATTTAGGGGATGGCTCACTGATGCCTGGTTTTGTGATTTTTGCCCTAGTACCAAGGGTGTAGGATCTGATGACAGATTTGAACACTGGCTCTACCACATAAAGCTGGGTGATCTTGGACAAGTGACTAAACATTTTGAGTTTGTATAAGGATAAAGGAGTTATTAAATGTCAGTGTAAGCAAAGGCATATGCCTACATTACCCAGGAGATCAGCAGTGATTACCATTTGGTGGCAGGCAGGAGAACATAGGCTTTGTCTTAAGTAGACTTGGTCACTCTACTCCAGCCAACTATCCTCATGTGAGAAGATGAGGTCAAAGTAATGAGAACTGCACCCCCTAAAAAAAACCTCAGAAATAGATTTCCAATGTTTAGACCTTGGTAACTAATTCAGCAGTCAAGAAGTCAAATGATGTATTGTTTTAGGCAAATCTGCTGCACAAGACCTTTTTAAAGTGTTGAAGAGCAAAGATGTCAGCTTGAGAACTAAGGTGCGCCTGACCCAAGCCATGGTATTTTCAATAACCTCATATGGATGTGAAAGCTGGACACTGAATAAGGAAGACCATAGAAGAATTGATGACTTTGAGTTATGGTGTTGGAGGAGAATACTAAAAGTGCCATGGGCTGCCAAAAGAACCAGTAGATCCGTTTTGGAAGAAGTGCAGCCAGGGTGGCCAAACTTCGTTTCTCATATTGTCAGGAGGGACCAGTCGCTGGAGAAGGATATCATGTTTGGTAAGGTGGAGGGTCAGAGAAAGAGAGGACGATCCCCAACGAGATGGTTGGCCAAGTGGCAGCATCAGTGGACTCAAGCGTGGCAACAGTAGTGAGGTTAGCCTTGGATCAGGCAGTGTTTCGTTGTGCTGTGTATAAGTCGCTATGGGTTGGTACCGACTCGATTGCACCTACAACAACAACAACAAATTCATAGCTTTTGAATATTATTAGAGCCAAACAAAATACATCAGGAGCTTGCAGTCACAATGCTATAGATGACTGGCACTTAGGAGTCGCTCATTAAGCTTAGGATAGTTGAATGTGCCTCCTTCACCTTCTCCCTCGTTTCTTTCTGTCTTGTTTACCTCATTGCCTGAGCTCAGAGTTTTCCTTTTGAGAAGATCAAGGAATCTTTGAAAGCTCAGTCAGCTGAGGCCTGGGTCTTGAGACCACAGGTGTTGTACCCTCCCCCACACTCCAATTTGTTTCCACTGGGACATTCCTTCCTGCCTATGGACATAGGGAAAACTCTATAGGCAACTTGGCAGCATCAGAGTGTAGCAGCTTCTAGCCTCCTAAACTCTAGAGGAGAGAAGGATCTGTGTAGCAGGATTAATCATCCTCTCAGTGAGGAATTCTGGAAACAGACTCATCTGGAGTCCATCTAGCTGTGGTTCACACCACTGTGCTGATGTGTATGTGTGTATCCACAGGGTTGGGGCACAGAAGGATTAGTCCTTCCTCTTTGCCTTTCTTTCTCCCCTCTCCATCCCTTCCTGTCTCCTTTTCTTTTTCTCTATTCTTTCTTTCTTTCATTTTTTTTTTTACCATAAGTAAGTAGACTTTAATTGAAATAATATATGCTCCTTGAGAAAAAAAAGCAAAAACTAAAAAAGTTGACTCATTAAGTTCAAAGAAAAAAAGTAAAAAGTCCCTAAATATCTTGCTACTCAGAAAATCATTGAAAGCAACTCAGTGTCTCCTTGGATGTTTCTTTATATGTACATCAACTGATAACAGATATAACGGGGCTTCAAAAAGTTCATTAAAAAGTTGATTATCTTTTAATTCCATTTTCCACAAACTTTTTCAAGCCCTTTACATGTTTGACTCTACATCATCTGACTCATGAAATATATGTGCAGTTGTACAATATGCGTTTTTTCCCCTCAACAAGTATGGCTGAATGGTTTTCCCTGCAACATATTCAGATCTGTACCACAGCTGTGGTGTCAGAATGTCTCATGGATACATCATACATTATTAAGTCTGCTTTTGAGAAAATGCACAAAGTGCCCAGTTAAGGAACCTAGATTTTATATGGACCCAGAACACACCATCCCAGGCATGGGCCCCTGGGACAGCTTCCTATCTGGCCTTCCTACCTCCAGACCTCCCTTCTCCTTTCTACCATCTCACACTCTTCCTTCCCCACAGCAGCCAGAGCTGGCTTTTAACCGTGTCACTGTTCTGCTTCAAACCCTTGAGTTTCATCCCATCACTCTAAACATTTTCACCATCTGGCCCTGCTTATTTTGCTTCTTCTGATCTGGACTCCTTTCTGTACAAGATCACCTTTTCCTGCCTCAGAATGCTAGCACTCATCATTTTCTATGCCGGCAATCCTTTCCCTTGAGGTCAGGAGTGGGGAACGTCCAGCCCATGGGCCATATAACACCCTAGAAATCACTTGGTCTGGCCCTGACAAGGCAGCTGCAGTTCCACCCATCACATTAGGGATGAGTTAATTAAATGTTTGACTAAATATAGCAGGCTAATTTTTAAGTTGATAATTTTGGATGGCCCGTGAATGATGTTATGAAAGAAAAAAGGTTCTCCACCCCTGCTCTAGATCTTTGCTAACTAGCATTTCCATCCTTCAGATCTCAGCTCTCTGAGGTCTTTCCTGATGCTCCCTCCTAATCTAATTCCGATCCCCTCCTCCATGCCAGTCACCATCCTATCACTGTTTTTTGTTTTCTTCTCAATGTTACTTATTGTGTACCAGCCTCCAGCCTCCACAAACTCCAATGTTTAAAATCTCAATTCTCTACTTTTTTTCCAGGATTTCCTTTGCCTCACCATTAAAATAACTCCACTTCTTAGGTGCCTCTCTGCACTTTGCACCCTAAACTGCTTTAGTTCCCTGTGTGTCACTGTAACACAAATAGCATAAGTGGGTGACTTTAAAGAACAGGAATTTATTTTCTCACAGTTCTAAAGACTGAAAATGCAGATCAGGGTCTCGGCCATGTGGATTCTTTCTATGACTTTCTTTCCTAGACTCTGGTGTCTGCCAGCGATCCTTGGAATTCCTTGGTGTATCTGTCATCCACCTGTCTGTGTCTCTCTATCTATTCTACTTTAAAACAAACAAACAAACAAAATAACCATGTTATTATGCTTTAGGTTCATATAGCAAAGTTATATATATATATTGTTGTTGTTATATGCTGTGGAGTCGGTTCCGACTCATAGTGACCCTGTACAGGGTTTCCTAGGCTGTAATCTTTACGGGAGCAGAAAGCCTCATCTTTCTCCCACGGAACAGCTGGTAGTTTCGAACTGCTGACCTTGCAGTTCACAGCCTGATTC
>NW_006408575.1:11001049-11002260 GCF_000296735.1 Chrysochloris asiatica | reverse complement strand
TATATCCGACTCGATGGCACCTGACAACAACATACATATATATATATAAAGAAAGTTTATATAGCAAATTAGTTTTCCCAATCAATTGTTCTCTGTGACATTGCATGAAATCACCTTAATGTGCCAGAATACTCCCTGTTTCTTCCCTGGGTTCCCTTGTTTCCATTCCTTCTGTTTCCCTGTCCCTCTCTGTCTTCTCTTTGATTTTGGACAAATGTCACCCTGTTAGTCATGTATTGTTCTGAGAAGCAAATTTTTCATGCTGTTTGTTTTATGGTCCCATCTATTAGTTGACTGGAAGATGACTTCCAGGAATGTCTTCAGTTTCAAGTTAGAAAGTTGTCTCAGGGCAATAATCTCAGGGGTTCTTCTGGTCTCTTTCTGACCAGTAAGCCTGATGCCTTTTGTTTGCCTTTGAATTTTGTTCTACTTTTTTTTTTTTAACCTAGTATAACTGTGATCTTCTACTATGGTCTTGGCCAGAGTAGACAGACACCATCTAGTTATTCTGGTGTCAGATTAGAAGAGAATATGGTCCATGTGGGCCATTAGTTCTTTGGACTAATTGCTTTCTTGTGTTTTCATTTTACTTTGTACACCTATGCTCCAGGTGGAAGGGGATCAATAGTTTATATTAAATGGTTACTCACAAGCTTTTTTAAAAATGTTTTATTGTGAATTATGTGAAAGTTTATGTGGGAGAACATTAGCTTTATATTTATCCTATCGTAGTATATCGTTTCATTGCCATGGTTACAATCCCTTCCATGTATCATCAACCAATCAAAGGGTATATCCTGCAAGCACACAGCCCCTCTCCCTCTCTGGGTCTAGAGTTCTAGCCACTCCATCTCTCCACGTCATTGTCTCTGCCTCCATCTCTGGAGTCACTTCTTCTCTGGGCAGGTTCCCACTCTCTGTTCTTCTCCCTTGATGGTCCCAAGAACCTCCACTCCTAGACTGCAAAGTCAGTCACTCCCCTCCTTTTGCTACAAAACATCTACCTTTACATTTCCAACCCTCACAGTCAGTCCTGATAACAATTATTCACTATTGTATCTCAAGAGATCTATCAGCATCTCCTTTCATGAGCCCCACCCAGACAGATTGAATACTACTTAGTGGAGATTCTATTTTCTTCCACCCCTCTGGATCTAGGCTCCCTCTTGAAATATTGTAAGCCAGTCACTTCTTGCCTTTGTAGCCCCCTC
>NW_006408575.1:10999567-11000709 GCF_000296735.1 Chrysochloris asiatica | reverse complement strand
CCTTTTCTTTCTTCTTCTAGTTGAGCTCTGATCATCCAGTCATTGAAGCCAGGTCAAGTGGGTATTATCTGCAAGTGTGGGTGTTCTTATGTATATGCCCTCTCTTCTTATCAGCTGGATACTTCACTCTCCAGTCTAGTCCTCTGTGGCTATGTCACTGACTCTGGGCCAAAGAGTCCCAAGATCTTGTCACACTGCTGGACAACCAGGTCTCCACCCGGTTTCACAAGAGTCTATTGAATGTTGTAGGGCTTAGCTCGCAGCTTCATTGCTGTTTTTCCCCTTATCGGTGATGAATGTGGTCACCAATCAGAGCATGTATTCCCATTGAGTCTTCGTCTTGGAAGGGGTTTGCTCTGAGGGGAGCTAGCTACTTGTCTTGATGTCTCCCGGGCGAGCAACTTGTTTGTTCTTGTACTAGTCAGTCAGACTGCCTATATTGTTTTGTATTTTTCCTGTCAGTCTTTCTTTCAAAAAGTATCTTCTGTTCTAACTTCTCCAGGCTGGTCTGCTTGTGCTTTCAAGTTGAAATTTCCTACCTTAGGAGATTTTGGATGTGGTTCAGAATTCTACCCATGGTCTTATGTAATGCAGAGGCTCCACAGGAAGCCTCCTTCACTGAGCATGTTGTAGCCTCATTTTAAGTATTCCAATCAGTTATAGGCAGAAGACAGACTTACAAGCTTTCTATGGTGATATTTCTGGCTATTCCTTTCTCTCCCCCTCAAGTGTCTGTTTTATAATGGTATGTAAGGGAAACCAAGATTCAAAAGATAGCCAATGCCTTTTGAGGAGCCTCTGCATTACATGGGAGTATAGGTGAAAGCCTGAACCACAACCAGACCTTCAGAGATGGAAAATTTCTCCACTTGAAAGGACAAACAGACCAGCCAGGAGCAGCTAGAAAACCAGAATATACCTCTTGAAAGAAGGACCTACAGGAAAAATACAAAACAATAAGGGCAGTCCAACTGTTACCACAAGAATATACAGGTGGCTTGACCAGGAGACATCAAGGCAAGTGATCGGATCCTCTCAGTGCAAATTCTCTTCCAAGACTAAGACACAAGGGAAATATACACTTTGACTGACAATGACACACATCACCCAGAAGGGGAAGTGACCGAAGAACATCAATGAAG
>NW_006408575.1:10997392-10998662 GCF_000296735.1 Chrysochloris asiatica | reverse complement strand
GATGGATGATGGAATGAATGTAAAGCTGATGTTCTCCCATGTAGACTATCACACAATTCACAATAAAACATTAAAAAAAAAAAAAAAGCCAAGCATCTTAACATTATTTCCCCCCTTTTGCCCATTCTAACCATGTCTCAATCCCTGTATTCCAGAGCCCTGTTGTTCCAAGGTTGTGCATACATCATTATTTACCTCTGTCCCACTTAGCCCATGCAAACCTGCCTAATTGTTTTCCTGTCTGCTTTGTTCTTCCATTCCCCTCCCTGTTCTTGTATATTGCCCACCTCCCTAGCACCCAAACTATCCTGTGTCTATTCCCTACCCTGTGCTCCACCTTCCCCTCCCTCCCCTCACCCCACCACCCACATCTCGGTAACTAGCAAGAATCCCCCCCTCTTTAGTATGGGTTCTTTTTCTTAGTCTTTGATAGTAGTAGTCCTATACTTGCAAGCTTTGAAGAACTCAAATGCTATTCACCAGACCAGGTCCTAGAACATTATCTATTCTAATTTTTCTATAAATCAGAAGTGTTGTAGAAATTGATTGTTTAAGATGCATTGATAATTACTGGTGATTAGAATGCAAAAGTTGAAAACAAAGGAAGGATCAACAGTTGGCAAATATGGCCTTGGTGACACTTTTGCAAGACCAGTGACTTATTCATTGTAAATACCTTCTTAAAACAACATGAAAGGCAGCTGTACATATGGACCTCACCATATGGAATACACAGAAATCAAACTTATTACATCTGTGGAAAGAGACTATAGAGAAACTCAATTCATCAGCCAAAACAGGTCCAGGGGCCAACTGTGGAACAGACCATAAATGGATCATATACAAGTTCAGGCTGAAGCAGAAAAAAATGAAAGCAAGTTCATGTGAGCCAAAATATGACCTTGAATATACTTCACCTGAATTTAGAGCCCATCTCAAGAACATATTTAATACATTAGACACTAGTGACCTAAGACCAAAGGAGTTGTAGTATGGCTGTCAGAAGATACTCTGAAACTTGCTCTTGAGAGTAGAGAATCTAGAGTGAATGCAAGAAATGCAGAAGCGAAAGAGCTGAACATAAAATTCCAAAGGACAGCTTGAAAAGACAAAGTAATTATAATGACATGTACAAAGACCTGGAGTTAGAAAAGCAAATGTTAAGAACAGATTTTCTCAAGCTGAAAGAACTAAAGAAAAAAATTCAAGACTTGACTTGCAATATTTAAACTTAATATTCAATATTGGGTAAAATATTGAGTGATGCAGA
>NW_006408575.1:10994501-10996584 GCF_000296735.1 Chrysochloris asiatica | reverse complement strand
TCATTAACAAACTGTGATATGCACATATAATACAACCTTGCTTGCTGAAGTCAAAGAGGACTGAAAATATTTACTGGTGAATATCATAGAGTTCAGAATGAATCATACCTCAGTGTGAAGAAAACCAAAATTCTTTCAATGGAACCAACAAATAACATCATAACTGGAGAAAGGACTAAAGTTGTCAAAGATTTCATTTAACTTGGATCCATCATCAACACTTATGGAAATAGCAGTCAAGAAGTCAACCGATATATTGTATTGGGAAAATTTGCTGCACAAGACCTTTTTTTTAAAGTGTTCAAGAGCAAAGATGCCAGTTTAAGTACTAAGGGGTGCCTGATCCCTTATTTTCAATAGCCTCATATGCATATGAAAGATGGACAATGATTAATGAGGACCATAAAAGAATCAATGCATTTGAATTATGGTGTTAGAGAAGAATATTAAAATTACCATGGACTGCCAGAAGAACACACAAATCTGTGTTGGAAGAAGTACAGCCAGAATACTCCTTAGAAGCCAAGATGGCCAAACTTTGTGTATCATATTTAGGATATATTATCAGGAGGGACAAATTCCCAGAGAAGGAAATCATGCTTGATAGAGAGTTAGTGAAAAAGAGGAAAACGCTCAACTTGATGGGCTGACACAGTGGCAGCAGCAGTGGGCTGAAATGTAACAATGGTTAGGATGCCTGGTCCTGACCAGGAAGTGTTGTGTTATATTGTGCATAGGGTCATTCTGATTCTGAACCAACTCCATGGCATCTAAGAATAATAACAGATGTGATAAATGTAGGATCCACACTACTGTCGTATGATCTCATTAAGATAATAAAAAGAAAACTCCTGTTTCCAAATAGGATCATATTTATAGGTACCACCAGCTGTACTCAAGTTGACCTGGACTTATTGGTACCCCATATGTGTCAAAGAAAGAGCTCTGGTAGCATAGTGGTTATGAGTCGGGCTGCGAATCGCAAGGTCAGCAGTTCGAAACTACCAGTAGTTCTGCGGGAGAAAGATGAGGCATTCTGCTCCCGTAAAGATTTACAGCCTCGGAAACCCTGTGCAGGGTCGCTATGAATCGGAACCGACTCCATGGTAGTTAGCAACAACAACAAATGTGTCAGAGAAGATGGCTCCCACAGGGTTTTTAATGGCGGAGTTTTTCAGAAGTAGATCACCAGGCCTTTCTTCCAAGATGCCTCTGGGTAGACTAGAAATTTCAGCCTCTCAGGTATTAATCAAACACATTAGCAGTTTGTACCACTCACTAACTCCATTTATAGGTACAGAAGTCAGGATTTCAATACCTATTTTGAGGGGATGCAATTCAGTTCATAGCAGAGCTCAACCTAGAACCCAGCCCCAACCCTTCTCAACTTTATCACCCACATTTGGACCTTACCTTCTAGCAAATGGATCCCCTAATCTCCAAACACTCTCGTCTGCCAGGAAGTCTCCTTGTGCTTGTATTCTCACTTACTCTTGCCATCTGGCCTTTTCTGTGCAGTTCTTATCCATTCTTCAGTCCAGCTAAAATGTCACCATCTCTGGGAACTTGTCCTGTCTATGGCTGCAGGAGCCACATTTTCTCTCTTCTGTGCTATGGTACTTTAAATTTTTCACTGCCCTTGAGACATTAGTACCTCATGCCTTCAGATACTACCATTGTATCCCTAGCTTAATCTTTCCTGCTAGATTATGAGTTCTTTGCCAGTAGAAACTAGGGCTTAGCTCTAACAGTTAACAGTGACGGAAGTGCCTTGCATGCATGAACTCTTTTAATCTTCACCAGGACACTTAACAACTTGTGATATGCAGATGATACAACCTTGCTTGCTGAAAGCAGTTGCTCTTGTTGTTAAGTACCTTTGAATTAGTTCTGACTCATAGCAACCCTGTATAGGGTTTCAGAGAAGCAAATAGTTGGTTTGAATTGCAGACCTTGTGGTTCACAGTCGAGTTCTAATCCTACAGTGCCACACCAGAAGTCTAAGAGGACTTAAAATACTTAACTGATGAAAATGAAAGACCACAGCCTTCAGTATGTATTGCACTTCAATGTAAAGAAAGCA
>NW_006408575.1:10983481-10993701 GCF_000296735.1 Chrysochloris asiatica | reverse complement strand
TAAGTTCTCTATGAATTGGAATGTACTTGAGGGCACTTAACAACAATACAACAACAACAGGACTCTATGAGTTGAAAACTGTAAGGAACTTCATTTTACAGATGAGAAGACTCTAATAATTTTATGAAACTTGCCCAAGTTTACGTTGCTAGTAAGCAGGTGGAGCTAGTATTTGAACCCACAGCCTGCCCCTTAACCTTGAAGCTCAATTAGTTCATCTTGTGCCTGTGGCAAAAACCCCCCTTGTGTTGTTTTCCATCTCACTGTAGTATCTGTAGTCCCAGGGCTCCCAAATTCTCAGGTCTTTGAAGTGAAGGGCCTGCAGGGATACTGTTAGTGTTGATGAAAACAAATCAAAAGAGGGAAAGCTTAAATCCAAATCCAAGTGTCTGCCTGCAGGGCTCTGCATCATTACTCACTGATGATTCAAGAATCAGGCTTGGGTAGCAAGGCAGGCAAGGGCGATTTCTATTACATTGTTTTTCACAGAAATGTTTTCCTAAATTTCCCTAAATAAATGCCTCCATTTCTCCCTCTTGGGCCAGAAGGGAATACACTCATAACTTCTGGAATGATATGTCATTGTGAATCCCTGTTCTACCCCCTTTTGCTTCAGGTACTGTGACCTGTTCCATCTGCTCCTTCCCCCATCCCAAAACAAAAGAACGTTCCTAATAAAATATTTGACCATGGACAATTTCTGCCTCTATCTGTACACTATAATGGTAGGATCATTGATGAGGAAGTAGAGGCCCAGAGAAGACACAGAATCTGCCTAAGATCACAGAGCAAGTAGATAGTTACCAGCGAACCTCCAGGCTACAAATATTCTGCAACCCTAGGCTTGTCTTCAGCCAAACAATGAAAGAAAAATTGGGGTCCTTCTTGCTGCACTTCATTCCTGATCTTCACCACTGTGATATTATTTTAGTCCAACACTCACTGAGGATCAGGTTTTTTGTGGCTGTTAGTGTTTTTTCAACCTTTGTCATCACTGTGGTTAACTTTGCATTGTTTCTGTTGTCATTTTTCAAGTCTGCTGATCTTTTCTTCTGCAGTGTCCAATCAAATATTTTGGTGAAGTTTTCATTTGTCAGATATATATGTTAGTTGTATAGCTTCCAATTCTCTACTGATATTCCCTCATATCTTCAATCATTATGTCCATTTTTTCTTTAAATCTTTAAAAATATTTATAATCGCTGTCCTAGTCTACTAGGAGTCCTGGTGGGGTAATGGTTAGGTGCTTGGCAGATTACTGAAAGGTCTGCTGTTTGAGTATACAGGAGAAAGATGTGCAGCTTGTTTCCATAAAAACGTACAGTCTAGGAAATCCTATGGGTCAGCTCTATTTTGCCCTATAAGGTCGCTAGGAATCATAGCCAATTTTTATTTTATTTTATTTTATTTTTGCTATTTCCGACTTCTCTCATCTCTGGGTCTGTTTGTATTGATTACTATTGATTATTTTTTCTGACTATCCATCTCTTTTTCTTGCTCCTTCCCATGTTTAACAACTCTTAATTGTATGCCGGATATTATAGATGGCATGTTGTTTCAGAGTCTGGAATTTAGTGTTGTCTTTTATAAAGATTTCTGTATTTTATTCTTCTAGGCAGCTAATTTGCTAGTGAATTTGTTTCTTTTCAAGGTTTGTGAAAGCATGCTTTGTTGTTGTTGTTAAATCAAGTCAGCTCTGACTCATAGCGACCCTGTATAGGGTTTCCAAAGAGCTGCTGGTGAGCTTGAACCGCGAAACTTTTGGTTCAAACTGACCTCTCACTCCAGTGCATTAACCCACCAGGACTCCAAGACATGTTTGGTGATACTGGTGGTTATATGCCATTGAGTCGGTTCCAACTCATAGTGACCCTGTATAGGGTTTCTGAGGCTCTGGTAGCATAGTGGTTACGAATTGGGCTGCTAATTTCACGGTCAGCATTTTGAAACTATAAGCGGTTACACGGGAGAAAGATGAGGATTTTTGCTCCCATAAAGATTTACAGCCTCAGAAACCCTTTACAGGGTCGGTATGAGTCAGAACCGACTCCACAGCACATAACAGCAACAACAACAACAAATCTTTATGGGGGCAGAAAATCTCATCTTTCTCCAGTGGAGCCACTGGTAGTTTCAAACTGCTGACCTTGAGATTAGCAGCCTGACTAGTAACCACTACAGTACCAGATCTCCTTTAGAGTAGCCCTGATACCAGGGATTGAATAGTCCTACTTCTAAAGAATAGCCTTTCCAGAACTCTAGTTTGACTACACAAAAGCTTTTGATTGTGTGGATCATGACAAACTATGGACAACATTGTGAAATATGAGTATTCTGGAACACTCATGAGGAATCTGTACCTGGACCAAGAAGCAGTTGTTCAAACAGAACATGGGAACACTGAATGGTTTAAAAATAAGAAATGTGTGCAACAAGGTTGTATTCTTTCACCATACTTATTCAACCTGGATGCTGAGCAAATAGTCCAAGAACATGGGTTATATGAAGAAATACGTGGCATCAGGATTGGAGGAAGACTCATAAACAACCTGCGTTATACAGATGATGCACCCTTGCTTGCTGAAAGTGAAGAGGACTTAAAACATTTACTGATGGAGATCAAAAAGCACAGCCGTCGGTATGGATTACATCTCAATGTCAAGAAAACAAAAATCCTCACTACTGGACCAATAAACAGCATTCTTATCAATGGAGAAAAGATTGAAGTTGTCAAGGACTTCATTCTTCTTGGATCAACCATCAACACTCACGGAAGCAGCAGTCAAGAAATCAAGAAATGAAACGATGTATTGCATTAGGCAAATGTGCTGCACAAGACCCTTTTTAAAGTGTTGAAGAGCAAAGATGTCAGCTTGAGGACTAAGGTGCGCCTGACCCAAGTTATGGTATTTTCAATAACTTCATATGCATTCAAAAGCTGGACAGTGAATAAGGAAAACTGTAGAAGAATTGATGCTTTTGAGTTATGGTGTTGGAGGAGAATATTGAAAGTGCCATGGACTGCCAAAAGAATCAATAGATCAGTTTTGGAGGAAGTGCAGCCAGAATGCTCATTGGAGGCCAGGATGGCCAAACTTTGTCTCTCATACTTCAGACATATTGTCAGGAGGGACCTGTCGCTGGAGAAGGATATCATGTTTGGTAATGTGGAGGGTCAGAGAAAAAGAGGAGGAAGACCCCCACAACGAGATGGGTTGGTCAAGTGGCAGCATCGATGGACTCAAGCGTGGCAACAGTAGTGAGGTTGGCCCAGGATCGGGCAGTGTTTCATTCTGCGTGCATAAGGTCACTATGGGTTGGTACCAACTTGATGGCACCTAACAACAACAAGTTGAATACCAAATGTTTTCAGCAAAGACCACTCTATTCTGGATGATCAGAATATATATACCATCCAATATGGAGATTTTGGGAATCTCTATTCAGCTCACAGTTTTCTTGTAGCTTTTCAGGATCTGGTCCTGTGCATTCATTCTTGGTATTCAGCTAAAGACTTAAGAGACCCCAGTATGCATATTTCTTGAGCTCCTTTCCCCACAGATCCCTTCTGTCCAGGACCTAGTCCTGCAATTCCTCCTGCCTTAGCAGCCTTGAACTCTAATCTCTACTCCTTCAGCTCAACAAAACTGCTGTTTTCTGCTTGGATTCTATCTCCTTGTGCTGTATAGTCTGGAACAGAGTTCTTCTAAGTAGAGAGCCAGGACAATTACAGGGGTCACCCACTCTATTTTACTGTTCTCATGGATCACAATCCTCTACTGCTTGTTGTACAACTATTGAAAAGAGTACCCATGGTTTTCCATGGTGTTGTTAAGTGTTGTCAAGTCAATTCCAATTCATAGTGACCTTATGCACAGCACAACAAAACACTGCCCAGTCCTGCACAATCCTACCAATTGTTGTTGCTCTTGAGCTAGATGCTGCTGCTTCAGTGCCAATGCATTTCTCTGGGAGTCTTTCTCTTCTTCAACAACTCTTCTCTTTCTTTACCAAGCATGATGTCCTTCTCCAGGGACTGGTCCCTCTTGATAATACATCCTAAGTATAACAGATGAAGTCTCACAATCCTGGCTTCTAAGAAGCATCTGTCTGTACTACTTCCCACACAGACTGGTTTGTTCCTCTGGCAGTCCATGATACTTTTAGTATTTTTCTCCAACACCATAACTCAAATGTATCAATTCTTCTATGGTCTTACTTATTCATTGTCCAACTTTCACAAGCATATAAAGATATTGAAAATACCATGGCATGGGTCAGGCACATCTTAGTCCTCAAACTGACATCCTTTGTTTTTGCACACTTTAAAGAGATCTTGTGCAGCAGGTTTTCAGGTTGTTGATGAGCCTTTCTCCAATCTTGATGCCACATCTTCTTCATATAATCCACCTTCTCAGGTTATTTGTTTAGCATACAGATTGAATAAGTATGGTAAAAGAATGCAACTCGGGTACATATATTTTCTGATTTTAAAGCATTCAGTGTCCCATTGTTCTGTTCAAACAACTGTCTCTTGTCTATGTACATGTTCTTGGTTTCTTTATGTTGCTATAACTTAAATACCACTAATAGGTGACTTAAATAAATAGAAATTTTATTTTCTCATAGTTAGAAGACAAGATGTCTGAATTCAGGTCGCTGGCACTGTGGGAAAGTTTTCTGACTCTGGGAAAAGTCCTTGTCTCTTTTCAATGTATGTTGATTGATTCCTTCATCTTCAAGCAGTGTGTATCTTCTCCTCCATTGTGCTTCCTTTTTTATACTCATTCTACCTTTTTGTCTCAAAGGTGATTGGCTTAAACCATACCCTAAATAATCAACTTTTGTTAATTTAACAAAGAAGGTCTTATTCCCAAATGGGATCCCATCCATGGGTATAGGGGTTGAGGGTTTATATTTTTAGGGAACACAGTTCGTAACATAATAAGTATTATACTCAATGTGTGTTTTTTTTCTTCCCATGTAGCTATGTATTATGGTGATTTCTCTATACTAGTGTTAAGCAGTACTGTTCATTTCTTCATTACAGAAGAATTGCATAGTTATCCATATTTAAGGTGACCAACTTGCCATGGTTTGCCCAAGACTTTTCTAGCTTAGTACCAAAAGTTCTTTGTTTCATGAACTCCCTCACTCCTGAGCAAATTTGATGATTTGTCACCCTATCCTTGTTGGAATTAATGAAAATTTATACAGTCTTCTTTGGATTGATATTTAAGCTGATTCTAATCTTTTAGGGTCATCCTAGTGGTACAAATGCTTAATGCATTTGGATGACAAGGTTGGCTGTTTGAGTCTACCCAGAAGTACCTCAAAAGAATGACCTGATAACATGGTCCATGAAGGCAATGTTCTATATCCTACTTTGGTGAGTAGTAACTGGGGTCTTAAAGAGTCATGAGTAGCCATGTAACTGAGGTACAAGTATTGGTCTCTCCTTGTCCTGAGTCCAATGAACTAATGGACTATATGAACATCAATCTTTATGACTCTGACACCAGAAGAACTAGATGGTGCCCGGCTACCACTATCAACTGCTATGAAAGGGATCACATTAGAACGTCTGGGATAAAGTGGGAGAAAATGTGGAACAAAACTCAAAATCATAAAAAAAGACCAGGCTTAGTGGTCAGATATAGAACGGTGGAAATCTGAGACTATAGCCCTTGGTCACCCTTCAGATATGAAATTGAATTCACCCCCATGTCTCAAAATTTAGTCAAACAATACATAGGTATATACGGGAACAACAACACTAGTGAGGTCTACACACTATGGAATGATAAATCATTCCAGATCAAAAGGGCAATATTTGCCCAAAGACAAAATTCAGAAGGGCTGGAAATGAAGGAGAAATGGAATAAAAAAAAACACAGGGAGGAAGTGGAATTAAGTGATGTTACGTCTCAGGAATTATAATCATTGAGGTGAAATGAAGTGTATGATTTGTTGAATATAAAACTGATGATCTGCTCTGCTCACATTCACAATAAAAAGTTTTTTGTTTTTTTTTTAAAGAGAAAGGCCTGGTGATCTACTTACAATAGGTCACAGGCAATGAAAACCCTAGGGAGCACAGTTCTACTTCAACACTCATGGAGTTGTCATGAATGAAATTGACTAGACTGTTACTAACCACCACCACAAGGATCTTATTACTACTACAAATAGCTCTCCAGTGACTAGTCTTGTACTTATATTTTCTATATTTCGGGATTGTTCTTTCAGAAATGGGATTGCTGGTGCAAAGGTATAAGTGTAAGTAATTTTGCCTGACATTGGCAAATTTTCTTCCATACGTTTGTAGCTTTTTTTTTTTACATTTTTATTGTGAATTGAGTGATACTTTACATGGGAGAATCAGCTTTACATTCATTCTATCTTATTTCGTTTCATTGCAATGACTACAATCCTTTCCACGCAACATCATTCAACAGCATTTGCTTCCATTCCCTCTGTTGTTGTTTTTTTATGTACACCGAAGCATGGAGTGTAGCATTTTAAATTTCTACCAGCAAAGTCTGATTCTGTTTTTTTTTTTTTCACAACTTCACCAACAGTGAATTTATCAAGCTTTAATTTTTTCCAATTGAATTGGTGGGAAATTATATCTCAGTATGATTTTAATTTTGCATTTATCTCATCATGAGCAAATCTGAGCATCTTTTCAAAAGGTTAAAAACCACTTGCAGTTCTTTCTCTGTGAACCATTAGTTCAATTCTCTAGCCTATTTTTCTCTAAACTTACTAGTTCTCTTCTTTAATTTTAGAAGGTTTTGAAAAATTGGTTGGTGATATGAACTCTTTGTAATATAAATTGTAAATTTTTTCCCTAGTTTGCTATTTCCCACCTCCTTTGGTTGTAATACCTTTTGCCAAGCAAAATCTTGTGTGTATGTGTGTTTAATGAAATCAATTTAACTATCCTTTCCCTTGATTCTTATGGATTTTCAGTCATAGTTAAGAATAATTTCCCAGTCCCAGCCTGTAGAGGAATTTACCTATGTTTTCTAGTAGTTGCATAGTTTCATTTTTACATAGATATTTAAATCCATTAGGGATTTACCCTGGTGCACGACATGGATCCAACTTAATCTCTTTCTATATGGCTCTTCAATTATCTGAATATCATTATTAAAAAGTCCATTATTTTTCCACAGAGTTAAGCTGTTACCTTTATTGCATATTAAACTTGCATATGTAATTGGGTGATTTTCTGTCTTTTACACTCTGTTTCATTTCAGTTATAGAGGCTTTGAAATCTATTAGAACTAAACCTTCTTTGTTCTTATTTTCTAGAATTTTCCTCACTATTATTGTTTGTTGTCTCTCCAGATAAACTCTGTAATCAACTTATCTAATTGTGATGGTAGTGGTAGTGGTAGTGTGCTATTTGTTGAACCAGTTCTGACTCACAGCTACCCTGTATAGGGTTTCTGAGGCTGTAGATCTTTATGGGAGCAGAAAGCTTCATTTTTCTCCCACAGAGCATCTGGTAGATTTGAACTGTTGACCTTTCAGTTAGCAGTCCAACGCATAACCATTATGTTACCAGGGCTCCTATCTAACTGTAGAAAATATCTAATGGTATTTTCATTGAGATTGTCTTATCAATGAACTTAGGTACAGTTGTCATCTTTATGATGACAATTAAAAAACACAATAACATTTTTGATGACCTCATCAGATTAAAACCAGTTGTTGTCAAGTTGATTTCTACTCATGCAGAGTACAACTGATCCATGGGGTTTTCCTGGCTGTAATATTTTGCCAGGCCTTTTTCATGAAGCACTGCTGAGTGAGTTTGAACTGCCAGTCTTTCAGTTGGAAGCCATTTGTGCCATCTAGGAATTCTTCATCAGATTAGTAGTAAAACTCTTCCTGAACCCAGCTCTATGCCACCTCTTCCAGGCAGTCTGCTGTTTTATTTTAGAAAATGACACTTTGTGCATTTTACACGGCTCACAAAAATATTTCCAACTGCATGTTCTAGCTATACTGCCATATGCTCTATCCTCCCTTCTAAGGAGCTCTGGCAGAGTAGTGGATTACAAGCTGGTCTGCTAACTGCAAGGTTAGCAGTTTGAATCTTCCAGTCGATCCACAGGAGAAAGATGAGGCTTTCTGCTCTAGTACAGATTTCTAGCCTCAGCAACCATGTATATACAGGATCACTATGAGTTGGAACCAATTCGATGGCATACCAACATTATCACCCTCCCTTCTAAGGCACTCTGGTGCAAAGTAGGTTAAGCATTGGGCTACTAACCACAAGGACAGTGGGTCAAACCCACTAGACCCTTCTCAGGAGAACAATGAGGCTGCCCACTCCTGTAAACATTTACAGTCTCAGAAATCCTAAAAAGCAGTTCTACTTTGTCCTATAGGGTCTCTGTGAGTCAGAATTGACTTTGGGGCATTGTGCTTTTATCTTCCCTTCTAAGCTAAGAGCTCTCTGGGAATTCAATCTGTATTATACAATCACAAGGATACTGATGTGATGGTAAGGTTGGAGCTACCCTTATCAACAATGACCTAATATTCTTTCCCAGTGACCACCAATTAGCTGCTGGCAAGCTCAATCTAGTCCATGTGTTTGGTCTGCATGGAGATTCACATAAAAAAATAAAATTAGTTGCCAACACTTAAAAAATACAAGAATTCACATAAAAATAGACTTCCAGATTCTCTAAAAATAATAGAAGGTCTGGTCCTGCTTGGCAACAACCCACTTGAATGGAATACTTACTGCTCCTTTGGCCACCTCATTCTTTCTGTTACCTGCCTTGGTCTTGCAAGCATTTGAGTCTGATTTCATCTTCTTAAAACTACTGGAAAAGAAAAGAATGAAAGAAACCCCTTGTTCTGAAACATAGCAGAACAATATGTGTGGCATGAACAAATGCCTGTTTATCAACCAGAGTTAGGGAGCTTAGCTGCCTTAACAAAGGCACATGGCCAGTAGGGAGACAGAGATAGGCATCCTCTCAGAGGTTCTGTCTGACTGCACAGGCCCAGCCAGGCTTCGGTACTCTAGCCCCAGGAGTTTGACAGCTGCCCAAATGCTGCCCCACACGTTCCTTTTCACCTATTAGCTGGTTAATGGCCACAGACTCAGTCCCAAGCCCTTAACTATCTCAGACGTTCTCAAATGGAACGTTAGTAACTGCCCCATTAACCCAGGATGCTTAGGAGGGAGGCCTGGGGCCTTGGAGGAGAAATGGTCCCTGCGTGACTTCCCGGCTTCATAGAGTTGGGTTTGAGTCTCTTTTCTCTTTAAATTTTCTTCCCACATAGCTCCCTTAGGCCTTGTCAAATTTACTGACAGCACCTTGGGGTGCACTGTGGAAAAGCAAAATGAGGTTGCCCTAGGTGAGGTGGGAGCCCTGCACCCACAGCTCCATGGTTTCTTTACTATTTTAGAGGGAAGAACTGAGGCTCCCAGTTTCCCCCAAGTCTTAGGCTCTGCATATCCTGAGGGTCTGAGAGCTTCGGTGGTGAAATTACTTTCAAGAAGAACAGCTAATTGCTTTTCATGCAACAAACATGTATTAAACACCTCCTCTGTGGCGGCCACTGTGCTGGTGGCTAAGACCCAAGGAGAAATGGGAAAATGTGTTTTTGATTTGAGTGCTTGCATCCTAGAGGGAGAAGCAGAAACATAAGCCTTCAGAACACACTATCTAGCAGGAGGACAAGTACTGTGGGTACAACTGACATGGCACCTCATGTAGGGATGGTCAATAAGGACTTCTCTTAGGATATGCTCCTCCAACTGAAACCTAAATAATGAAGTGGAGCTAGCCAGGGGGAGAGTGAGGAATAGAAGTGATCTCCAGGGAAAGGGAATAGAATAAGAAAAGACCCAGAGGCTGACTTGATCTGAGAGCAGCTCCGTGAGCTAGAATATTGAGGACAAGGGAGAAGGCGGGAAGGAAGGCTGTAGAGTCCCAGCCAAGCAACTGACATATTAGTGGTCTCGGAGTTGGATCCTGACTCACAGAGATCTCATTAACAAGAGAATGAAATGCTTCCTGGCTCTGTTGCCATCCTTATGGATTGGACAGTCGTATTCTGATTTAGAGTGACCCTATGCCAAACAGACAGTTGTCTTCCATTACATTAAGGAAGACAACTGTCTGGCCGACTGATTGGAAGAGATCAATGTTTATGCCCATTCCAAAGAGAGGTGACCCAAC
>NW_006408575.1:10965258-10982286 GCF_000296735.1 Chrysochloris asiatica | reverse complement strand
GTCGCTATGAGTCAGTTCTGACTCGATGGCACCTGACAACAACCTGACAACATGCCAAACAGAAACACTATCTAGTCCTGTGTTATCCTCACACTCATTGTATGCTTCAACCCATTGCTGCTGTCACTGTGCCAGTTCATCTTTCCTCATTTTTGATGACCCTCCACTTTAAGAAGCATCATGTCCTTCTCCAGGCACTGCTCCCTCCTGATATTATGTCCAAAGCATGAGGGACAAAATCCTGCCATACTGCCTTCTAAAGAGTATTATGATTGTATTTCTTCCACTACATATTTGTTTGTTCTTCTGGTAGTCTATGGTATTTTCAATGTTGTTTCCCAACACTATAACTTCTACAGTCTTCCTTATTTATTATCCAAAGTTCATATGTACATGAGGCTATTGAAAATACTATGGCTTGGGTCAGGCACCTTTTAGTTCTCAAACTTACATCTTTACTCTTGAATTCATTGAAGAGGTCTTGTGCAGCAGATTTGCCTAATGCAATATGTCATTTGATTTCTTGACTGTTGCTTCTCTGAGTGCTGAAAGTGGTTTCAAGTAAAATGAAATCTTTAACAACTTCAATCTTTTCTCCATTTATCTTGATGTTATTTGTTGGTCAAGTGATAAGGATTTTTGTTTTACATTAAGGTGCAACCCATACTGAAACCTGTGGTCTTTGATCTTCATCAGTAAATATTTTAAGTCCTCTTCACTTCCAGCAAGCAAGGCTATATCATCTGCATAGTGCAGGTTGTTAATGAGTCTTCCTCCAATCCTGATGTGATGTGCTTCTTCATATAATCCAGTTTCTCAAATTATTTGCTCTGCAAACAGACTAAATGAATATAGTGAAAGAATACAATCCTGGTGCACACCTTTCCTGATTTTAAACCATTCAGTGTTCCCTTGTTCTGTTTGAATGACTGCCTCTTAGTCTATGTACAGATTCCTCATGAGCACAATGAAGTGTTCTGGAATACTCATTCTTTGCAATGTTGTCCGTAGCTTATCATAATTCACACAATCAAAAGCCTTTGTGTAATCAATAAAGCACAGGTAGACATCTTTCTGGTATTCTCTGCTTTCAGCCAAGATTCATCTAACATCAGCAATGACATCCCTCATTCCATGTCCTTGTCTGAATACAACTTGCACCTTTGGCTGTTCCCTGTCAGTGCACTGTTGTGATCATTTTTGAATTATTTTTAGCAAAATTTTACTTGCTTGTGATTTTAATGATATTGTCCAATTATTTCCACATTCTGTTGAGTCATCTCTCTTTAAAATGAGCACAACTATGGATTTCTTCCCATCAGTTGGCTAGGTAGCTGTCTTCCAAATTTCTTGGCATAGATGAGTGAGGACTTTCAGTCCTGCATCAGTTTGTTGAAAGATTTCAATGTACATTCCATCAATTCCTGGAGCCTTGTTTATTGCCAATGCCTTCAGTGCTGCTTGGACTTCATCCTTCAGTACTATGCGTTCTTGATCATATGCTACATCTTGAATGGTTGAGCATCAACTATTTCTTTTTGGTACAGTGACTCTGTGTATTCCTTTTATTTTCTTTTTGATGCTTTCTGCATCATTCAATATTTGGCCTATTGTTGTTTTAAGTGCTATCGATTTGGTTCCAATCTATAGTGACCTTGCTTAGTGTTTCCAAGGAGTGGCTGGTGAGCTTGAACCTCCGACCTAGCAATTCAAAGCGACTTTGCAGCCCAGCACATTAACTATTCTTTAATATTGCAAGTTGAGACTTGAATTCTTTCTTCAGTTCTCTCAATTTGAGATATGCTGAGCATGCTCTTTCCTTTTTGGTTTTCCAACTCTAAGTCTTCGCATATATTCAGGGTTGTTCTGAAGCGGAACTGACTCAAGTTCACTTAGCAATAAGAGGATGTTGGGGAAGGCATTTATCTTCTCCTAGAAGGAGCATCTAAGGTCCAGAGCAAAGGATCCTGAATGCTGTCTTCTCCATATCCTGATGATGACCACCAGCTACTGCTGGTGTAAGAATCCTGGTGTGGTGTTGTAGGATAAGCACTGTATTGCCAACTACAAGGTTGGTGATTCAAACCCACCAGCCACTCCTTGGAAACCTAGACAGGGATGATTTGAAACTGCTATGATTTGAAACTGAGTCCACTTTGCAACAACAGCAATACTCTCCCCAGAGCAAACTTGGCGGGAGCAGAGTTATTTTCAAAGCCCTTAGTCTGTGCCAAGTTTCCCTTACAACCTGTGAATGAAAGCCAAGGAGGCAATGTGGCCTTGTAGGGTGCTGTGTTCCTAGTAAAATTTCCATCATAACCCCTGCCACGACTCCCAGCTGCCAACCACAGTGTGGGCAATGAGAGGGCTCCAAGGGGATCGTTATGCAATTTAGAGGATCCTATAAGAAGGGGAGATGGCATATCATTCTTAGTCAGGTAGCATGCTCAGTCCATGCTATCCTGGGAATTAAGTGTGGTGAGAGAGTTGTAGGTGCTCAGTATGGTCCCCTGGAGTTTGGAGATGAACTTGATCATGAGACTAGTGTTGAGGAGGAGAGGAGGACAGATGGAGTTGGTAGGGCAACTTGGTAAGGACTGTAGATTGTCTCTGGGTAGACTGCAGACTGAAATGGCTGTACCACCCAGGGACTCCTCCTAAACCACTGACTGGCCCATTAGATCACTGAATCCTTAAAGCAATCACATAAGGTTGTATCTTAGTTATCTAGTATCACTGTAACAAAAAAGAACTGAATTTTATTGTCTTTCAGTATGGGAGGCTTCTAATTTAGAAGTAAGGTATCAGCAGGGCTAGGCTCTCTCTGTGGGTTCCAAGGAAAGATTCTCATCTGGTTTTGATTCTGTAGTGCACACATTTCCTGGTTAACTTTGGGTGCATTAAGGTGTATCTTCATATCTGTCTCCTGGCTATGTGTATGTGTCTGGGTCTGTTTTGTTCTTTTTATAGGACACAGTCAAAAGGATTAGGTTTAGCCCCTTCCTTCCATATGGCCTAATTAACAGAGCAAATATTTCCAAGCAGGTTCACATCCACAGATACTAAGGTTAGGACTTCAACATATATTTTGGAGGGACACAATTCACTCTATAACGTGCAAACACTATTATCCAGAATTTCAGATGACAGAAGTGAGAATTCAGGAGTTAAAGAATTTAATTAAAGCCACACAATAAATGAGGAATGGACCTGGGATTTGAACCCACAGTGCTGGACTCTGGAGCTCCATCACTGTACAGTACCACCTTCCAGAGGAAAGGGATCCTAAGTTTCCATTCTGTTAAGATTCTCTTTTCTCAGCTACTCTCTGCATGAACCCAGTACACAGATTTACCATCTCCCCAGATATCATATTCCATTTTCAGATGGCTATTGAAATACAAATAACTTAGATTTTGTTAGTGATTAGTGGTGGACACGCACAACACTCATTCAATAAGTGTTTATGAGGCACGTATCACCTGCAAGGCAGTGGCATAGTGTTGAGTGGTGTGCAAGGTACCAGACCTCCCAACTACTCTGAGAAGAGGGCCCAGCCGAAGGTACTTTCATCTGTCTTCTGAATATGAGATAAAGAAAGACTACATGACTCCTTGAGATCGCACAGAACCTGTAATACAACAGGTATTTCTCTTTTCTTGAACCTTTTTATTGTGGATTGAGAGAAAGTTTACAGACAAAATCATTGGTTTTGCATTCAACATATATACTTTGTTTCATCAATTAATATAATTCCCTCCATGTAACAATATTTATCACACTTCCCGCCTGTGGTTCTTATTTCCATTCCCTTTCTTCCTATGTCTTCTCATATGACTTTGTCAGGTAAATGTTGCCATTTTGATCTTTGATAGTTGACCATTGCAATATCATCACACTTACTAGTAACAGCAACTATTTCTTAAGTGTTTAGTAAGTGCACATACTAAAGTGATGTACTTGGGTGGTGCAAATGGTTAATGATGTCCGCTGCTAACCAAAGGGTTGGTGGCTCAAACCCATTCAGAAGCACCTCAGAAGAAAGGCCTAGTGGTCAACGTCTGAAAAATCAGTCACTGGAAGCCCTATGAAGCACGGTTCTACAGTAACACACATGGGGCCATCATGAGTCAGAATCAACTTACTGGCAACTGGTTTTTCACTGGTAAGTACTAGGCACTGTGCTAAGAGCTCTAAGAGTCCTGAGGTTTGGAACACTCCTGTCTTTTGACTCTACTCTTCCCACCGGTTTCTCCATACTCTTATTTCTGACGTTTGCTGTCCTGTTTAGAGCTGATGGTTTCCCAACCAGAGGTTTGAACTCTGGTTTGGGTGGCCCTATAGGATGGCACCCGGGAGTGGCATGAGTTCTAGGAAAGGAAAGGACTTCAGGAAGTATAGAACTTGACTGTCTTCCAAGCCCTGGCTCATCATACCTGCCACTGAGAAGGCACTGACAGTTCAAAGGGTGAGCCCTTTGATTAATAGCTCGTTGTCTACAAATAAGTGAATAAAAGTATAAGCCACATATTCTGCTCCTCTTTCTTTGTGCATTTCATTGCTTCCACTGTCTGGCACTGCTCTGGTCTCAGGATCTAAACTGTATGTTTTCAGGCAGACAGACTTTTCTAAACTCATTAGCTTGACATTGGATCAACTCAGCTCCGGCTTAACCATCTTTTCTTGAGACATACTATTTGCCTATGTAGCCTTGATTTCCAATTGATTCACTGTGACAAGGTGGTTAAGAGCATGGGCTCTGGAATCAGCCACATGTGGGTTCAAATCCCAGCTCTGCCACTTCCTGACTTAGTGACCACGAGCAAGTTACTTCACTTCTTTCTGTTCCTCAATCTTATATAGAATGGGAATGATGAAAATAGTGTATATCCTAGAATTTATATTTTGGTTTGGAAGCCAGACATTAAACAAGAAAGCAGTCACAGATGAAAGAATTTGTCAGTGATCATGGGTAATTTGACAAATATAAAACAGGGTCAAATAATGTAGTGCAATTGAGGGTGATCAAGTAGTGTTTCTCTGAGGAGGTGGCATTGAGTTGAGAAGTTATGGATGAAAAAGAGCTGGTCTGAAGCAGATCTAAGGGCAACTGGTAGAGATAGAAAGAAGGACCACAGAGTATGAACAGGGTCTAGTGACAAGTAGAGGAGGCAGGCCCTGCTGTCCTTGCTCCAGGTTCCTCATCTTCTCTCTCTCTCTCCTAAAGTAAAGCACTCTCCTGAGAGGGTCTGATTTCATTTACACTGTGCTATAATGGCATGGTATGTGCTCATGAACAACCTGTGCATAGACTATGAGACAGGCATTTGAGCAGAATAAGGGGAACCTGTGTGGTTAAAATCAGAATAGGTGTGTTATCAGGATTACATCCTGTCACCATACTTATTCAGTCTTTAAACTGAACAAATAATATAAGACATTGGATTTTATGAAAAAGAAGTTAGCATTAAGATTGGAGGAAGGCTCATTAACAACCTGAGATATGCAGATGACACAACCTTGCTTGCTGAAAGCAAAGAGGACTTGTTTTGTTTTGTTGCACATAGGGTTGCTATGAGTTGCAGTCAACTTGACAGCATTGAACAAGAAATGCTGGCAACCAACTCTTAAAAAAAGAAACCAAACCCCAAATGGTACTAGTTTGTAGTTTTTGTTTTGTCTGTTGCAGTAGTGTAAGTCATCCCACCATAGCCAATTATAAGCTATGGATATGACTTTGATTGTAGAATTGGGAATAGGGACACCCAATATCTCTCATGATCTGGTAGGTACTGGCTCCAGCACCCCTCTGATTACTCCTGAGTGTACTGTTGTTGTTAGGTGCCATTGAGTTGATACCGACTCATAGCAACACTATGCACAACAGAACGAAACACTGCCCAGTCCAAGGCCAACCTCACAATCCTTCCTACGCCTGAGCCCATTGCTGCTGCCACTGTGCCAATCCATCTAATAGGGGGTCTTCCTCTATTTCTTCAACCCTCCACTTTACCAAACATGATATCCTCCTCCAGCGACTGATCCTTCCTGATAATATGCCTGAAGTATGAGAGACGAAGTTTGGCTATCCTGGCCTCCAAGGAGCACTCTGGCAGTACTTCATCCAACACGGATCTGTTGGTTCTTTTGGCAGCCCATGGCACTTTCAGTATTCTCCTCCAACACCATAACTTAAATACATCAATTCTTCTACGGTCTTCTTTATTCACTGTCCAAATTTCTCATGCATGTATTATTGAAAGTGCCATAGCTTGGGTCAGGTGCATCCTTGTCCTAAAACCGACATCTTTATTCTTCAACACTAATATTTTGACTAACATTTATGATAACTTTGACTACTATTCATGATCATTTATTATGTGCCAACAGAACCCTGGTAGCCTAGTGGATTACAAATTGGGCTAGCCAAAAGTCAGCGGTTAGAATTTATCAGCTGCTTCACAGGGGAAAGATAAGGCTTTCTGCTCCTGTAAAGATTTACAACCTGAAAAACCTTATCCAGGACTGCTATGAGTCAGAACTGATTACACGGTACACATCCATCACTACTACCACCACGACGTGTCAGGTATTATAAGAACTTTTTACGATGAACTCATAACAACTCTATAAGGTAAAAAACTCATAGAGTTTTTTATTGCTTTTATTGGTGAGACATAGAAGCCCAGACAGGTAAGCAGCTAGGAAATGATGGAACTGAGATTAAACTTAGGAAATCTGGTTCTAGAGCCAGGATTCTTTTACTTCATTTATTTTAAAAAAATTAATACTATTTTTCTTATTATTTTTTAAATAAAACTATACACAGCAAAACAGGTTTCCATTTCAACAATTTCTACACATAATGTTCAGTGAAGTCTTGGTGTGGTGCTGTGGGAAAAGCGCTGGGCTACTGACTGCAAGGTTTGTGTTTCAAACCCACCAGATACTCCTCACAAACCCTATATAGGGTTGCTGTGAGTCAGAACTGACATAATGTCACTTAACAACAACATGTTCAGTAACGTTGGTTCCATTTTTCATTTTGTGTTGACATTGTCATTATTTCCATTCTAGTTAAGACCCCAGATGCTACTCGTCAAACTGCAATGTAGAATAGGAACTTTTTTGGACTATATGTTATGACTATTGATGGAATTGAACCATGAGACAATGTCTCTATGTCTTCACACCAAGAAAATTAATCTCATAAGGTGACTAGTTATATCTAAGAAGTATTTGCATCTGTAGCTTCAATTTAGTGGCAGAAGAGGACTTGGAATGAAGGATATCATTGTTGATGTGAGGTAGATCTTGACTGAAAGCATAGCATACTAGAAAGATGTTTACTTGTGTTTTATTGACTATGCAAAGGCATTTGACTGTGTGGATCTGTAAGACACAGAAAGAAAGAGATGAGGAGAGAGACTTGGCTTAAACAGCAGGCAGGTTTATTGAGAGTAAACCTGGGAGGGGGTGCTCTAAGTCACCAAAAGAGACCAAGAGACTGACTGTTTCTTACAGACTGGGGTATTTAAGGCGGTGTGGTCCTGGGTATAGTTCTGGTATTCCCAGTGGGCAGGGTTATGGAGATTTTCCTGAAACCTGAAATTATGGGGGAAGGGTCTCTTGGTGTAATAAAGACTTAAACTTTCCAGAGACCAGAATCTCAAGCAGGACTTTATTCAGCATCACTTGGTGTAGTGCAATGCCATTTCGTTGATCAGGAACAGGGTCCTTCAGGATCATAACAAATATGGATAACATTGCAAAGAATGGGTATTACAGAACACTTCATTGTATTTATAAAGACCTTACATAGACCAAGAAACAGTGGTTTGAACAGAAGAAGGAATATTGAATAGTTTAAAATCAGGAAAGGTGTGTTACAGGATTGTATCCTTTCACCATATTTATTCATTTTGTATTCTGAGCAAATAATCTGAGAAACTAGATTACATAAGGAAGAATGTGGCATCAGGATTGGAGAAAGACTCACTAACAATTTATGATATGCAGATAACACAACTTGCTTGCTAGAAGTGAAAAGGATTTAAAATACTTACTGACAAAAATCAAAGATTACAGCCTTCAGTATGGATTGCACCTCAGCGTAAAGAAACAAAATCCTTATAACTGGCTGGACCAATATATAACATCATGATAAACAGAAAAAAGATGGAAGTTGTCAAAGACTTCATTTTGCTTGGATACATAACACTCATGGAAGCAGCAGTCAAAAAATTAAAAGACTTATTAAATGAGGTAAATCTGCTGTGAAAGACCTCTTTAAAGTATTCAAGAGCAAATATATATATATTAGTTTGAGGATTAAGGTATGCCTGACACAAGCCATCAATTGCATGATATACATATGAAAGTTGGACAATGAATAAGGAAGACCATGGAAGAACTGATGTATTCAAATCGTAGTGTTGAAGAAAAGTATTGAAAATACCATTGTCTTGGAAGAGCTACAGCGAGAATGCTCTTTAGGATAGAGGATGATGAGACTTAGTAGGTCATACTTTGGACATATTCGTGGAGAAGGACATCATGCTTGGTAAAGTGGAGGGTCAATGAACTTCCAACACAATGGACTGCCAGACACAGTGGCAGCAACATTGGGCTCACACATAACCACAATTATGGGGATGGTGCAGAATCAGGCACTAGGGTCTCTGTGAGTATGAACCGATTCATTGACATCTAGCAATAACTGCTCTTACTTGATTTAGTATATATAAATATATAAATTTGGTTGTTGTGAAATCTTATATAGTATGTTGTTGTTGTTGTTAAGTGTCGTTGAGTCGATTCCAACCCACAGCAACCCTGTATAAGGTTTTCAAGAAGCAGCTGGTGAGCTTGAACCACCAACCTTGCAGTTCAAATGACTTTGCAGTCTGACGCATTAGCCCACAGCTCCACACCAGGACTCCTCACAGTGACCCTATGTACAATGGAACTAAACAATGTCTAGTTCTATACCATCCTCACAATTGCTGTTATGTATGAACCCATTGTTACTGCCACTGTGTCACTTCATCTCATTAAGAGTCTTAATTTTTTTCACTGAACCTCTACTTTACCAAATATGATGTTCTTGAATGGTCCCTCCTTACAAAATGTCCCAAGTACATTAGACAAAGTTTTGCAATTTATCATTTTTTCTCATGGATAACTTTGTTGTTGTTGTTTGGTGCCATCCAATCAGTACTTACTCATTGCTACTTTATGCACAACAGAATGAAACACTGCCCTGTCCAGCTCCAAATCCTTGCTACGCTTGAGCCCATTGTTGCTGCTACTGACCAATCAATCTCGTTGGGGGCAGGGGTCTTCTACTTTTTCACTGACACTTTACTTTACCAAGCATAATGTCTTTCTCTAGGTACTGGTCCCTCCTGATAATATGTCCAAAGTATGAGAGACAAAGTCTAGTCATCAACACTTCTAGAGGGGAATCTGGCTCTACTTCTTCCAACACAGATCTGTTTGTTCTATTGGCAGTCCCTGGTACTTTTAATATTCTCCTTCAACACCATAACTCAATTGCATCAATTCTTCTGTGGTATTTCTTATTCATTTCCAACTTTCACAAGCATATGAGACTATTGAAAATACCAGGCATGTCTTAGTCCTCAAACTGATTTCTTTGCTTTTATACTTTAAAGAGTTCATGTGCAGCAGATTTGCCTAATGCAATATGTTGTTTGATTTCTTGATTGCTTCTTCAATGAATGTTGATGGTTCATCCAAGCAAAAAGAAGTCTTTGACAACTTGAATCTTTTTTCCATTTATCTTGATGTTATTTATTGCTCCAATGGTGAGGATTCTTATTTTCGTTACATTGAGGTGCAAACAATACCGAAGACTGTGGTCTTTGATCTTCACCAGTAAGTATTGTAAGTTCTTTTCGGTTTCAGCAAGCAAGGTTGTGTCATCTGCATATCACAGGTCATTAATGAGTTTTCCTCCAATCCTGGTGCAAAATTCTTTCTATATAATATCCAGTTTCTCAGATTATTTGCTCAACATACAGATTGAGAAAGTATGGTGAAGTAATACAACCCTGTCATACACCTTTCGTAATTTCAAACCATTCAATAAGCATTTGTTCTGTTTAAACAATTGCTGCTTGGTCTATATACAGGTTCCTCATGAGCACAATTAAGTGTTCCTGGATATTCATTCTTCACTTTGTTGTAGATAGTTTGTCATGATCTACACAATCAAAAGCACTTGCATTGTCAATAAAGCACAGGTAAGCAACTTTCTTGTAATCTCTGTTTTCAGCCAAGATCCATCTGATGTCAGCAATGATATTCCTTGTTCTAAGTCCTAGTCTGAAGGAGGCATGAACCTCTGACGGTGTCCTACCAGTGTCATGTTATAGCCATTTTTTAATTATCTTTTGAAAAATCTTACTTGCATGCAATATTAATGATATTATCTAATGATTTCCACATTCCGTTGGTTCACCTGTCTTTGCAATGGGAACAAATATGGATCTCTTCCAACCAGTTGGCCAGTTAGTTGTCTTCCAAATTTCTTGGCATAGATGAGTGAGTGCCTCCAGTGCTGCATCAATTTGTTTAAATATTGCAATTTGTATTCCATCAATTCCTGGAATTTGGTTCTTTGCAAATGCCTTCAGTGCACCTTGGACTTCTTTCAGTATTATTAGCTCTTGATCATATACTACCTCTTGAAACAGGTGAGTATCAATTTTGTGTGTGTGTGTGTACAGTGACTATGTGTATTTCTCTTGATACTTTCTGCATCATTCAATATTTTGCCCATGAATCCTTCAATATTTCAAGTCAAGATTTGCATTTTTTCTTCAGTTCTTTCAACTTGAGCAGCTAAGTATGTTCTTTCCTTATGGTTTTCTAACTCCATTTGCACATTTCATTATAATATTGGATGTTGTCTTCTTGGGCTGCCCTTTGAAATTTTCTATTTAGCTCTTTTACTGCCTCATTTCTTCCATTTGCTTTAGCATCATTAAGCTGGAGAGAAATTTCATAGTGTCTTCTGACATCTGTTTTGGTCTTTTCTTTCTTTCTTGTCTTCTTATGGACCTTTTGTTTCTTCCTGTATGATGTTCTTAATGTTTTCCCACAATTCTGGTTTATAGTCATTAATGTCTAATTCATCAAATCTGTTCCTCAGATGATCTCTAAATTCAGGTCATTTTGGGCTCTTGTGAACTTGTTTCAATGTTCTTCAACTTCAGCCCAAATTTGTAATTGATAGCCTGTTCCACAGCCTGCCCTTGGTCTTTTATTTTTTTGACTGATGTTATGGTGCTTTGCGAACTGTCTCTTTCCACAGGTATAGTTAATTTAACTTCTCTTTATTCCATCTGGTGAGGTCCATGAGTACAGTTGTCTTTTATGTTGTTTAGAAAAAGTATTTGCAATTAACAAGTCATTGATCTTGCAAAATTCTATCATGTGATCTCCAGCATCATTTCTATCACTAAGGCCATAGTTTCCAGCTACTGATCCTTCCTCTTTGTTTCCTACCACTGGCTTCCAATTGCCAGTAATTATCAATATGTCTTGATTGCATGTTTCATCAATTTCAGACTGAAGAAGTTGGTAGACTTCTTCAATTTCTACATCACTGGCTTTAGGGGTTGGTGCATAAATCTGAATAATCATGGTATAAACTGGTCTTCCTTGTAGGCTTATGGATCCTATCACAGAAAGCATTATACTTCAAGATAGATCTCGAAATGTTCTTTTTGATTATTCATGCAACACCATTCCTCTTCAATCTATCATTCTTGGCATAGTAAACTATGTGATTGTCAGATTCGAAATGGCCAATACCAGTCCATTTCTGCTTACAAATGCCTATCAATGTTTATGTGTTCCATTATAATTTTTGACAAATTCAATTTTCCAAGATTCACACTTCATACATTCCATGTTCCAGTTATTAACGGATGCTTACAGGTGTTTTTCCTCATTTTGAGTTGTGCCCCATCAGCAAATGAAGGTCCTGTGGGCTTTACTCTATTCGCGTCATCAAGGTCAACTCTACTTTGAGGAGGCAGCTCTTCCCCAGTTATATTTTGAGTGCTTTCCAACCTGAGGGGCTCATTTTCTGGCACTATATCTGACAATACTCTGGTGCTCCTCATCATTATTCAATATTCAATATTCTGGTACTATCTGACACTGTTCCACTACTATTCATGAGGTTTTCAGTGACTAAATAGTCAGAAGTCTCTCCTTTCTAGTTTGTCTTGGTCTGGAAGCTTAGCTGAAATTGTCCACCATGTGTGACTCTGCTGGTATTTAATATATTGGTCGCATAACTTCCAGAATCACAGCAACATGCAAGCCACCACAGTATGACAAACTGACAGATAAGTGGTGGACAACTTAATGGCCTCAATCATAGTAATCTAGTTGTGAAAACTTTATCCACATTTGGTGCTACTTTTTCTGTCACCATAAACAAAAAATTCAGTACATAATTGTGTCTGATTTTTTCTTCCATGGTATGTCTGTGAGATTCATATGTGCCATTGCATATAGCAGAAGTATGTTTTTTTACTCTACCATATGTTTCATTGGATGAATATAAAAATATATATTCATGGTCGACTGTATGGCAAGACCTGGGGATCCCTGAACCAAGGGACAGGGACAGGGCCACAGAGGACTAGAGCAGAGCATGAAGCATCCAGCTGATATGATGTGAGGGGAGATGCACAAGAACACCCATACTTGCAGATAATGCCCATTTGACCTGGCTTCAATGGCTCGATGATTAGAACTCAACTAGAGGAAGAAAGAAGAGGGAAAAAAGAGTAATCTGCTACAATTTGATTAACTTGACCTATACTTATGGATGTAGTAGCTCAAAAGAGGGAACGAATCTTTACAGCAAGGATCATTCCCAATCCCTCAGTACACAGGGTTGACAGTGGTAGGCAACTTAGACATTGGCTACCCAAAATAAGGGGCTACAAAGGCAAGAAGTGACTGGATTACAAGATTTCAAGAGAGAGCCTAGTTCCAGAGGGTGCAGGGGAAGGTAGAACCTCCACTGAGTGGTTTCCAAGCTGTCTGGACGGGGCTGGTGAAAGGAGATAGGAATAGGTCTCTTGTGGTTCAATGGTGAATAATTGCTATCAAGACTGATTCTGAGTGTTGCAAATGTAAAGGTAGACATTTTATAACAAAAGGAGGGGGTGGTTGAACATGCAGTCCAGGAGAGGAGGACCCTGGGACCGCCAAGGGAGAAGAGTGGAGTGTGGAACCATATCCAGAGAAGCAGTGATACCAGAGATGGAGGCAGAGACCATGACATGGAGAGATGGAGTGGCTGGGGACTCTGGACTCAGGGAGGGAGAGGAGCTGTGTGCTGACTGCTGGAGGGCAGGCTTGTGAGTGTGCTGTTTGATTGTTTGAATGGTTGTATATTCCTGAGTACTTTGGTGTACATCAAAAAAAAAAAAAAAAAAAGAATAAACCCGAAAACCAACAACAACAATAGAAAAAAAACAGAGGGGATGGAAGCAAATGCTGTTTAATGATGATATATGGAGGGGATTGTAAGCATTGCAATGAAACAAAATATGATAGGATGAATATAAAGCTAATAATGTTCTCCCATGTAAACTATCACCCAATTTACAATAAAAACTAAAATAAAAAGAAAAGAAGGGCGGTATTCAGACATTCTTCTGTGGGTGGGCATTGGAACATGGATGTAATCACTATGATATACTATCACTGAAGTGTAGATGGAGCTGGAGCTCCCTGAGTCTTCCTGTCTCTGGGGGTTTGTATTCTTAGTATGGGGTGGGGGAATGGGTCAGCTGTACAACCAGATGTATTAGTTTAGTTTCTGATTGCTGCTATACAAAATTACCATAAACGTAGTGACTTAAAACACACAAATTTATTTCCTTAATATTCTGCATGTCAGAATTCCCCAAAATTGGAGGCACAAGGTAAAAGTGAGAGGTATGAGAATGACACCGTTGAAAGGATTTGGGCAGCTTCTAGAAGCTGAAAAAGGCAAAGAGAGGGAATTTTTCTAGAATGACCCTCTTATAAACCTTCTTGGGCCTACCCATTTAATTCTGAGGAATTCCCTCATCTCAGAATCACATCTGCAAAGTCCCTTTGCCATGTAAGGTAATATTTTCATAGGTTCTAGGAATTGGGAGAGGAGGAAGGAAGGTCAAATATTTTTCTTACAGGGTTTATTCTCCTGTCACTGAAACTTCTACTAAGTAAGGAAATTTGTTGCAAAGAAAGGAGCCCTGGGGTGAGAATCAGGGGACCCAGGTCCAAGTCTGGGCCCTGCATTGACTCACTCTGGGACTGTGAGTTGATCTTTTGCCTCTTTGGGCTTTGAATAGGTATATAGATATATATAGAGAGAGCACACGCATATGTCCTGGTGCAGCACTATGTGCTAATGCACTGGTTTGAAAAGTCTATTTGAACTGCAAGATCAGCAGTTCAAGCTCACCAGCTGCTCCTTGGAAACCCTACACAGGTTGCTATGGGTCGGAACCAACACAACAGTACTTAACAACAACAATATATATATATAGAACCACAAGGACAATATATATATATATATTTGGTTGTTAAGAGCTATTGAGTCAGTTCTAACTCATAGTAACCCTGAATAGGGTTTTCAAGGAGCATCTGGTAGGTTTAAATTACTGACCTTGTGGATCACAGTCCAGTCCTGATCCTACAGTGACACACCAGACTGGATCAAATGACTCCTCTCTGGCCTTTTCTTATGTCCACTTTATAAAATTCTATAGACAAATCTGTAAGCTTAAGGCTTTAGTCCAGCTACATTTGAAATCTGCATTTACCCATATCTGCCAGCCCCCCAAAAAGCATATCTTTGGAGAACAAATGGCCTGGGAGGCCTGCAGCAACCCCCCACTGTCCCTGCTCTTCCTCCTCCTTTCCATCATAAGGCCTCTGGGTCTTTCATCCAGAATGACTTTGAAACCTTGCTATTGATTTCCCTGTCACCTCAGGTCATACCCTCCCACTCTCCATCTTCCTTTAAGTGGAAGTTTGAAAATCCAATTTGAAAAAAAAAAAAGATTGCCCACATGATTTCAGAGTCTGGCTGATAAAGTAGTTCTTCCAGGAGGCTGAGCACAAAGTGCTTGGAAAAAAGTAATAGAGATGTCCTTAATTTCTCATTTCTGATAAGAGCTGATTTGTTGTTTCATTTGCATCTGATGGCTGTTCAGACCATGGACTCCCAGCAGCTACTGAAAAGAGAAAGTACAAAATCAAATTATTTTTGTTCTTGCCAAACAGGAAGCCTGCTTTGTTGGAAAGAGTACCAGCAGTGTACTGATCTCCACACTTTCAACTATTAAAGTTGTTGGTCTTTCCCAGCTGACATCTTGTGATTGATCCCCTCTTTCATCCATTCTCTCATTAATATAACCACTTACTAACATCTAATTTTCAGTTTTGCTTAGTAGTTAGAGCATGTGCCTTCAAGTCAGGTGTTTATACATTCTGTAAGAGTTTACTGAGTGCCTACTGTATGCTGAATGCTGTGTGGAATGCGGAAAACAGATGAGGGGCCTGTTCTCACAGAGTTTATATTAATGGAAGAGAAAGTTCATAATCAAATAATCCCCAACAATATGAAATTACAAACAATGGTAAATGCCATGAAGGAAAAATTGGGGACGTTTTGAGGGTTTATTATGAGAGAGCATGACCTAGTTAGAGGATTAAGAAATGCTGCCCTGAAGGAAACTTTAGAGCTAGGATCTGAAGTGTGAACTGTGTGGGTGTGAGGCAGGTAGAGGAAACTGTTCAGATAAAGTTCCTGAGGCAGGAGAAAGTGGGACAAGTTTGATGGACTCAGAGAAATTGAGAGGCTGAAAGAAGGGGGAGGGAGAAGCACCACATGTTAGGGAATTCTGAATTCCTTAGTTCTGAAGTTTACTCTGTAAGCAAGTTAACCTTCAGTGTCTTCATCCATGAAACACTTTCCTTACAGGGTGATTTTGAGGGTTATCTGTGAAAAAGTTTGTAAGTTCTTAGCTCAGAATTTGACATATGACGATCCTTGAATAAATGATAGCAACTACTTTTGTGATCTACCACTCATCTCTCAGTTTTTCATACTGTGCCTTATGTGATTCTGGAAGCTATGCTGCTGATATTTTAAATGCTAGCAGAGTCAACCATGGTGGTCAGGTTTCAGATGAGCTTCCAGACAAAGACAGACAAAGAAAAGTGAGAGGCGAACTACTTCTAAATAGTCACTAAAAACATTATGAATAGCAGTGGAACACTATCAGTGCCAGATTATTGAATACTGAAAGATGATGACGAGCACCAGAATATTGTTATCTATAGTGATGTAAATTAGCCCCTCAGGTTGGAAAGCACTCAAAATATAATGGGGAAGAGCTGCCTCCTCAAAGTAGAGTTGACCTTGATGGCGCAAATGTAGTAAAGCCCTTGTGACCTTCATTCGCTGATGCGGCACAATGCAAAATGAGGAGAAACACCTGTAAGCATCCATTAATAACTGGAACATGGAATGTATGAAGTATGAATCTTAGAAAATTAGAATTTGTCAAAAATTAACTGGAATGCATAAACATTGATATCCTAAGGCATCAGTGAACTGAAATGGACTGGTGTTGACAATTTTGAATCTGACTATCACATAGTTTACTATGCCAGGAATGACAAATTGAAGAGAAATGGCATTGCATGAATCATCAAAAGAACATTTCAAGATCTATCTTAAAGTACAAAGCTTTCTGTGATAGAATAATATCCATAAGCCTACCAGGAAGACCAGTTAACACCACTATTATTCGAATTTCTGCACCAATCCCTAAAGCCAGAGATGATGAAATTGAAGAATTCTACCAACTTCTTCAATCTGAACTTTATCAAACATGTGATCAAGATGTATTGGTCATTACTGATGATTAGAATGCAGAGGTTGGAAATAAAGAGGAAGTAGTTGAAAAATAT
>NW_006408575.1:10962410-10963548 GCF_000296735.1 Chrysochloris asiatica | reverse complement strand
GGAAGCAGCAGTCAAGAAATCAAATGACAAATCTGCTGCACGAGATCTCTTTGAAGTGTTGAAGAGCAAAGATGTCAGTTTGAGGACTAAGATGTGCGTGACACAAGCCATGGTATTTTCAATAACCTCATATGCATGCTAAAGTTGGATAGTGAATAAGGAAGAACATAGAAAAATTGATGCATTTGAGTTATTGTGTTAGAGGAGAATATTGAAAGAACCATGGACTGCCAAAGAAACAAAACAAAACCATAGATCTGAGATGGAAGAAGTATAGCCAGAGTGCTTCTTGGAAGCCAGGATTTCCAGACTTCATCTTTCATACTTCAGACATATTGTCAGGAGGAACTAGTTACTGGGTATCATGTTTGGTAAAGTGGAGGGTCAGAGTAAAAGAGGAAGACTCCAAACAAGATGGATTGGCACAGTGGCAGCATTTGTGGGCTCAAATGTAGCAATGATTGTGAGGTTGGCCCAGGATTAGGTAATGTTTTGTTCTGTTGTGCATAGGGTCGTTATGAGTTGGTAACGACTTGATGGTACCTAACAACAAGCTTTTATGATATTCTTCAAGACACTCCAATGTGGAGCTTGAGGAATACAAAAGATGAAACAAATTAGGCCCCTTCCTTTGAGGAACTTCTAATATAGTTGGGGATATGAGGTAAGGTTGTTGTTGTTATTGTTAAGTGCCATTGAGTCGATTCCAACCCACAGCATCCCTATATAGGGTTTCCGAGGAGCAGCTGGTGAACCACCAACCTTGTGGTTTAAAACGACCTTGCAGTGTAGCTCATTAATCCACAGCGCCACACCAGCATTAGGTAATCTATCACCACCAGTTGTTGTTGAGCAGATTTCAACTCACGGTCATTCTGTGTGTCTGAGTAGAATTTAGACAGCATTGTTTGCTTTTTTAAAAAAACAACTTTTTATTGTGATTTGGGTGAAAGGTTACAGAGCAAATTGTTTTTCCAGTCAACAATTCATACACATTGTATTTTATGGCATTGTTTACAATCTTCCCAATCTAACTTTTCCACTTCCTCCCTGGGTTTACAATTTCCATTCGTCCTTTTCCTATCCCTTCTTGCCTTTTGAGCTTTGTTATTGGTAGTGGTCATGTGGCTTTAAGTCG
>NW_006408575.1:10943267-10945392 GCF_000296735.1 Chrysochloris asiatica | reverse complement strand
GGTTACCTTATATTCCATTAGTTCTTCCCTCCATTTAAGATAGTCTATTTTATCCAGTAATCTACCTGACCTTCCAACCACCTGGATCTCTGTTCATTTAATTTCTTGACTGCTGCTTCTATGAATGTTGATAGTTGATCCAAGAAGAATGAAGTCCTTGACAACTTCCATCTTTTCTCCATTGATAAGAATGTTGTTTATTGGTCTACTAGCTTTTCTCCCTTGATGATTCCAGTGACCTCCACCTCCAGACTGCAAAATCAACCACTTTCCTCCTTTTGCTACTGAAAATCTACCTTTACCTTTCCAACACTCACAGTCAGTCCTGTTAGAAATTATTCACTATTGAACCTCAAGAGTCTTAACCCCATCACCTTTCATCAGCCCCATCCAGACAGGTTGGAAACCACTCAGTGGAGATTCTACCTTTCCCCATACCCTCTGGAACTAGGTTACCTATTGAAAGTTTGTAAGCCTTCTTGCCTTTGTAGCCTCTATTTTGGGTAGCCAGTGTCTAAGTTGCCCATCCTTGTCAACCCTGTGTTCTGAGGGGGTGGGAATGATCCTCACTGTAAAGATTTGTTTCCTCTTTTGCCCTACTGCATCCACAACCATAGGTCAAGTTCATCAAATTGTAGTGGATTACTCTTTATTTTTCCTCTTCTTTCTTCCTCTAGTTGAGTTCTGATCATCAAGCCATTGAAGACAGATCAAGTGGGTACTATCTGCAAGTATGGGTGTTCTTGTGCATCTCTGCTCACTTCATTTCAGCTGGATGCTTCACTCTCTGCTCTAGTCCTCTTTGGCCATGTCCTTGCCCCTGGGCCCAGAAGTCTCTAGGTCTTGCCATACTGCTGGCCAACCAGGTCTCAACCCAGGTTAACAAGAGTCTATTGAACATGGTTAGACCTAGTTCACAATTTCATTGCTGTTTTGCACCCATTTCCCCTTATCTATAGACTAATGTGGTCACTGGCAAGACCACATGCCTGCTCATGTATTCCACTTGAGTCTCAGTCTTGAAAGGGGGTGTTCCCTGAGGGGACCTGACCACTTGCCTTGATGGCTCCCGAAATGTTGTTTTTAATGGTGAATATGACACCATTTCTCTTCAATTTGTCATTCCTGGCACCGTAAACTGTATGATTGTCAGATTCAAAATGGCAATACCAGTCGATTTCAGCTTGCAAATGCCTAGGATATTGATCTTTATATGTTCCATTACATTTTTGACAACTTTAAACTTTCATAGATTCAGCCTTCTTACATTCCATGTTCTGATTACTTATGGATGTTTAAAGGTGTTTCTCCTTATTTTGAATTGTACCCCTTCAACAAATGAAGGTCCCAAAAGCTTTACTCCATTCATATCATTACTGACATCTCTACTTTGATGAGGCAGCTCTTCCTCGGTTGTATAATTAGTGCCTTCCAACCTGAAGGGCTCATCTTCCAGAACTATATCTGACAATATTCTGGTGCTCTTCTTCATGTTTCAATATTCTGGTGCTAAATTTATGAGAACCTTATAAATAAGGTTCTAAGTGATGGAGCTCTGATAGCGTAATGGTTACGAATCGGGCTTCAAACCTTAAGGTCAGCAGTTTGAAACTACCAGCGGCTCCGTGGGATGAAGATGAGGCTTTCTGCTCCCGTAAAGATTTACAGCTTAGGAAATCCTGTACAGGGTCACTATGGGTTGGAACTGACTTGACTGCACTTAACAACAACAACAAGTGTCTTAACATTCATAAGTGGCCCTCTTCTCCTTCATAATCTGTCTTAGTCTGGAACATCAGCTGAAACCTGTCCACCATGGGTGACCTTGATAGTATTTAAAATACCAGGTTATAGCTTACAGCATCACAGCAACACACAAGCTTCCACAGTATGACAAACTGACAGATGAGTGGTGGAACGTAATACTAGGCAATGTTAAAGAATGGCAATGAATCTAAGAAACACCTCATAATATTGTTCAATTTTTTTTGCCAAGCAATACATAGGCATATAGGGAGACAACAGCATGAGTGAGATATACTCACCATAGGATGGTCAACCATTCAAGATAAAAAAGGCAGTATTTCATAGCCACAGAGGACTAGAGTGGAGAGTGAAGCATCCA
>NW_006408575.1:10935239-10942851 GCF_000296735.1 Chrysochloris asiatica | reverse complement strand
GAGTAGTATCCAATCTGTCTCGGCAGGGCTGATGAAAGGAGATGTAGATAGGTCTCTTGTGATACAATAGTAAAAGTAGACATTTTGTAGCAAAAGGAAGGGAGTGATTGACATTGCAGTTTAGGGACAGAGGTCCTTGGGACCATCAAGGGAAAGCAGAGAGTGGGACCCTACCCAGAGAAGCAGTGACACCAGAGATGGAGACAGAGACGATGACATGGTGATATGGAGTGACTGGGGATTTTAGACCCAGAGAGGGAGAGGGGCTGTGTGCTGATGACTGGGGGCAGGCTTGCAGGGTATACCCTTTGGTCGGTTGATGGTACATGGAGGGATTGTAACCATGGCAATGAAACGATATACAATAGGATGAATGTAAAGCTAATATTCTCCCATGTAAAATATCACATAATTCACAATAAAAGATTTTTAAAAAAGAGGGGGCAGTATTTGTCCAAGAACAAAATCCAGAAGGGTTGGGGATAAAAGGAGGAATGGAATTTAAAAAGTAGGGAGAAAGTAGGGATAAGTGATGTTACATTGATAAGATGAAATGAAGTATATGGTTTGTTGAATGTAAAACTGATTATCTGCTCTGCAAACTTTCACTCAATTAATAATAAAAAGCTAAAAATGTAAACAAGAGTCTCCTTGAGTCAGAATTGACTCAATAGCAGCAGGTCTGTTTTTTTGGAAGAGGCTACCATCACAAGCAAATCCACAAGTGTGCCATAAGGGTTCTCCCCTGAGAAGACTATGGGAACAAGTTCAGAGGAAGGATGATGACTCCTATGGGGAGTTAGCTGCTTAGAGGGGAAGGCATGGCACACCTGTCAGTGTGAAGCACATATCATTCTAGTCAGGCAGAAAAGCAAGGAACATCTTTGCCTCCCTGGGTGCATCTGGATACAGAGAGAGAAACAGCTGCGTTCTCTGCCCTCCTGCCGAAGTGAAGGAACTTGGAGGTGTTGCTTCTCTTATTAATCCAGCTGTGAACATTTTTTAGACCAGCTGTCCTCCCATTCCTGAGCCCCTGAGGATTGAGGCATGCTGCCTCTGAATGATATCATTAAAATGCTTCCCAGAAAGAGATTCAAGTCGAGGGGTGAGAAAGCCTATGCTGGTACACAGAAATGTGAGCAGCCAAAGAGAGGAGACAGAATACAGGAGACAGAATGGTTCCAGTCCAGCCCCACCACTAGTTTGTGGGACAATCCTGGACAAGTCTTCTCATCTCTGGGCTTTGTTTTTCTCACCTCTAAAATAAAAACATTGGCCTACAAGACTTCTGATATGGTTTGTTTATTTGCCATCCCGTGTTCCTGAAAAGAAATTTAGTGAACAAGGTACATAAAGATTTTAGGGGCAATTTAACTAATAGTACAAAAGAGAAAGTGGATGGAACTTCCCAGGTAATTTGGATACTCCCCAAACCCTGTAAACTTATTTATTGTGGTAAAATATATACAAGATAAAATTTGCCGTTTTAACCATTTTTAAGGGTACAACTCAGTGATATTAATGACACTTACCTTGTGCAATCACCAACACTATTTATTTCCATAAGATTTTCATCACCCCAAACTGAAATGCAGCGTAAATTAAACAATAATTCCCCATTTCCCTCCCTCCAGCCCCTGATAATCACTAATAAAATTTGTCTCTATGAATTTGCCTATTTTAGATTTTTCATACAGGTGGGATCATACATTTGTCTTTGTGTCAGATTTGTTTCACTTAGCATAATGTCCCAAGACCTTTTTAACATGCGAAGTCTACGCAATTACAACCTGAGTGAGTGCGGGGGCCTAAAATAGAACTGGCTAGTAATTAACTTCTTCACTTCATTTTCCTAAATCTAGCCCTAGCATTGATATTTCTAAGTAACGTGATCATGAGCAAGTCACTTGACCTTTTCAAGTCTCTGTTTTCTGTTCTGAAAATGAAGATGTTGGATGGAGCCATCTCTTTTGGGTCTTTTCAGCTCTCATTTTCTCTGCTTCTGTTTATTCATGGCTTTGATCCTGGTGCAGGGCTCTTATCTCCAGGAACAAGTCAGACTTGGGAAAAACAACCCAGGCAGGCTAACATTTCTGCAAAGCTCAGTGTCGTGATTTGAATACAGTCTTGTGTTTAATGGTGCTTTTCCTAAAGCAGCAGAACAGCAGAGTCATTTTAAGCATGGACTCTGAGACAGGCAGCCTGGGATCTGCCACTTAGCTGGCTGTGTGACCTTGAGCAAATGTCAATCACCGGAAGCTTGCATGTTAAGCAAGAAAAGCAAGAAGACTCAATTTCCTTATCTGGAAAATGTGAGTGAGGATATTGCCTGTTGCTTTGGAGCCCTGGTGGTGCAGTGGGCTAAATGTTGGGCTGTGAACTGCAAAGTTAGCAGTTCAAATCCACGGGTCTCCCCAATGCACAACAAAATAAAACGCTGCTTGATCCTGCACCATCCTCATGATTGATAGTTACATTTGAGTCCGTTGTTGCTGCCACTATGCCAGTCCATTTCATTGGAAGCCTTCCTCTTCTTTGCTGACCCTCCACTTTACCAAGCATGATGTGTTTCTCCAGGGACTGGTCCCTCCTTACTTCTAAGGAATATTCTGGCTGTGCTTCTTCCCACAGATTTGTGTGTTCTTCTGGTAGTTCACGATACTTTCAATATTCTTCACCAACACACTAATTCAAATGCATCGGTTCTTTCATGGTCTTCCTTATTCATTAACCAACTTTCACATGGATACGAAATGCTTGAAAATACCATGGCTTGGTACTTCTGGGGCAAGATGGTGGAGTAGACACATGTACTGAGCCAAACATCTGCAGCAAAGACATTGGAAACAGAATGAAAGTGATACAGATGATAATCCTGGAACCCTGAGCATCAGAAGATAGGACAGAGAGGCAGACTGAGTGCTGACTGGAAGAAACTGAACAGTAACAATGAGAGAGAGAGAGAGAAAGAGAGAGAAAGGCAGACTGTGGCTGGGTGGAGTGGCACAACCATCGTGAGCTTTTTTGAGCAACTGTCTGGTACAGCATCCTGCAGGCATAGGATGCAACTGGAGGTTGGTGGCAAGGGGGTGAAGTTCTCCCTGTTTCCATGGCTTTCTGGTAGCCAGGGTATGGCCAGTTCCTTCCCTTATTGACCCAGCAGCCTGTGACACCTACTCCTGTGCAGCCTCTACTCTGCCTGGGGTTGGGTGCCAAGCATAACACCCCTGAACCTGGAGATTCATGAACCTGTCCTGGACTGTACTACATAAAAACAGTAAACAGAGAATTGTGTTCACACTTCCAATCTCTACCATATTCACCAGGAGACAGGTGGTGAGTACTTGAGAAGACACCAATAAAGCAATCAATGAAATATAAATTTAACACTACAATGTCTTGGAGAAAACAGACAACTTCAGCTTACATGAAGAAACAAGAGAGAGTGACTCAAACAAGTGACCAAAATACAAAGTCAGAAAATATAGCACCAAGCAACTTCAACAGATTGAAAGAATGGTTGAGAAAGCTACAGGTTGGTTCCAAATCATAGTGACCCTGTACAGGGTTTCCAAGGCTGTAAATCTTTACAGGAGCAGAAAGTCTCATTGTTCTCCCATGGAACAGCTGGTAGTTTCGAACTGCTGACCTTGCAGTTCACAGCCTGATTTGTAACCACTATGCTACCCGAGCTCCTTACATGTAATGGAGTATGAGTCATGTTGAAGAATAAGGAGAACAACTCACAACAAGGATGAATCTTGAGACTATTAAGCTGAGTGAAATTGTTATTGTTGTTGTTAAGTGCCATCGAGTCAGTTCTGACTTCTAGAGACCTTGTCTAGGGTTTCCGAAGAGAAGCTGGTAGGTTTGAATCATTCTTGTAGCTTAAACTGAACTTGCAGTCCAGTGCATTATCCTGAAGTATCACATTAGGACTCCTGAGTGAAATTAGTCAATCATGAAAGACAAATATTGTATGAGACCAATGTTGTAAAACATTAAGAAGAGGTTTTCTTGATAAAAGAAATAATCTGATGGTTACAGGGGGTAAAAAGGAAAGAAAATTATTCTTGGCCTGTGGGTAGACACATGTTAACATGGGTGACAGGGCAGGCAGTATACAACAAGAAGTTCGTTAACAGAGGAAAGATGAAAGTAGCAGAAGACATGGGGGGAATGTAGTAGTTAAGGTGACTAGAGATAAATACTGATAACTGTTGGTACATAGATTGGATTGTAATCATTGTAATGAAGCAAAGTATGTGATTTGTTGAATGTGAACTGATGACCTGCTCTGTAAAGCTTCACTCAACTCACAACAAAAGTTTTTTTTAAAAAATTGTCAACCAAGAATCATATAGCCAGAAAAACTGTCCATCAAATATGATGGTGAAATTAGGCCCTTATCAGATAAACAGAAATTAAGACAATGTGTAAAAACTTTACAATAAATACTAAAGGGAGTTCTTTTGATAGAGAACCAACAACAGCAGTCAACACCCTGAGTCTAACATACCTGTCAACATCACCTAAATTGACCCAGATACGCTGTTGCTGTTAAGTGCCATCCAGTTGGTTGAAGTCATAGCTACCCTGCATAGGGTTTCTCAGGAACAGCTTGCGAGTTTGAACCACCGGCCTTGTAGTTCAAACCAACCTTGTGGTCCAGTGCTTTTCCTATATCACCATACTGACCCAGATATAGAAATCTTCAAAGTAAAAGAGACCTTCAAGATTGAAAATAAAGAACCAAGGATCAACAACAACAACAAAAATAACTACAGTAAAAAGAAGGAATAATGTAGTTACAGAACTTCCAAATGAAGAGGAAATCAAGTAGATTTCAAGAAAAAAACACCAAACCAAACCTTACTCCTAACCCTAGACCAACTGTTACATGAACCCTTGTCCTAACCATAACTGTAAAACTAAATGAAGTCCTAGGTCTAGCTTAAATTTAGCCATAGTCCTAATCTTTAGCCTCACTCCTTACTCTATTCACCCACCCATCTTCTCCCTGGAGGTGGGGAGGGGAACCATCAGGTGTTCAATAAAGATTTTAAAAAGAAAGAAAATGCCTTGGCTTGGGGCAGACATACCATAGTTCTCAAAGTGACATCTTTGCTTTTTATCACTTAAATGAGGTCTTTTGCAGCAGATTTGCCTAATGCAATACAGCATTTGATTTCTTGACTGCTGCTTCCATGAGCATTGTTGTGGATTTAAGTAAAATGTAGTTTTTGATAACTTCAGTCTTTTATCCATTTATCATGATGTTATTTATTGACCCAATGGTGAGGATTTTCATTTTCTGTACATTGAAGTGCAATCCACACTGAAGGCTGTAATCTTAGATCTTCATCAGTAAGTATTTCTAGTCCTCTTCATTTCTAGAAAGCTAGGTTGTGCCTTCTGTATATTGCAGACTATTAATGAGTCTTCCTGCAATCAATCCTGCTGCCACATTTTTCTTCATAGAATCCATCTTTTTGGATTATTTTTTCACATACAGATTGAATAAGTATGGTGAAAAGATACAGCCCTGGTGCATACCTATCCTGATTTTAAATCATTCAGTATCCCCTTGTTTGATTCAAATCATTGCCTCTTGGTTTTTGCAAAGGTTCCTCTTGAGCAAAATTAAGTGTTCTGTAATACTCATTCTTCACAAGATTATCGACAGTTTGTTATGATCCACAAGGTTGAATGCCTTTGCATAGTAAATAAAGCACAAAGAAATGCCTTTCTGCTATTTTCTGCTTTCAATGAAGATCCGTTTGACATCAGCAATGATATCCTTTGTTCAAGTCCTCTTCTGAACTTGGCTTGACTTTCTGGCAGTTCCCTACACTGCTGCAACCATTTAATTTTTTTTTCTTGAGCAAAATTTTACTTGCATGTGACATTCATGATATTTTTCAATGATTTCTGTATTCTGTGGGACCCATGCTTGACTTTCCCTGGCTTCACAAGGGGAAAGATTTTGTTGTTGTTAAATGCAGTCGAGTTGGTTCTAACCCATAATGACCCTGTATAGGGTTTCTGAGGACTGCCTGGTGAGCTTGAACTGCTGACCTGTGATTCAAGTTTACTTCGAAATCCGGTACATTAACCCACAGCACCACACCATGGGAACAGAAAATCAAACTACAAGTCAGACCAAGTCTGATTCTTAGGAAGTAGGGTCAGACATGTTTCTACCCTACAACCTTCTTTATCCTCTTCTGACACCAATCTTCCCTCCCACAGTACTCTGTTTCACATCTGAATTTGATAATCCATTGCAGTGGCCACACAAAACTCATAACAATACTCAGGATTATGGGGTTTATTAGGGAGGGCGAACAGGGTGTAATTCAGGATCAAAACCAACTCAGGACACAGCAGTTCTCCAGTTATGAATGCCTCTTGTCTGTCATACTGCAGGTGTGCCTCACTCTTATCTTCAGCCTCTCGGCCATGTAGTCTCTTGGCCTCTGTCCTGTGTGGGCAAGTGTTGTTATTGTTAAGTGCCATCGAGTGGTTCTGACTCTTAGTGACCCTGTATGGAGTTTCCAAGGAGCAGTTGGTTGGTTTGAACCATTGACCTTGTGATTCACAGTCCAGTGCTGATCCTTTAGCACCTAAGCTCTTCTGGTCAGACTGTGAATGCCCAAAGGGCACATTATGCAAGCCAGTCTCCTGCTCATAGGCACTCAGTTTTACTCAGTCCTTTGACCTAGAGCCCACAGCTGCTCTGTCTTTCCATGATACTGCCTCTGCCATCACCTCTGCCATTGCCTGTTTCTCAGGCTTCACTCATGTTTTTCCTTCTTGATGGTCCTGGGATCTTCCATTTCTGTTTCTGAAATGGCTCCTTTTAAACCTAGCTGGAGGGCAAAACTATCCAATTTCATCTTAAGAGTCTTGTATACCTTATTTGCATGGTCCCAGCCAATTACTTAAGGAGCTCTGGTACCGTAGTAGTTATTAGTCAGGCTGCTAACCTTAAAGTCAGCAGTTGGAAACCACCAGTTGTTCCATGGGAGAAAGATGAGGCTTTTTGCTCCCATACAGAATTAGAGCCCCAGAAGCCCTAAACAGGGTCACTATGAGTTGGAACTGACTCCATGGCATATAACTACCATCACCACCCAATTAGTTGGTGGGAATTAAGAGGACTTTGGATATAAAAGTCATTTTAAGTAAATTCAAGGCACCACAGGGTCTCTTCCAATTGATTAGCCTGGTAGCTATCTTCCAAATTTCTTGGCATAGATCAATGAGCACCTCCTGATCTGCATCAGTTTGTTGAAACATTTTAATTAGTATTCTGTGAATTTCTGAAGCCTTGTTTTGCAACAGTGCCTTCAGTGCAGCCTGGACTTCTTCCTTCAGTACCATCAATTCTTAATCACATGGTTATCTCTTGAAATGACTGAACCTATTCTTTTTGGTACCGTGATTCCTTGTGTGTATCCCTTCCACCTTCTTTGATCATTCAACCTTTTTGCCCATGGAATCCTTCAATATTGGAAGTTGAGGCTTGAATTTTTTCCTTCAGTTCTTTCAGCTTGAGAAATGCTGAGCATGTTTTTCCCTTTTAGTTTTCTAATTCCAGGTCTTTGTA
>NW_006408575.1:10927687-10934929 GCF_000296735.1 Chrysochloris asiatica | reverse complement strand
AGCTTGAATTTGCACATGAGCAACAGTTGTCCCTTGGTCTTGTTTTGGCTGATGATACTGAGCTTCTACATCATTTCTTCCAAAAGATGTAGTCAATTTTAATTCTGTTTATTGCATCTGCTAAGGTATACGCATGTAGTCACCTTTTATGTTGCTAAAAATAGTTATTTGCAATGAGTAAGTCATTGGTCTTTCAAAATTCTATCATCAAGGCCATATTTTCCCGCTATTGATCCTTTCTCTTTGTTTCCAACTTACCAGTAATTATCAATGCATCTTGATTGCATGTTTGATCAATTTCATACTGAAGTAATTGGTCAAATTCTTCAATTTTATCATCATAAGCTTTAGTGGTTGGTGCATAAATTTGAATATTAGTGATATTAATTGATTTACATGTAGACATATGGATATTATCCTATCACAGACAACACTGTACTTCAAGATAGATCTTGAAATGCTCTTTTTGATAATGATTTCTCTAGAATTTGGTGTTCCCAGCATAGTAACCCATATGATTGTCCTATTCAAAACAGCCAACACTAATCCATTTCAGCACACTAATGCCTAGGATATCTATATTTATGCATTATATTTCATTTTGATCACTTCTAATTTTCCTAGGTTCATACTTGGTACATTCATGTTCTGATTATTAATGGATGCTTACAGATGTTTCTTCTCCTTTTAAGTTATGTCCCATCAGCAAATGAAGGTCCCAAAAGCTTTGTTTTTTTAATCCATGCCATTAAGGTCAACTCTACTTTGATAAGGCAGCTCTTTCTCAGTCGTATTTTGAGTGCCTGCCAACCTGAAGGTCTTATCTTCCAACACTATGCTAGATAATGTTTCACTGATATTCGTAAGGTTTTCCATGACTAACCATTCAGAAGTAGTCCACCTCTCCTTCTTTCTATTCTGTCTTAGTCTGGAAGCTCAACTGAAACCTGTCTACTGTGTGTGACCCTGTTGATATTTAAAATACCGGCTGCCTCAGAGCAGCACACAAGCCACCTGTACAACAAACTGTAGGCAGGTGGTGGTATGACCAAGTAGTGGTGATGGAGGTTGCATGCTGTCGAGCCTGTTCCGATTCACAGTTACCCTGTATAGGGTTTCTGAGACTATAAATCTTAGAGAGAACAAAAAGCCTTATCTCTTTCCCACAGAGCAGCTTGTAGATTTGAACTGCTGACCTGTGGTTAGCAATCCAGCTCACAATCCACTACCCGGGCTCCTTATGACCAAATTGTTGTTGTATTGGTTCCAACTAGGAGGGACTCGTGAATTTGAACTGCCAACCTTGCTGTTCAAACTGACCTTGCAGTCCAGTGTTTTATCCCACAGCACTACACCAGGACTCCTATGACCAAATTGCTGTTGTTGTTAAGTGCCATCGAGTTAGTTTTTACTCATAGCAACGTTGTATAGCAGAGAGTGCACAAATGCTCTTTCTGCAGCATTATAGGTCCCATTGCTGCCAGATCTTCTGGGTTTTTGTTTTTTTGTTTCTAAAGCAGAAACCAGAAATCTAGATTTCACATGAATTTGACAGATTTTAAAGTATTGGCTTTATATATATATTGTGGTTGTTATATGCCATGGAGTTGGCACAGGGTGTCTGAGGCTGTTAATCTTTCCGGGAGCAGAATGCCTCATCTTTCTCCCACAAAGCAGCTGGTAGTTTTGAACTGCTGACCTTGCGGTTCACAGCCCGATTTGTAACCACTACGCTACCAGAGCTCCATATATATATATTTGCAATAATACTGTGAAGATCAAGCAAGACATGCCTGCATTTATGTTCTGGCTTATAGTTTGACACTTTGTAATCGCTACTAAGTGATTTTTGCTTCTATTAGAAGAAAAAAAGCTTGGTCATCTTCCTTAGCTCTCTCAACAAACATACTTTATTGATATGACAACTGAGGCCAACAGGAAGTGATAAAGTGACTTCTCCAATGTTACATGGTGGTGGAGTGCTGTGGAGTCTGTTCTAACTCATAGCAACCCTGCATGAGGTTTTGGAGGCTGTAAATCTTTACAGGAGCAGAAAGCCTCATCTTTCTCCTGCGAAACAGCTGATAAGTTCAAACTGCTGACCTTGAGGTTAGCAGCCTGACTCACAACCACTATGCTACCAGAGCTCCTTCCAATGTTATATCGCTAGATTATACTAGTTCCAGGACTCTAATTTACATTTTTTGTCTCCTTGATGATGTTCTTTTCTGCCCAGTCACAATGATTCTTCCAGGAGCTCACAGTATCTAAATTCATGTCTGGGAATGACTACAAACCCCATGAGAGCTCAGACACGGTATACACAGAGCTCTGCCCTCTCTCTTAACACCGTTTCTGCAGTGCTTGTGCACAACAGAGGTTTGGTGTCATCCAGACATCCCTTGTAGCCTGCATGTAATATCCTCAGTCCAACAATGACTCCAGGAGGTTTCTAGGTACCAGAATTTTCTTAGTTATCCCCCCTCATCCAAAGCTTCCCAACTCTGTGCACTTCCCTGAGATTGGACCCAGAAAATATCTTTTCATTGCAGGTTGTTTTAAAAAGGTTACAGGACAAAATAATCCTCAGCATAATATAATTATTCAACATAATCTCCCTTATGGCTAAACACTTGAGTTTTAGCAGATTTAAAGCTTTAAAATGGATGGTTGTTTATTTTTAACACAATAAGATTAGCACATGAAAATCTCCTATCATTCTTATTAGAAAAAGTTAAAGCATCATTGCCTCTAACTGAGCTTTACAAACGACTTCTCCCAACTTCCCCCACTGGGGGCCTTGAGAGATGAAACTGTATCTCTATCACCTTCTAAAATCTCCAACTTGGGCCCACAATTCTTGACCTTCATTTCCATCACTCTCAATTCTAATGTAAATCAGCTCAGCTCTCCCATCAGCTCCCTTGGCTTCTACAGGTTGTTTGCCCAATGGGAAGTCCACTCTTCTCCATTCTAAGAGCCTTGTTAGAGGTGACTAGGATGTGCCCCAATGGCAAATCATTTCTGGAAACTAGTTTCCCACTTTGGCAGAAGATGAAGCAGGGGCAATCCCGCTGGGGGAACTGTGTGGGTTATCAGCCTTAGCCCTAACTCTATGTTCTTTACTGAGGTTTTCACAATTTCTTTTCCTTCAATTGCTTTCTCTCAAAGGATTTGCATTTAAACAAGAGTTTGCTCCCCCGCTGATTATTTTCCCCTCTTTGATTGCACTGCAAAGGCAGCCAGGGCTGCTGGCATGTTGGTGTCTGGATGGGCTCCATGGCAACAGCCGGGAAGTTGAATGGTGTGAACTTCACCTATTCCCTTCACAGATACAGATGGCAGAATAGGCCCATGTGGAAAAAATTTCACAGAAGTGAAAACGGAACTATTTGTCACCTCTGGGTCTCCTGGACCTGCTTTGATAAACTCTGAGTTGATTGTAATGAGTAAAGTGTTTCAGAAAAGAGGAATAGCTTCCTTGGGTGATGTTTTAAATCCAAGAGCACATAGTCTATCCAGGAAGAATGGTGCAAGGAGCAAGAAGAACAAGGATCCAAGGTGTCCTGACATTAACCCATGTCATGACCCTGGTAAGACTTCAGAATCATTTAGGTGCTTTGCATACTGATAGGTGGGTGAGGAGACCCTGAGGTTAAACTCCAGGGCCCCTAGCCTGTAGGGTTTAGCTCACCTTGCATAGAGGAGTTAAGCATATTAAGCATAAGAATTTTGGTATCAGACAAAACTGGGTCCAAAACCCGGCTGCATCACACACAAACCTTGTGATTTCAAGAAAATTGTTTAAGAGGTTAAATCTTATCTTCTCTATGTAGTAAAATGGGGTTGTATTAGGTGGAATTATTGTAACCAATTCTTCACACTAGCTGTCTTTTCCATGTGATCTTGTAGTGCACACACAAGTGAGTAGGAATATATTTTCTTATCCTACAGATGGTGAAGTTGGCCATGTGATCTGCTTGGACCAATGAAATGTTTTGGACTTGGTGAGAGCAGGGGCCATAAATGTGCATCTGAGTTGATTTTGGTCCTTATGTTCCTATGCTTGGCCCTCAAAAGAATATGCACTTTATACTGTCTACTCTCAGGAGAATAAAGGCACATATGGAACAGACTGGAACCTAGTCATCAAGCTGGAACCAATCTATGACTTGAAACTAACTAAGGAGGGAACAGTCCCTGAAGAAGGATGTCATGTTGGGTAAGATGGAGGGTCAGAGAAAAAGAGGAAGACCCCCAACGAGATGGATCAGCCAGGTGGCATCATTAATGGCATCAAGTGTGGCAGCAGTAATGAGTTTGGCCCAGGATCGGACATTGTTTCGTTCTGCTGTGCATGGGGTCGCTATGAGTCGGTTCTGACTCGATGGCACCTGACAACAACAACAAAGCTCCCCCAAACTGACCTGCTAGAAAATGAAACACTTTTTGTTTTAAGTTACTGAGTTTTAGGAGTGGCCTATTGTGCAGAATTATTTTGGCTGTAGCTGACTATACAGAGAAGCTACAATATTGTTGTTAGGTGTCATCAAGGTAATACCGACTCATAGCAACCCTGTGCACAACAGAGTGAAACACTGACGGGTCCTGCGTCAACCTCACAATCATTGCTACGTTTGAGCCCATTGAGGCTAACACTGTGCCAACCCATCTTGTTGGGGGTCTTCCTCTTTTTCTCCAATCCTGCACTTTACCAAACATGATATCCTTCCTCAGGGACTGATCCCTTCTGATAATGTGTTCAAAGTATGGGAGATGAAGTCTGGCCATCCTGGCTTCCAAGGAGCACTCTCGCATACTTCTAACATAGATTCATTTGTACTGTAGGCAGTCCATGGTACTTCTACGAATCTCCTCAAACACCATAACTCAAATGCATCAATTCTTCTGTGGTCTTCCTTATTCAGTGTCCAACTTTCACATATATATGAGGTGACTGAAAATACCAACGTTTGGGTCAGGTACACCTTAGTCCTCAAACTGACATCTTTGCTCTTGAACACTTTAAAGAGGTCCTGTACAGTAGATTTGCCTAATACAATATATCATTTGATTTCTTGACTGCTGCTTCTATGAGTGTTGATAGTTGATCCTAGCAAAATGAACTCTTTGACAACTTCAATCTTTTCTTTGTTTATATGCATGTTGTTTATTGACCCAGTGGTGAGGATTTTTGTTTTCTTTATACTGAGGTGCAACCCATGCTGAGGGCTGTGGTCTTTGGTCTTCATCAATAAGTATTTTAAGTTCTCTTCATTTTCATCAAGCCTGAATGTATCATCTTCATATCACAGGTTGTTAAGGAATCTTCCTCCAATCCTGATGTGACATTATTTATTCTTCATATAATCTGGCTTTTCATATTATTTATTCAGTATACAGATTAAAAAATTTGGTGAAAGAATGCAACCCTGGCACACATCTTTCCTAATTTTAAATCACTGGGTGTTCCCTTGTTCTGTTTGCACAACTGCCTGTTTGTCTATGTACAAGTTCCTCATGAGCACAGTTACGTTTTCTGGACTACTCATTCTTTGCAATGTTGTCCATAGCTTGTCATGATCCACACAATCGAAAGACTTTGTGTAGTCAATAGAGCCCAGGTAAATATCTTCTGGTATTCTCTGCTTTAAACCAAGATCATTGTGATGTCAGCAATTAGATCCCTCATTTCACATATGAATCTGAATCTGGCTTGAATCTCTGGAAGGTCTCTGTCAATGTATGGATGCAGCTGCTTTTGTATTATCTTTAGCAAAATTTTATTGCACAGGATATTAATCATATTGTTCAATGATTTCTGCATTCCGTTGGACCACCTCTCTTTGGAATGGGCACAAATATGGATGTCTTCCAATCAGTTGGCTAGGGAGCTGTCTTCCAAATTTCTTTGCATAGATGAATGTGTGCCTCCAGTCATCTGGAGTGCTGCATCAGTTTGTTGAAAAATTTCAATTTGTATTCCATCAATTTCCAATGCCTTGTTCTTTGCCAATGACTTCAATGCACCTTGAAATTTTTCCTTCAGTTTAATTTATTGTGAATTGAGTAATACTTTAATGGAGAACATAGGTTTTGCACTCATCCTATTGTATTTCATTTCATGGCAATGATTACAGTCCCGTCCATGCATCATCATTCAACAGTATTTGCTTCTATTCCTTCTTGCATTTTTGTTGTTATTGTTGTTGTTGTTATGTATACAAAAACACTCAGGAATATATAATATTTAAACAACCCAAGGGCACACTCTACAAGCCTACCTCCTGGCCCCCAGCACATAGCCTTTCTCTTTCCATGAGTCTACAGTCCTCAGCTTCTCCCTCTCTCCATGTCATCATCTCTTCCTCCATCTCTGGTGTTGCTGCTTCTCTGGATAGGGTCACACATTCCACTCATGCTCTTCTCCTTCCATCTTCTTTTGATGCATTCTAAATTATTCAATATTTTGTCTATAGAATCCTTCAATACTGCAAGTCAGGGTTGAATTTTTTTCTACAGTTCCCTCAGCTTGAGAAGTGTTGAGTGTGTTCTTCCCTTTTGTTTTTCTAACTCCAGGTCTTTGCACATACATTTTGTTGTAATATTTGACTTTATCTTCTTGAGCTGGCCTTGGAAATTTTCTATTTGGCTCTTTTACCTCCTCACTTCTTCCATTTCCTATAGCATCTCTATGTTGGAGAGCAAATTTCAACATCTCTTCTGACATCCATTTTGGTCTTTTCCTTATTTCTTACCTTCGTAATAACCTTTTTCTTTCTTTCTGTATTATATTCTTGATGTCATCCCACAACTCTTCTGGTATTTGGTCTTTATTCATCAAATTTGTTCTTCAGATGATCTCTAAATTCAGGTGGAAAATGTTCTAGGCTATATTTGGCTCTTGTGGACTTGTTTTAATTTTCTTCAGCTTCCACTTAAACTTGCATATGAGCAATAAATGATCTGTTCTATAGTTTGCCTCTGGCTTTGTTTTGGCTGATAATATGGAGTCAATCTGATTTCAGTGTATTCCATCTGGTGGGGTCCTTGTTTATAGTCAGTTGTCTTTTATGTTGTTTAAAAAAGGTAGTAGCAATGAATATAAGTTATTGGTCTTGCAAAATTCTATCATGCTATCTCTAGCACCATATCTATCACCAAGGCCATATTTTCCAACTACTGACCCTTCTTTGTTTTCAACCTTTGCATTCCAACTGCCAGTATTTATTAGTACATCTT
>NW_006408575.1:10924913-10927042 GCF_000296735.1 Chrysochloris asiatica | reverse complement strand
ATTCTGTTGGCTAGGATTTTGTGAGAATTTTGTATCTATGTTCATGAGAGATATTGGTTGACAGTATATTTCAAGAGAGACTTTGATATGTTCTTTTTGATGATGAATGTGATGTCATTCCTCTTCAATTTGTCATTTCCAGCATAGTAAATCGTGTGATTGTCAGTCTCAAAATGACCAATCCCAATCCATTTCAGTTCACTAATGCCTAGGATATCGATGTTTATGCATTCCATTTCATTTTTGACAGTTTTCAATTTTCTTAGATTCATACTTCATCCATTCCATGTTCCAATAATTAATAGATGTTTACAGCTGCTTCTCTTCATTTTGCATTGTGCCCCATCAGCAAAAGAAGGTCCCAAAGGCTATAATCCATTTATGTCTTCATGGGCAACTCTACTTTGAAGAGACAGCTAGCTCTTCCTGAAATATTCTGAGTGCTTTCCAACCTGAGAGGCTCATCTTCTGGCACTATCTCTGACAATATTCTGGTGCTCTTCAACACGTTTCAGTATTCAATATTCAGTATTCAATATTCAATATTCATCTCTCCTTCTTCTTCGTCTGTCCCTGTCTGAAGTTTAGTTGAAACTTGTCCACCATGGGTGACCCTGCTGGTATTTAAAATACCCATGAATCTCAGAATTCAGCTTCCAGAATCTCAGCAACAAGCCACTACAGAATGACAAACTGACTGATACTTTTTATTGTAAGTTACTGTTTTAGGAATGACTTACTGTGCAGAATTACTTGGCTGTATGCCTGTAGCTGTCAAATGCAGAGAACTTACAATTGTTGCTGCTGTTGTTAAATGCTGTCAAGCCGGTTCCGACTCATAGAGATCCTGTATAGGGTTTCCGAGGATCGACTGGTGAACTTGAACTGCCAACCTTGTGGTTTAGATGGACCTTACAGCCCAGTGCATTAACCTACAATACTAAGGTTTCAATGACTGACAAAATGATGTACATGGTCTACTCTATTCTACAGCATATCTCTATTAGTTGAAATCAACTCAAATGCACACCACACACACATGCATGTGGTACTCCATTGGTGACTTTCTCTAACATTGCTTGGTTTAGTCTGCACTAGCCCCACAGTAGGACTCTGCCATTTATTAACTCTCCCTGTCTTTCCCCTCACCAACTCTGTGTCCAAATCCAATACATAACCTCAAGAAATAGCATACATTTTTACAAAAGATTTTGCTGGAGAGAGAAGAAGGCTTCTTCTACACAGAAATTCACATAAAATCATTTTTGTTCTTGTTGTTAAGTGCTGTCGAGTCAATTCCAACTCATAGCAACCCTGTCTGTATAGGGTTTCCAAGGAGCAGCTGGTGCTCTTGAATCATGGTCCTTGGGGTTTAAACCAACTTTGCAGTGTTTAAACCCCAAACTCCATAAACATCTCTGATTCCATTCAAAGATTGTCCTGGATTACCAATCATCTGATCATCACTCGCTATCTTCTCCTAAGCCCCATGTTCCCTGTGAGACCCTCCTCATCACTCCCTGTATTCTGCAGAGAGGAAGTTCACTTTAGCCCATCTGCTCCATTCTTATATCTTATACCCACCACTCAACTATGTTCTCAGGTACATCTAAAGTCAGCAGTAAGTGAGACTTTGGTTGCCAAGATCCACTCCCTTAGATGGTGCAGCTGACTGTATCATTGTTTTGTTTCTATCCCTTTGGCACTCATGGTTCCAAGCCTGCCATCTGTGTTTCTTCAAAAAAGCACATGTGACTTTGCCAGAAGACATTGCTCAGCCTACACCTGGACAGACCAAAAATGCCAGAAGTTGACTCTATTGGTTGATGAATGGGAGTTGGTAGATAAATATATCAACTTCTTCATCCTGTTATTATTGTCATTGTTGTTAAGTGCCTTCAAGTCAGTTCCAACTCATAGTGACCCTGTATAGGGTTTCCAAGGAGTGGCTGATGAGCTTGAAGTACCGACCTTGCAGTCCAAACTGACCTTTTAGTCCAGCTTATTAATCCACAGCACCACACCAGGACTCCCTTCATAGAATTTGTTTATATTCTAATCTAGGGGTGGAGAGGGCATGCATTTATCATTTAGTTTCTTAATATTCTAAAGAAATATTTTCAAAATAT
>NW_006408575.1:10912625-10924813 GCF_000296735.1 Chrysochloris asiatica | reverse complement strand
CATTAATTAAATAAGAGCTTAATTTAAAAGATTGGGGATAAATGCTACATAGAAAATAGAACAAGATAGGAAGAGATTTATTGACATTACTTTGGTGAGGTGATCAGGGCGAGTTCAAGTGTTCAAGTAGAGGGTGGAGATGGTTAATTCCTCTTGAGTCTTAAAGCAACTTTAAATCCATTGCCATCAAGTTGATGCCAACTCTTAGATACCTTGTAGGACAGAGTAGAACTGCCCCCCAATTAAGGCTGTAATTCTGATGTGGCACTGAAGCCTTGGTGTGGTACAGTAGGATAAGCACTGAACCTCAAGGTTGGTTTGAACTGCAAGGTCAGTGGTTCAAAGTCGCCAGCCACTCCTTGAAAACCCTATACAGAGTTGCTATGAGGCAGCAACAACTCCATGGCACTTAACAACAACAATCTTTGCAGAAGCAGACTGCCACCTCTTCCACAAGCAGTTGGTGGATTTGAACTGCTGACCTTTTTGTTAGCAGCATAGCACTTAACCATTGATCTAGTTGTGCTTCTTTAAAGCAATTTTTGTTGTTGTTGTTAAGTGCCGTTGAGTCAGTTCTGACTCATAGCGACCCTGTAAAGGGTTTCCGAGGAGCAGCTGGTGAGTTTGAACCACCAACATTTTGGTTAAAACTAAACTTGCAGTCCAGTTCTTTATCCCACAGTGTCACACTTTACCAGTTATTTATTCTTATTTTCTTTCTCCTTTCCTCTTTTCTTCTCCAAAGTGAAAACCATGGCCCAGAGAAATCAGGTGTTTTGCCTTAGGTCACAGAGGGACTTGAAGCCAGTTCTTTGAAGATTTCCAGCTGGAGCTGAACAGCAGAAAACCACACAAGGAGGGCATCAGGGATGCCAATCCCCAAACTCCTGAGTTGTAAACATGATCAGCTTTAAGCCAAATGTCATTGATGACCATCCCTAACCCCATCTACTTTCTCAGTATTGTTAACCAAGACACCCAGCCGAAAGAGGACAGTCCTTACCATTCATTCCCCAGAAGAGTCAGCTTGGTGCCTGAAGCAACAGATGCTGCTTGGTCCACTGTGACAGCCAAAGATGCCAGCTGTCACCTGGCAGCTTTTGGATCATGCTAACTCAATCACACCTCCCTGCTGCATGGGCACTGAGGACAGCTTCTCACTTCTAGAAACTACCCATGATGTACAAGGAATGGAACAGGTTCATTTCTGTACTTATCCTAGCATGAAGGCTTCCACTTCCTGGGTTTTAACATTGGGATTCTGCAGATCAACCTTTTCTTGGTTTACCATCACTCTAGAAACTAACCAATGCTGCCTGATGTCTGAAGTTTTTCTTTTTGGAGAAAAATAGGTGCACAGATAAGTCAGGGACATGCTCATTATTATTGTGAATGTAACTTGTAGCTAGAACTTACAGACCTTTCTGAGGTTTGCTAGTCAACCAAGTGTTGAGTGGCTGCCATGTGCTGGCACGCTATTAGGTGCCAATAAGCTTGCTTCTACTGAGGAAGACAGAAATGTCAACAGTTGTGAGAATTATATTAGAAGTTATGTGATAGAAATAGGTGTGGGGTATCTCCACGGGGATTCCAAAGTAGGGAGTCAACACTTCTTCTGTGGTAGAAAGAATAGGCAGAGAGTAAGTGACAATGCTTGATATGTTTCCTATTCGTTCCAATAAGATTTCTTAGAGTTTTCTATTTGTTTATATTCATTTTATTAAAATAAGTAATACTCATTTGCTTTCAACTTCAGTTTTATTTACGTTGGAGCATTTAATCATGGGGAAAAAAAGCATGATGGTTTTTGGATACAGGAGTCTAATTTTGGTTTGGAGTTATCACAGAAGGGACACAGAATACAGTCTCTGCTGAAGTTCATAGACTGGGTCTGACACTTAATACCCATGTGAGCTTGGGTGGCTTTACCTCTCTAAACATCAGTTTTATTGATAGACTTTCTAGGGTTTAAGTATTAAATGATATAGGAAAAAGTGCATTGAGCAGGACCTAGTACACAGTTCATGTTAGTAATACTGCTACTACTACTACTGCTGGAAACTTCTAATAATCAGTGTTTTAAAAATCAAAGACATCAAAAGCCAAATGCCTGGATTGAAATCCTGGTTCTTTCACCATCAGGCTATGTGAGTCTAAGTAGGTGTCTCAACCTCTCTGTGTCTGTTTCTTCAACGTGTTGTTTGAAGTGCTTAGACCAATGACTGGAATTCCTGGTGTTGCTGATTCCTGCCTTCCATCCTTTAGGGCACCATCAGATGGAAATTGTGAATGAATGAGCCACTGTGGAGATTCAGACACCTGCAAGCTTCCATCCCATCCCCTGGAAGCTGCAAGTGTCACCTCCCACCTCCGTGAGCTGTGGATGAACTCTAGAACAAGGTTAACTCTGCAGAGCTGCTGTGAAGGCTTTGTGGGCTATCATTTTGATACATGAACATGATACTTACTGTTTCTCAAAAGGCAACCATGTGGCCTGTGGGTTTGTTTTTGTTTGCCACAGGCCAGCATTTGTCTTGTTTGCTGAAACATACAGGCAAATAAGCAAAGAAGCCCACTCTGTAAAATACTCATACTAAGAGGCAAAACACATGCATAAGAAAATTAGGGGACAAAGATTTTCCATTGCAATAATTTTCAAAGCCTGGTTGGCTTGTGGTTAGTCTTGGAAAGGTTTTGAAAAAGGAAATGACACCCCTGAGAAGTTCTCTGGCCTTTGGTATTGAGAAGCATGCGGAACAAACAACTACCTAGCATCACATAGGAGCAGTAAAAATCAGTTACTCTTCAGTCAATTCTGACTTATGGTGATCGCATATGTGTCAGAGTAGAACTGTGCTCCACAGCATTTTCAATGGTTAATTTTTCAGAAGTGGATTGCCAGGCATTTCTTCCAAGATCCATTTGGGTGGACTAGAATTTCCAACCTTTAAGTTAGCAGTTGAGTACTTAACTGTTTACATCAACCAAAGACTAGGTAGGAGAGATTGGCAAAGGCAAGGACAGGCCAGCTGTGAGCATAAATTTTCATTTCAGAACAGAGAAGCAGATGGAATTTAGAGGAAAAACCTCATTCTCAAGGAGGATCTAGCACGTTGGAGGTCCACAAAGAAACGTCTGGGGGGAAAACAAGCAGCATTTGTCTGGTGCTCAGGACAGAGTGTCCTCAAGTCCACACCACCTGGGGCAGGCAGGAGAAAGCCCAGTGTCTGGGACATGTCAAGTTGAAGATGAATTCAAATTCTGAGTTGGAGTCTACTGGAACACAATAGGATGGGCACCTGTTCTGTGTGTTCAGGGATGCCATTGTGCCTCTCCCTTCCCTGGGATTTTATCCTGTACAAGAAGCTACCACCTAAAGCTTCATAACTGAATCATGCCAGAGCTAAAAAACCATCAACTTCACAATGCGTACAGAGTAAAGTCCAGACACAGCTCAGCACTCATGACTCTCACTAATTTAGCCCTTAAATCCCACCACTTCCTCAACTCCATGCGTCATCCACATTGTGTTGTTGTTCTTAGGTGCCTCAAGTCAGTCCCGACTCATAGTGACCCTATGTACAACAGAAGAAAACTCTGCCCAGTACATACTCACCACCAATAAAACTGCATTTCCCTTTGCTAGGCCTTTGCTGAGACATTTTCTTTTGCCTAGAAGCCTGCTTCACTCTTCCTTCTTTCTAACATTGTCATTCAACTGTTGTTGTTATTGTTAAGTGCTGTCAAGTTGGTTCCAACCCACAGTAAACCTGTATAGGGTTTCTGAGGAGCAGCTGGTGAGTTTGAACCACCAACCTTGAAGTTCAAACTGACCTTGTGATTGAGTGCTTATCTTACAGCACCACACCAGGACTCCATACATGATTGTATTTTCTGGTGTGTCAACTCAGTCATGTGATTTGCTTTGACCAATGGGATAGAAGCTCTGGTGGCTTCCTCCATGGGTTAAGCATTGGGCTGTTAACTACAAAGTCACAGTTCAAATCCACCAGCCAATCTGCAAGAGAAAGATGAGACTGTATCCTCACATAAAGGTTTACAGTCTCCAAAATTCAAAAGAGCAGTTCTACTCTGTCCTATATGGCAAATGGCACTGAGTTTATTTGGTTTATAATAAGATGTTAGCAAGTGTTTTAAGAAGAATCTTAACAAGCGGTTGGATGTGTGGATGGGCCTGAGCTAGCCTGCTGGAGTCTGAGTTGTTGTTGTGAAGTGCCATCGAGAAACCTTGTGAAATAGAGATGAGCCATGACACCCAAGAAACCATAAACCAATCAGGCTAGAGTTGACTCAGCATCTGATCACAGATGCATGAGTGTACCCAGCTGAGTACCACCCTTGGAAACTGACCAAGCTTAGAATCCTATGCTAAACCCATGGTGCAATCTAGTATCTCTTTCCCTGTCTTCCAGTAATAGTCCCAAACCAAACCTCACTGCCATTGAATCAATTCTGACTCATAGTAACCTGATTTTATATTTAAGGGGGTTTCAAAAACTTCATGGAAACATGGAATTAAAAGACAATGAAAGTTTTCCATGAATGTTTTGAAGTCCCCTTGTATACTTCTGGTGAAGTATACCTGCTGCCTCTGACTCCTGAGTTGGCCAATCGTTGTATCTCTTGTGACCAGGATGGACATATTGCTTAAGATGATTCAATATGACTCAAGATGGGATTTATGTTGGAATTCTTTGAAAAATGATGGCTTTTTTCCACTGAGGTTGCTAAGCTAGAATGTTAGTTTTGAATGGCTGGCAGTAATTTTGTCACCCTGAGGGAGAGTCTGTCGGGAATCCAGTTAACTCAGAAAGGAGAAAAAAAGGTAGTCAAAGAGTGAGTTCTGCAGACATCACATGTGCCCCTGGGTCAGTCCATGCCTGCCTTCCTGTCTTTTGTTGGGCTTTTCAGTCACACAAGGAGCTTCAAAAATTTGTGGGAAAATGAATTTTAAAGATAATGGAATTTCCCTATGAACTTTTTAAACTCCCGTGCATAAGAAAAGGGTGAATATCCTATGTTTCAGCTTTAGTTAATTTGAATTGGGTTTTGTCATTTATGTTGTTGTTGTTAACTGCCATCGAGTCACTTCTGACCCATAGCAACCCTGTATAGGATTTCCAAGGAGTTGCTGGTGAGCTTGAACCGCTGACCTTGTGATTCAAACTGACATTGTATTTAGTCCATCGCATTAACCCACAACGTCACACCAGTTATGGTATGGTAGTGGCAGTGTGCTGTAGAGTCAGTTCTGACTCATATCTAACCTGTATAGAATTCCTGAGGCTGTAAATCTTTACAGGAGCAGAAAACCTTATCTTTCTCCCATGGAACAGCTGGTAGTTTTCAACTGCTGACCTTGAGGTTAGCAGCCCGACTCGTAGCAATTACGCTATCAGTTACAAGCATCATCAAATGCTACCTTCTCCAAGTAAATTTATTTTATCTTATAGCAAGAATGGAGGTTGCTATAGATTTTTGGTCAAGTATACCAATTTTGAATTAGAGAAATCCTGCATTTGCCATTTACAACAATGGGCAAGCAACTTAACATCTCCAAGTCTGAATCACATGGCTGCTTTAATATTACACAGCTTTTGGAAACCTGGTGTGGCACTGTAGGTTAATGCACTGGACTGCCAAGTCGGTTTGAATCACAAGGTCGGCAGTTCAAGCTCACCAGCTGCTCCTTGGAAACCCTATACAGGGTTGCTATGGGTTGGAACAGGCTCCACGGCACTTAACAACAACAACAATAGGGTTTTTTGAAAAGATTAAAGGCTCTATGTGTTTAAGCCACTTCACACATTAGTTGGTGGTGGTTGTGTAAATTCCAACTCACAGTGACCCTGTATAGGGTTTCTGAGGCTGTAAATCTTTACAGGTGCAGAAAGCTACATCTTTCTCCGACGAAACAAACTGGTAGATTCGAACTACTGACATTGTGGTGAGCAGCCCAGCTTGTAATCCACTACAATACCGGGGCTCCTTCACACATTAGTAATTGCTATTATTATTTTTTGTAATTTTTGTTTGTTTCCTATGCTTGATGTCAAGCATGTTGTTATTGTTGTTGTTATGAAGTGCTGTCGAGTCGGTTCCAACCCACAGTGACCCAGTATAGGGTTTTCGAGGAGCAGCTAGTGAGTTTGAACCACCGATGTTGCAGTTCAAATGGCCTTGCAGTTTGGCGCATTAACCCACAGCGCCACACCAGTATGTCAAGCATAGTAGACCTGTATACTTTATTTGGAGTCCTAGTGTGTGCTTTAGGATAAGCATTGGACTCCTAACTACAAGGTTTGTGGTTCAAACTCACCAGCCATTCCTTGGAAATCCTATACAGGGTAGCTATGAGTTCAAACCAACTCGACAGCACTTAACAACAACAAAAACATACTGTCTTATTTTGTTACTGTTCTCAGTAAATTACATAATGCTTTAAACACAATTTGTTGTTGTTAAGTGCAGGTGAGTCAGTTCCAACTCATAGCAACCCTGTATTGGGTTTCTGAGAGGTGGCTGGTAGGTTTGAAGTGTCAACCTTGTGATTAGCAGTCCAGTGCTTAGCCTAGAGTGTGACACTTGTTGTTGTTCGGTGCCATCGAGTCAGTGTCAACTCATAGTGACCTTATGCACAACAGAACGAAACACTGCCTGATCCTGGGCCAACCTCACAGTTGTTGCCATGCTTGAGCCCATTGATGCTGCCACTTTGCCAATCCATCTCACTGGGGGTCTTCCTTTTTTTCTCTGACCCTCCACCTTACCAAACATGATATCCTTCTCCAGTGACTGTTCCCTCCTGACAATATGTCAAAAGTATGAGAGACGAAGTTTGGCCATTTTGGCCTCCAAGGAGAACTCTGGCTGCACTTCTTCCAACACAGATCTGTTTGTTCTTTTGGTAGCCCATGGCACTTTCAATATTATCCTTCAACACCATAACTCAAAAGCATCAATTCTTCTATGGACTTCCGTATTCTGTAGATGCACATGTTTTCACTTGTGGATTCCTCAGTCAGGATGACAAGGAAGCTGTCCTCTCATCAGAGCAGCCTAATGTCTTTTTTCCTGGTCACCCAAGGTAGGAGAATGGCTGATTTTGACAAGGTGTCAGGTTGGAGCCTCAATTTCATAGCATCATTTTGGAACCCAACTAGAAAATAAAATATTGTCTCTGCTAGAAATGTGGCTTGACCTCAAAACAGCAGCCCAATATAGTGTATGGTGTGCACCAGGCATTGTGCTATGATCATGGGAAGGAAGTGAAATATGCAGTTACCCAGACCTGACTCCAGACCCAGATTTGGTCACTTGTTAGCCGTGTGACTATAATGGACTTTGGCTTTTGTTGTCTGCCCGGCATCCTTCCCTTTATCTTTTAAAGCTGCAAGTCAAATTCCTATTCTGAATCTCAGTCCTTGTAATATTAGACAGGAGGGTCTTCCCCTTGCTCCAGATGTGGGTCCTTGAATTAGGTCTGGCCAATCAGATTACTCCATCTCCTTAACCATAGAGTTTCTTTGGAGAAAGGCTCATGACCCATGCTGGGCCAATGGATGCCAGTCCTGGGACTTTTGCTGTAACTATTGAGTAAAATAACCTCTCTCTACTAGGGTTGCTAGGCTATATAGATGAGGCCAAGTGTTTGTGGTTCCCATATTACAACTGAAAGATTGGGTGGTGACAGCTTAAGACAATAGATGAGAAGTCACGGTATCTTTCAGCCCCTCTATCCAGTCCTAACTGAAGACCAACTTACTCCTAGATGTTTTAGTTATTTGTGCCCTTAATTCCCTTTTTGACTTAAGTCAGTCAGAATTGTGTTTCTGTCACTGAAAGAATTGTTTACAACTACTCAGAACCTCAGTTTTGTGTTCTGCTAAATGGGATTTAATGTTACCTCTCCCACACATGTAAAATGTCTAACAGTGTCTGTCACATAGTGAAAGCTCCACAGCTGGGAACTGTGCTCCTTTCTCTGAGCTCTGGGAATGAGTAGCTGTGCCCCTCTCTAGTACGAAACTGTTTCTCTGTTGGCCAGTTGATTGAAATTGCTCAGAAGGCCAACAGTAGGCCAGGCAAACTTCTTTCTTTGTCTCTTAAACAGACGCAAATAGCAGCATTCCATCTGGGTGGGGAAAGGAGCTTGGTGGAATGTGTATTTGTTCCTGAGCTCTGGTTTTTCATTGCCATCTGGAATGTGCCCAGCAGGCAGCCTGCTGTGTTCTATGCACCACAGCCAGATGACAAACCTTTGATTTTTGCTCTTCTCTGCTTCTTGGGAATAATGGGTCCATAATGAATTACATCCCCAAGAATAGCTGTAATTGTAACAATGCCACAGAAAGGAAGCTGGCAAATCAGCCAGTCCCGTGAGATGTGTCTAATTTGTTTGACTAACTCTCTTTGGAATGGGTACTAAAGTTATTTGTTTTTGTTTTCATCCCAAAGTTTTAATAAGTAGTGGGCTTTCTGTGGCTCCATACGATAAGCACTGGACTGTGAACCACAAGGTCCACAGTTTGAGCCCACCAGATGCTCCATGGGAGAAAGATGAGGCTTTCTGGTCCAATGACGATTTAAAGCCTTGGAAATTCTATACAGGGTTGGAACTAGGAAGCAGAGAACGAGTCATACATCTTGGTTTTATTCTTGGTTTGTTTGCTTTATTCTCTTGTCCATACAATTTTCCTTGGGATTTGGTCTCAGGAAAAATATATTTCCACAGCTTTTCTTGCCAAAAATCTTAGCTGCCACCAATCTGGCATCATGTCAAGGAATTGACACCTTCCTGACACCTGTAGCTGAGAGATTCTAGGTACTCTGTCCAAAGTGCTGATAAGTGTCCTCTCCTGCAAATCTCAGGGAAAATGCCTTGTCTCAGCTCAAAGGCTACATTTTGCACCAGGAAGATGGGTAGCTGGAGGTGCTGGCAGGGGCAGGGGGAACTACATGTGTTGGCAAGCAGGGATGATTCCTGGTTCCTCTGAGTTAGCATGTCTGCTTGGAAGTCCATAGTTTCTGTGACTGTGGGATCTGCACAGAATAAAATGATGAACAAAAAGTCAAAAGACAGACTGGTAAAAGTGGCTCCTTAATGTTCAACTCATATTACAGGTAAATTAAGCAGAATAATTATTAGTTATATTTAGCAGCTACCATCATTGAGCATATACTATAATCTAGGCACATCGCCAAGTACTTGGTAACCAATTTCTCATTTCATCCTATGACAACCAAGTAAGTTAGGTACTTTATTTTTCCTATGTTACAGTCAAGAGAACTGAGACTTAAAAATAGCATGGTTTAGTACAGGCAAGGACTGATATTTAACCTTAGGTCTATTTGACATCCTCAGAATTCACTCTTAACTGCCATTGTATGCCCAGTGTTATGATTAGGGTTATAACATAAACTGTTACGCTCAGGATTGGGTTCTAGAAGACCTGACAGACCAGCCTCTGGCTTACTAAGTGACTTAGAGCAAGCCACTCATATAATTTAGACCTTGAATTCCCCATCTGTAAAATAAGTAAGTTAGCTGTAAGGTCTCCAACCAACCAGAGATGGATAAAGAACTGCCTGGTTTAGTGATGGAAGTAAGCTTGAGTTGTAGATAGGGGACCACGTGGCATCATGAGATGTTGATATTAGTTAATGTGACCTTTACAGATTCTCTTATGATAGTCTGTGATGCCAATACATTTTTTCACTTGTTTTCAAATCCAGAAGTAATATATATATATATATAGTTGTTGTTGTTAAGTACCATGGAATCAGTTCCAACTCTTAGTGACCCTGCACAGGGTTTCTGAGGCTGCAAATCTTTACTGGAGCAGAAAGCCTCATCTTTTTCCCGTGGAACAGCTGGTAGTTTCAAACTGCTGACCTTGAGGTTAGCAGCCAGATTTGTAACCGCTACGCTACCAGAGCTCTCTCTCTCGCTCTCTCTCTCTCTCTCTCTCTCTCTCCATATATATATGTTGTTGTTGTTATGTTGTTGTTATGTGCCGTCGAGTTGGTTCCGACCCATAGCGACCCTGTATAGGGTTTCCAAGGGTGTAAATCTTTACGGGATAGAAAGCCTCATCTTTCTCCCACGGTGCAGCTGGTAGTTTCGAACCGCTGACCTTAAGGTTCGCAGCCCGATTCGTAACCACTACGCTACCAGAGCTCCATATATATATATATATATCTTACTATTAATCTTATTATTAATATATAGATAGATAGATAGATAGATATAGAGAAAGAGATAGATATCTATATCTACCTATCTATCTATATATTTCTATAATTTTTTTGTCTGTAATTTGCTCCTGTGATTCAGTAGAAGGCGGGAAGGAAGCACCCATCTGCTTAGTCTTCCTCCTGGAGCTGTTGCTTGGCTGAGCACGGGGGCTACTGGGTGGGAGGGCACAGAGATAATTGCTTGAAATATATTTGTTGCTGACGTTCCCTTTGTCTTCTGCAGGCACCAGATTTTTCCCAACCCTAGCAGGGTTCTCACTTCATTGAACACTCGAACGCCCATTAGGGAAGCTTGTCACTTTCTTATTTGTGGGAAATGTCTGACACAGAAGGGCAGGTACCACTTAAAATGTCAAGGCAGCAGTGTAGCTGGCAGGTAAATTTCTGTGTAAAAATCTACTTCCTGCTTTGGAGCAGAGGAATGATGTAGGATTTTCTAATGGCAGTTGGGCATGAAGACTGTCTTCAGTTGGAGAAGAAGGTGTAAACAGTCCCATTGGTGCAGCTCGTTTGTTCACAGCTGAAGATTTAAGGCACTTCTCCCCCTTCCAAGCCACCTGTTTCCAATTCTCTTTTGATCAACACCCCCTCCATCATTAACTCTGTCCATCTTTACTGTCAAATCCACCTTCTCCTTGGAATAATGCTTTAACTTATCATCCTGTCCTCCAACATCTCTGTGACACTACATTCTGCAGGCAGCAGCCATTTGAAAACTATTGGAGGGAAGTTATAAGCCACAACTTGCCAAAATGTAAAATGCTAACATCTTCCTGAGTGTTTATAGAGAATGAATAATTAAACAAACTCAGTAATCTCTGTGGGAGAAAATATCTGTGGTCTGTTTCTGTAAATGTTGTTGTTGTTTAGCGCTGTTGAGTTAGTTCTGACTCATAGCAATCTGTATAGGATTTCCAAGGAGCACCTGGTGGGTTTGAACTGCTAATCTTATGGTTCACAGTCCAGTGCAGATCCTACAGCTCTAGGAAACACTAGGAAGCCCTGTGGGACAGTTATACTCTGTCCTGTATGATGAAGAGACTCTATGGCACACTACAACAGCAACTACCCTTCCCACCTTTTATTAAGCACTTGCTACATGGTGCGGTGCCATATATATATATAACAACAACAACAACATAAAGTTGGTGAGAAAAATAAGTTAATGCATGAAGTGCTTAATGTAGTTCACAGGATTGTGTTTGTTGTTGTTGTTAAGTGCCATCGAGTCAGTTCTGACTCATAGCAGCCCTGTATAGACTTTCTGAGGAGCAGCTGGTGGGCTTGAAGTGACAGCATTGTGGTTCGAAGTCTAGGACTAATTCTGCAGTGCCACGCCAGGAGTCCACCAACTTTATGAGGTGGGTATTAATCTTCTCAAGAGCCCTTGGATAGGGCAACTGGTTAAGCACTTGACCACTAACTGAAAGGTTGGTATTTTGAACCCACCCAGAGGCACCTCAGAAGAAAGGTCTGGTAATGTACTTTCAAAAGTTCTGTGGAGTATTTCTATTCTGCACATATGGAATCGTCATGAATCAGAATTGACTTGACAGAAATTATCAACATTTAACTCTAGTCATGTGAACCAGCAAATTCCTTGTTGGGTTGGGTTTTCTGACACTTGCCACTAGTTAAGTAGAGAACGGTAGGTAACACAAGGTCTGTAGGGCTACATTTTTTCATCATACTGTTTGGGGAGTCTTTATTCATTAAGCAAATATTTATTATGTATCAGTATGTGTCAGTGTTATGCTAAGCATTGGTCACCAGGAGGGCCTAAAGGGACTTTTTGGGGTCCCAGAATGACTGAACAATTGGAAGACAACTGTCTGGCTGACTGATTGGAAGAGATCAATGTTTATGCCCATTCCAAAGAGAGGTGATCCAACAGAATGCGGAAATCATCA
>NW_006408575.1:10909732-10911395 GCF_000296735.1 Chrysochloris asiatica | reverse complement strand
GCTATGAGTCGGTTCCGATTCGATGGCACCTGACAACAACAACAACAACATCCAGGCACGTGAAGGTCCCCTTTTTATGTATCCATAAACTCCATTAGAAACAACTATGATAAGGCACGTCAAGGTCGTGAGTTGTGTGTTTGAGGGCAGTAGTAACTCAGCAGCATCACTCCGGAACCAGTAGTTGAGGCCTTCAGTAGCTCCTAGCTTCCTTCATTCTCTGGTGGAAGAATACAGGGAAGAATCCAACAAAACCAGACCCCTCCTCTATGCCTGTTTGTGGGAAGCGGTTTCTTCTACTGTGGACAGTGCTGGAGATGGGGTGACGATGTGTCACATCATTAGCAGAGTCAGAGATTGTAGTCAGGAAGAGGTGATGGGGTGTGGCAGCAAAGTGCGGCCAGGTCAGGGTCTCACTCAGTGCATAATGCTTGTTGTTCCCGACTGTGGCAAACTTATCTGTAACTCACTCTTCTTCAGAACAGCACCTTCCTCTACCCAACATGCAACACAGTGCTTCTGAAATTTAAATATGCATATGATGGCATGAGCATCTGCTTTAAATGCATGTACTGGTCCAATAGGTTTGGAGCTCAGGATTGTACATTTCTAATAAGCACCTGGATGATTTTGAGGGTTGTTGGTAAGTGTTGTCAAGCAGGTTCCAACTCATAGCAAGTCTGTATAGGATTTCCAAGGAGCAACTGGTGGGTTTGAACTGCTGATCTTATAGTTCACAGTCCAGTGCTGATCCTATAGTGCCATAGCAGCAAAAACCAATGGCTAATTTTTTGCAAGCACATCACCAGGCCATTCATCCCAGGCACCTCTAGGTAGATTTAACCCCCTAACTTTTCAGTCAGCAGCCAAACACACCACCTGAGGAGTCCTAGCAAAAGTGTGTTGTTGTTGTTAAGGGCCATTGAGCTGATTCTGACTCACAGCAACCTTATACAGGGTTTCCAAGGAGCACTTGGTAGGTTTGAACTGTGGAACTTGTGGTTCACAGTCCAGGGCCTATCCTACAGTGTGATACCAGGAACTCTCGCAAAAGTGAAGGAAATAAGAAATATTCTTCTTTTTGGCACATTGCCTGTTTTGTCACTGGGCTTGGTGCCTAATTTCCTTTAAAACCATGATTGTTGCTTGTGTTTCAGAGAAATACTTTGCATCTGCCTGAGTTCAATTTTAAGTTCCATCATTACATGTTGTTGTTGTTAGGTGCTATTGAGTGAGTTCTAACTCACAGTGAACCTATGTACAACAGAACAGAATACTACCCAGTCCTTTGCCATACTAACAATCATTGCTATGTTTCAGCCAATTGTTGTAGTCATGGTGTCAGTTCATCTCCTTGAGGGTCTTCCTACCCTGGGATAAAGCACTGGACTGCAAGGTTAATTGGAACCAGGTCAATGGCTCAAAATCACCAGCTGCTTCTTGGAAATCCTATATAGGGTCACTATGAGTCAGAACTGCTTTGATGGCACTTAACAACAACTTCTACTACTTTACAAAGCATGGTGTCCTCTAGAGACTGGTCCCCTCCTGATAACATGTCCAAAGTGCAAGAGATGAACTCCTGTCATCCTTTCTTCTAAGGAGCATTCTGGTTGTACTTTGTTCCAAGACAAATTTGTTCCTTCTTCTGGCAGTCCATGGT
>NW_006408575.1:10906325-10909042 GCF_000296735.1 Chrysochloris asiatica | reverse complement strand
CACTTATCAACAACAACAACTTAGTGACTTAAAATAACATAAACTTATTATCATACTGTTCTGACATCTGAATTAAAAAATCAGTCTCTCTGGTAAAGCCAAGGTGTTGGTGGGAAAGTGTGCCTTCTGAAGGTTCTAGGGCAGAGCCTATTTCTTGCCTTTCCCAGCTCATATGTATAGATGCTGCACACATTCCTTGGCTCATGACCCCTTTCTTGCATCATGCCAATCTCTGTGTCTGTTTTCACATCTCCTTCTCTGACTTTACCCTCTTGCTTTCCTCTTTTATGACCCCTGTGGCCACATTGGGTCCACCTAGAATATTCTCTCCATCTCAAAATAATCTCAACAGGATCATGTCTCCATCTCAAAATCCATCATTTAACCACCTCTGTGAAGTCCCCCTTGTCATGTAGGCTAACAGGATCATGTCTCCATCTCAAAATCCGTCATTTAACCACCTCTGTGAAGTCCCCCTTGTCATGTAGGCTAACAGGCTCAGGGTATTAGGATGTGGACATCTTTGGGGGCCACGTACCACCTCTCCAGAGGGCTTCTCTGTGGCAGCTATAATTAAACTGATATCTGAAACTTCAGCATAAATAAAACATGAGAAGAGTAAAGGAAACTGCTTTCCCAGTCCAGGAAACTGCAAGTGCAAAAGTCCTAAGGAAGGAGAAAGCTTTTTAAGTCTGAGGGATTGGAGAGAATCCTAGTATGGTGGAGCACAGAGATGAAGGTGGAGTGAAAGGCAGAGGTCAGACATGTGGACCCTGTGGACTATGGTAAGGACTTTGGATTTTACTTCAAGTGCAGTTGTGAGTCACGGGAAAGCTGGAACAGGTTAGTGACATGATCTGAGTCCAAAGGGTGGCCACTCATCAGCTCCAGACCATTCCTGTCATGTAGGAATGCCAGTTCTTTGTGGCCATGCCTTCCCACACCTTAGAAAAAGCTGAAACCTAGGCATTTTAAATGTCAAACTCTCCATTTCAAATTGGCAATATACTAGGTCAGGCTTGGCGAAGAGCTGTTAGACCACCATCTCTGAAGAGGCTTTACTACATACTTGCTGAATGACCTGGGTGAGTGATGGGAACTTCTAAGGCTCAGCCTCATGGACCGTGCAGCAGAAAGAAGAACGGCATCTACCATGAAGGGTTGTGGTGAAAACTCAAAAGTATAGCAATGAGAGAATCCATTCAAAATACTTAGCACTGTAAATCCATATAAATGTATAACCATTTTTTTAGATTGAAGGGACTAGATGAAGGTTTGAAATAGATGACCTTTAAAATTGCTTGTAGCTCTGAGATTCTAAGATAATAAAAGATTGCTCATTAATCAGACCATGTATTTAATAGCAGGAGTATTTGATTTCCATACCCAGCCTTTAATACACACAATGTATCTTTGGTGAAAATGATAACAGGCTTAAAGACAAGTATGCTGTTTTTGTTGTGTGCCATTGAGTCAGTTCCAACTAATAGCAACCATGTATAGGGTCTCTGAGGAGTGGCTTGGTGGGTTTGAACCACCAACTTGCAGGTTAGCAGTCCAATGCTGATCCTAAAGCACCACACTAGGACTCCTTTGTTGTTGTTGTTGTCAGGTGCCATCAAGTCAGTACCAATTCATAGTGACCCTATGCACAACAGAATGAAACACTGCCCGGTCCTGGGCCAACCTCACAGTTGTTGCCACGCTTGAGCCCATTGATGCTGCCACTTTGCCAATCCATCTTGATGAGGGTTTTCCTCTTTTTCTCTGACCCTCCACCTTACCTAACATGATATCCTTCTCCAGCAAATGGTCCCTCTGACAATATGTCCAAAGTATGAGATATGAAGTTTGGCCATCCTGGCCTCCAAGGAGTACTCTGGCTGCACTTCTTCCAAAACAGATCTGTTTGTTCTTTTGACAGCCCATGGCACTTTCAATATTCTCCTCCAACATCATAAGTCAAATGCATTAATTCTTCTACGGTCTTCCTTATTCACTGTCCAGCTTTCGCATGCATATGAGGTTACTGAAAATATCATGGCTTGGGTCGGGTGCACCTTAGGCCTCAAGCTGACATCTTTGCTCTTCAACACTTTAAAAAGATCTTGTGCAGCACATTTGCTTAATGTAATACGTCATCTAATTTCTTGACTACTGCTTTCATGAGTGTTGATAGTTGTTCCAAGAAGAATGAAGTCATTGACAACTTTAATCTTTTCTCTGTTGATAAGGATGCTGTTTATTGGTCCAGAGGTGAGGATTTTTGTTTTCTTTACATTGAGATGTAATCCATACCAAAGTCTGTGCTCTTTGACCTTCATCAGTAAATGTTTTAAATCCTCTTCTCTTTCAGCAAGCAAGGTTGTATCATCTGCATATCATAGGTTGTTAATGAGTCTTCCTCCAATCTTGATACCACATTTTTCTTCACAGAACCCAGTTTCTCAGATTATTTGCTTGGCATACAGGTTGAATAAATATGGTGAAAGAATACAACCCTGTTGTACACCTTTCTTAATTTTAAACTAGTGTTAAAAATTCAGTGTTCCCATGTTCTGTTTGAACAACTGCCTCTTGGTCCATGTACAGATTCCTCATGAGCACAATTAAGTGTTCAGGAATACTCATACTTTGCAATGTTGTCCATAGATTGTCATGATCCACACAATTGAAAGGCTTTGCGCAGTCAATAAAGCACAGGAAAACATCATTCT
>NW_006408575.1:10904010-10905840 GCF_000296735.1 Chrysochloris asiatica | reverse complement strand
GTGTTCTTTCTATCTTCTCTTGATGCTTTCTGCATCATTCAATAATTTTTCCCAGAGAATCTTTCATTCTCATCAGTTCCCTCAGCTTGAGAAATGCTTAGTGTGTTCTTCCTTTTTGGTTTTCTGACTCCAGGTCTTTGCACATTTTGTTGTAATATTTGACTTTGTCTTCTCAAGCTGACCTTTGAAATGTTCTGTTCAGCTGTTGTAACTCCTCACTTACTTGATGGCAAAAACTATTGTGGTGAGGAACAACTTGCTGTTGCTGATTATGTACAACATCAATAGGTTAGAGACCCAGCAATCAAGTTGTTTTCAAAAACAAACCCATTGTCATCTTTGCATGGATCATGACTCATAGTGACCCTCTAGGGCACAGTAGAATGGTCCCATAGGGCTTCCAAGGCTGTAAATCTTTACAGAAGCAGACTGACACATCTGTCTCCTGCAGAACAGCTGGTGGGTTTGAATTTCTGGCCTTTTGGCTAGCAGCTGAGTGCTTAACCACCAGGGCTCCTCTATCAAGGGTTAGATACCCAGAAACCAAAGGGTTAGCGATCCAGCATCTGCTTTATTTCTCCTTAAATTCAAATCCTTATATTCAAAGATTTTGAAGTTGATATCTCTTATGCTTCTGGAAATCCACGTGTTGTTCCTTCCTCCTTTCTACAGAGTAGAGCGACATTTAGGAAGGGGATATGAGTATATAGCTTGCTGCCTGGTTTTAGACAGGTGAGCATGAAGATTAACAGATTTGCTTCAGGAGGTCTTCTCTGAGCACCATGCTATGTGTCTATCCACCTCTGAAATCCTTCTCAGAAAAGCCTAGAGCAGAGTAAAGCAAGCCTGGTCCCAGGCAGAGCTTTCAGGAAGGGATGGTTCTGAATAGGCTCCAAAAGATACACTAGCTTTGAATATTATCAACAAGATCAGCACTTGTAAATGACAGTGACAAATAAATTGCATGGCTTCTTGGATTACTATCCAGGGACGATTCAGTACAGACACACATTAACGTGCACACAGAACTTTGATTTCTTTACCAAACTTTGGAGGCAGTGTGGAATTGGAAAGATAAAAGTCATCACTAATCACCAACACATCTCTGTAATCAAACATTCCCAAGAGTCTGAGGTTATAATGATTAGGTGGTCTTCAGTTCTCTGAATCTCAGCTTTCAGCTTCTCTAAGGTGGTTAGCAAGGAGCTCTGGTGGGATAGTGGTTATGAGTTGGGCTGCTAACCTCAAGGTGAACAGTTTGAAACTAGCTGTTCTGCAGGAGCAAGATGAGGCTTTCTACTCCCTTAAAGATTACAGCCTGAGAAATCCTGTACAGAATGAGTCAGAACTGACTCCATGACACATAATCAACCAAGGTGGTTAGCCCTTGTGTGACACTGTAGGATAAGCCCTGGACTGCTAACTGTAGTTTGGTGGTTCAAACCCACCAGCCACTACTTGGGAACATTTTACAGTGTTGTTGTGAGTTGGAACAAACTCGACAGCAATTAACAACAACAAAGGTGGGTAGAAGGATCCCTTGTAGTGTTGAGCTGCTAATTGCACTTTGGGAGAAAGATGAGTCTAGTCCTGTAAAGATTCACTGAAACTCTAAGCAGTCCTACTCTATCCTATAGGGTCACTATAGCATCACTATGAGTTGGAATGATGGTGGTTATGTGCCGTAGAGTCAGTTCCAATTCACAGTGACCCTGTATAGAGGTTTCTGAGGCTGTAAATCTTTAATGGAGCAGAAAGCCTGATCTTTCTCGCATGGAGCAGCTGGTAGATTTGAACTGCTGCTCTGGTAGTGTAGTGGTTACGAATCGG
>NW_006408575.1:10900747-10903147 GCF_000296735.1 Chrysochloris asiatica | reverse complement strand
CCCAGGATTGGGCAGTGTTTCGTTCTGCTGTGCATAAGGTCACTATGAGTTGGCACCGACTCGATGGCACCTAACAACAACAACACAAAACACACAGAAAATATATATCTGTTTAAACAACCAAAGGGCACATTTTGCAAGTCAGCCTCCTGCCTGTAGGCATGCAGCCTTTCTGATTCCATGGGTCTAGAGTTCTCAGCTGCTCTGTCTTTCTATGCCATTGCCTCTGTTTCCGTCTCTGCTGTCTCTGCTCCTCTGGTTAGGATCCCACACTCCACTCATGCTCCTCCCTCTTGATGGTCCTGGGGTTCTCTTTTCCTGGAATGAAAGATTAATTATTCCCTCATTTTGGTTTCACATCTTCTACCTTTATAGTTGGTGTCCTGGTGTGGCTCTGTGGGTTAATAAACCAGACTGGAAAGCCATTTGAACTGCAAGGTCAGTGGTTCAAGCTCACCAGCTGCTCCTCAGAAACCCTATACAGAGTCTCAATGGGTCGGAAGAAACTCAATGGCACTTCACAACAACAACAACCTTTACAGCTGTGACAATCACAGTTAGTCATGATAACAATTACTCACTAATGAATCAAAAGAATCTTATCCCCATCCTCCCCCATCTCCTTTCACCAGACCCATCTGGATAAGAGAAAAACTAATCAATGCATATTTTACCTTACCTTCCTCATTCTGAAACTATGCACACTCTTGGAAGCTTGTAACCCAGCCACTTTGTGTCTTTTAGCTCCCCCCATCCCCCATTTTTGGTAGCCAATGTCTAAGTTGCCCATCCCTATCAACCCTTTGTACTGAAGGGACAGGCTTGATCCTTGATATGAAGACTCCTTCCCTTTTGGCTGGAATTTTGAGCAACTACATCCATAAGCAAAGGTCCAGTTCATGAAATTGTAGCAATTTATGCTTGCTGCCTGTATCAAACTTCTTTATCTTCCTCTAGTCAAGTTCTGATAAGCAAGCTATGCAAGCTAGATCAAATGGGTACTATCTGCAAGTTTGGGTGTTCTTACATGCCTCCCCCCACTTCAGGCCAGCTGGCTGCTTTACTCTTAGCTCCAGTCCCCAGTGGCTAGGTCAGGTGTCCATGGGCTCGGGAGTTCCCAAGTCTGCCTAAACTCCAGACCAGTCAGAACTTTCTCTTCTCTTTTTCATCTGAGGGTTGACAGGAGTCTATGGAACATGGTCGAATTCAGTCCATGGCTTCACTGCTGCCTTTCCCACCACTTCCATTCACAAGTAGACCAAGGTGGTCACCCGTGTGCTTACAAGCCTGCTCACATGTTCCCTTTGAGTTTCAGTCTTGGAAGGGGTTTTACCTTGATGGACTGATTTTTCTTGCCTTGATGGTTCCCAGGCAAACAGCTTGTTTGTTCTTGTAACAGTCAAACAGTCTGATTGTTTTTAAGATCTTTTTTTCAAGAAGTATCTTCTGTTCCTCTAGCTGCTCAGGGTTGATCTGCATGACCTTTCAAGTGGGAATGTCTCGCCTCAGAAGGTTCTGGATGGGGCTTAGGATTCTACCTAAGGCCCCATACTCTACAAAGGCTTAATAGTAAGCCTGTTTCACTGGGGAAATTCTAGTACCTCTTTTAACAAATCCAATCAGTCATAGCTGAAGATGGGTTTTACAAGCTTTCTATAACCATATTAACCAATATTCCTTTCTATCCCACTTAAATGTCTATTTTACAATAGTAGGCAGAGAAAACCAATATCTACAAGACAGCCAAGTTTCTTAACATTATTTCCCTATTTCCCCTTCTGGACGTATTCAGACTATGTCTTGAGCCCTGTATCACAGAAACCTGTTCTTCCAAGGTTGAGTATATATCACTATTTACCTCTATCCCATTTAGCACATACAAACCTCTCTAAGTCTTCTCCTATCTTCCTTGTTCAGCCAACCCCCTCTCCCTTCTTGTGTATTGCTTTTCCCTTCCTTGTATATTGCCTTCTCCTACACTCAAGCTATCATGTGTCTATCCTGCAACCTGTTCCTAACTGCCCACCCCCCCACCCCTGATAGCCAGCAAATAATTTTTCTTTTATTATGGGAATCTTTTCTTAAGTTTTTATAATAATGGTCTTAATGCAATAATTGCTCTTGTGTGTCTGAATAATTTCACTCATATGCAAATTCAAACCGAAGCAGAAGAAAATGAAAACAAGTCCACGAGTGCCAAAATATGACCTAGAATATATCCCACCTGAATTTAGGGATCATCTGAAGAACAGATTTGATACATTAGACACTAAAGACTGAAGACCAGAAGAGTTGTGGTATGACATCAAGAACATCATACATGAAGAAAGCAAAATGTCATTAAGAAGACAAGAAAGAAGGAAAAGGTCAAAATGGATGTCAGAAGACACACTGAAACTT
>NW_006408575.1:10896854-10898557 GCF_000296735.1 Chrysochloris asiatica | reverse complement strand
ATTTGCATCTCTCTAATGGTGAATGCCACTACTCGTCTGACAGATGGTCATACTGTGGTGGCTTGTGAGATGCTGTGTTTCTGAAAGCTATGCCACCGGTATTCTAAATACAAGCACAGTCACCCATGGTGGACAGGTTTCAGATGAGCTTCAACATGAAGACAGACTAGGAAGAAAGAGTGACGAACTACTTCTGAATATTTAGTCACTGGAAACCTTATGAATAGCAGAGAAACACTGTCAGAAATGAGCCCCTCAGGTTGGAAGGCACTCAGAATTCAAATGGGGAAGAGCTGCCTCCTCAAAGTAGAGTTGACTGTGATGACGCAAATGGAGTAAAGCCCATGGGGCCTTCATTTGCTGATGGGGCACAACATTAAATGAAGAGAAACAGCTGTACACATCCATTAAAAATTGGAACATGGAATGTACGAAATATTAATCTGGGAAAACTGGAAGTTGTCAAAAATGAAATGGAAAGCATAAACATTGATATCTTAGGCATTAGTGAGATGAAATGGACTGGTATTGGCCTTTGTGAATCTGATGACTACATGGTTTACTATGTCGGAAATGACAAATTGAAGAGGAATGGTGTTGCATTTATTGTCAAAAGAACATATCCAGATCAGTCATGAGGTACAATGCTGTCTGTGATAGGATAATATCCATGCGCCAGAGTGCTCCTTGAAGGCCAAGATGGCCAAACTTCATCTCTTGTACTTCAGGCATATTGTCAGGAGGGACTAGTTGCTGGAGAAGGATATCATGTTTGGTAAGGTGGAGGGACAGAGTAAGAGAGGAAGACCCCCCAACGAGATGGATTGGCCAAATGACAGCATCGATGGACTCAAGCATGGCAACTGTGGTGAGCTTGGCCCAGAATTGGTCAGTGTTTTGTTCTGCTGTGCCTATGGTCCTTATGAGTTGGTACCGACTCGATGGCACCTAACAACAACAACAAAATGGCGAATGGTCGTGAAAATTTCTTTATGTTTGTTGGCTGCCTGAATGTCTTCTTTGAGATCACATGATAGAATTTTGCAAGACCAATGGTTTATTTTTAAATAACATAAAAGGCAATACAGGTGGACCTCACTAGATGTAATACACATGAATCAAATAATTACATCTGTGTCCATGGAGAAGATAGAAAAGCTCAATAGCCTCAGAATAAAGACAGGGGTTAACTGTAGAACAGACCATCAATTGCTCATATGCATGTTCAAGGTGAAGCAGGTGAAAATTAAAACAAGAGCCAAAGTATGACCTTGAGTTTGGTAAGGTGGAAGGTCAGAGAAAAAAAGGAAGACCCCTTAACGAGATCGATTGGCTAAGTGGCAGCATTGATGGACCCAAGCATGGCAACAGTAGTGAGGTTGGCCCAGGATTGGGCAGTGTTTCATTCTGCTGTGCATAAGGTCGCAATGAGTCAGTACCAACTCGATGGCACCTAACAACAACAACAACAACAACAACAACATATCCAATATGAGTTTAGAAACAATCTCAAGAACATATTTGCTGCATTGAACACTAATGACAGAAGACCAAACAAACAGTTGGATGACATCATGTACATCATACGTGGAGAAACCAAAAGGTCACTAAAAAGAAAGGAAAGAAATAAAAGGTTAAAATGTATTTTAGAACCCACCGAAGACCCACCTGAAAGAGGGATGCCATCTGCATTTCCATTGAGG
>NW_006408575.1:10889054-10895579 GCF_000296735.1 Chrysochloris asiatica | reverse complement strand
GCTATATGAATGGTTGAATGTGAAGCTGATGATGTGCCCTGTAAACTTTCACTCAATGCAAAATAAAAACATTTAATTAAAAAAACAAAAAAAAATGTATTTTAGAAGAGACTTGAACTTGCTCTTGAATGTAGATTGGCTAAAGTGAAAGGAAGAAATGATAAAGCAAATGAGCTGAATAGAATATTTCAAAGGGTAACTCAAGAAGACAAAGTAAAGAATTATAATGAAATGTGCAAAGACTTGGAGTTAGAAAACCAAAAGGGAAGAATACATTCAGCAATTTCCACGCTGAACAGAGTAAAGAAAAAATTCAGGCCTTTGGTTGCAATATTGGAAATTCTATGGACAAAATGGATGGAGGTCTGGTAGCATAGTGGTTACGAATCGGGCTGTGAACCACAAGGTCAGCAGTTCAAAACCAGCTGTTCTGTGGGAGAAAGATGAGGCATTCTGCTCCCATAAAGCTTTACAGCCTTGGAAACCCTGTACACGGTTGCTATGAGTTGGAACTGACTCCTCGGCACACAGCCACAGCCTCATGGACAAAATGGAGTCCTGGTGTGGTGCTGTGGGCTAATGTGTCAGACTGCAAAGTCATTTGAACTGCAAGGTTGGTGGTTCAAGCTCAGCAGCTGCTCCTTGGAAACCCTATACTGGGTCACTACGAGTTGGAATCAACTCGACAGCACTTAACAAGAACAAATGGACAAAATATTGAACAATTCAGGAAGCATCAAAAGAAGATGGAAGGATACACAGAGTCACTGTACCAAAAAGAACTGGTCGATGTTTAACTTTTAAGGGGGTAATATATGATCAAGAACTGATGATATTACCAAGAAGTCCAAGCTGTACTGAAGGCATTGGCAAATGGAAAATGTTTAACTCTGTTTTATTGACTATGAAAAAGCATTACTGTGTAGTTGATAACAAATTATGGATAACATTGTGAAGACTGGGAATTCCAGAACACTTAATTGTGCTCTTATGGAACCTATCTATACATAAATGAAGAGGCAGTCTTTAAAACAGAACAAGGGGCATTGTATAGTTTAAAATCAGGAAAGGTGTGCATCAGGGTTTCAAAATTCTTAATAAATTTGTATGCTGAGCAAATAATTTGAGAGTCTGGACTACTTGAAGAACTCAGCATTAGAATTGAAAGAAGACCCATTAACAACCTGGGATATACAGATGACACAATTGCTTGCTGAAAGCAAAGGGGACTTCAAGCACTTACTGATGAAGATTAACGACTCTAGCCTTCAGTGATGATTACACCTCAGTATAAAGAAAACAAAAAATCCTTACAACTGGATCAATAGGCAACATAATGATAAACAGAAAAAAGATTGAAGCTGTCAAGGATTTCATTTTACTTGCATCCACAATCAATGCACATGGAACCAGCAGTCAAGAAATCAAATGACTTATTGTACTGGGAAAATGTTGCAAAAGACCTCTTTAAAGTGTTAAAAAGCAAAGATGTCCCTGTAAAGTCTAAGGGTCGCCTGGCCCAAGCCATGGTGTTTCACAATGCATGTGAAACATAGACAATGAATAAGGAAAATCGAAGACTTGATGCCTTTGAATAATGGTGCTGGCAAAGGATATTAAAATATTCTGCTAGAACAAAGAATAAATCTGCCGTTGAAGAAATACAGCCAGAGGGTGAAAGTTGGTCTCACATACTTTGGACATTTTATCAAGAAGGACCAGTCCTTGGAGAAGGATCATGCTTTCTAAGGTATAGGACTAGTGTAAAGGAAGAAGACCCTCAATTGAATGGACTGATATAGTGGCTGCAACAATAGTCTCAAACATGGCAATGGTTGTGAATATGGCACAGGACTGGGCAGTGTTTTGCTCTTTTGTCACCATGGTGTTGTTGCTGCTAAGTGCTGTTGGATCAGTTCCAACCCACAGCAACCCTACGTACAATAGAAAGAAATACCACTCGATCGCCCGCCATCCCCACAATTGCTACTACATTTGAGTTCATTGTTCCTGCCACTGTGTTAATCCATCTTGTTGGGGTTCTCCCTCATTTTTGCAGTCCCTCCACTTTATCTAGCATGATATCCTTCTTCAGGGACTAGCCCCTCTTGATAACATGTACAAAGTATAAGAGATGAAGTCTGGCCAACTTGACAAGGAGCATTCTGGTTGTACTTCTTCCAAAATAGATTTACTTATTCTTCTGGAAGTCCACGGTACCTTTAATATTGTTCTCAAATACCGTAACTCAAATGCATCAATTCTTCTATAGTCTTCCTTGCATATTAGGCTATTGAAAATACCCTGGCTTGGGTCATGGTATTTTCAGTCCTCAAATTGACATCTCTGCTTTTAAATACTTTAAAGAGGTCTTGGGCAAACAGATTAACCTAATGTTATATAAACCTAAATTATTTGATTTCTTGGCTGCTGCTTCCATGAGTGTTGATGGTTGATCCAAGCAAAATGAAGTCTTCTACAACTCCTTTCTTTTCTCCTTTTATCACAGTGTTATTTATGCTCCAGTGGTGAGGATTTTTATTTTCTTTAGATTTTGGTGTAACCCATACTCTTTATTCAGCAAGCAAGGTTGTATCATCTGCATACTTCAGGTTGTTAATGACTCTTCGTCCACTCCTTCTTCATATCATCCAGCTTCTCTGATTATTTTTTCAGCATACAGATTGATTAAGTATGGTGAAAGAATACAATCCTGGCACACACCTTTCCTGATTCTAAATCATTCAGCGGAAAAGTTCCCTTGGTCTGTCTGAACTGCCTCTTGGTCTATGCACACGTTCATTATGAGCACAATAAAATGTTTGGAATACTCATTCTCTGCAATGTTTGTCATGATCCACACAGTCTAAAACCTTTGCGTAGTCAATAAAACATAGGTAAACATCTTTCTGGTATTCTCTGCTTTTAGCCAAAATTCAGCTGATGTCAGCAACGATATCCCTTGTTCCACATCCTTGTCTGAATCTGCCTTGAACCTCTGCCAATGTAATGTTGTATCCATTTTTAAATTATCTTTAGTAAAATTTTAATTGCATATGGTATTACTGATATTGCCCAATGATTTCTGCATTCCACTGCATCATCTCTCTTTGGAATGGGCACAAATATAGATCTCTTCCAATCAGTTGTCCAGGAAGCTGTCTTCCAAATTTTTTGGCATAGATGAGTGAGTGCCTCCAGTGCTGCATCAGTTTGTTGAAAGATTTCAATGTGTATTCCATCAATTCCTGGAGCCTTGTTCTTTGCTAATGCTTTCAGTGCACCTTAGACATCTTCTTTCAGTATCATTGGCTCTTAATCATATGCTACCTCTTGAGATTTGGTTAAACATCGACAATTTTTTTTTTTTTTTTGGTACAGTGATTCTGAATATTCTTTTCATCTTTTGATGCTTTCTGCATCATTCAATATTTTGCCCAAAGAATCCTTCAGTATTTCAAGTCAAGGCTTGAATTTTTTTCCTCAGTTCTTTCAGATTGAGAAATGCTGAGCATATTTTTCACTTTTGATTTTCTAACTCCAGGTCTTTACACATTTTATTATAATATATGCCTTTGTCTTCTTGAACTGCCCTTTTAAATTTTCTGTTCAGCTCTTTTGCTTCCCGATTTCTCCCATTTTCTTTAGCATCTCTACCCTGAAAAGCAAGTTTCTGAGTCTTTTCTGACATCCATTTTGGTCTTTTCTTTCTTCCTTGTCTTTTACATGAATTTTGGCTTTCTTCCTATATGATATTTTTTGTCATCCTACAATTCTTCTGGTTTTCTATCGTTAGTGTCTAATGCATCAAATCTGTTCTTCAGAAGATCTCTAAATTCAGGTGGGATATATTCAAGGTCATATTTTGGCTCTTGTGGACTTGTTTTAATTTTCTTCAGTTTCAGTATGAACTTGCATATGAGCAAATGATGGTCTGTTTCTCAGTCTGGCCTCACCTTGTTTTGTCCTTTCCATTGTCTCTTTCTACAGATGTAGTCAGTTTGATTTCTGTATATTTCATCTTGTGAAGTCCAAATGTATAATAATAGTCATTTATATTGTTTTAAAAGGTATTTGTCTGCAGATGGGTCTCTTGTGATGCAATAGTGAATAATGGTTATCAAGACTTCTTGTGAGGGTTGGAAATGTAAAGGTAGACATTTTATAGCAAGGAGGGGAGTGATTAACTTTGCAGTCTAGGAGCGGAGGTCCCTGGGACCATCAAGGGTGAACAGTCGAGAGTGGGATCTTACCCAGAGAAGCAGTGATGCCTGAGATGGAGGCAGAGATGATGATGTGGAGAGATGGAGCATTTGGGTACTATAGACACAGAGAGGGAGAAGGGCTATGTGCTGACGACTGGGGGGGGGGGGGGCTTGTAGTGTATACCCTTTGGTTGGTTAATGAGGCATGGAGGGGATTGTAACCATGGCAATAAAATGATATATGATAGGATGAATGTAAAACTAATGTTCTCCCATGTAAACTATCACATAATTCACAATAAAACACTAAAAAAAAAAGGTATTTGCCAATATTCAGCTAAGGGACTTTTTATTAATGAGACAATGCAAAATAGTGTTCAAATTTGAAATATTATATAGTTCATTACATATTTATCATTACTTCTCAAAAAAAAAAGTTATTTGCAGTGAAGAAGTCTTGCAAAATTCTATCATGGAATCTCTAGCTTTGTTTCTATCACCAATGCCATATTTTGCAACTACTGATCATTTCTTTATATTTCTAACCTTTGCATTCCAATCACCAGTAATTATCAGTACATCTTGATTGCATATTTGGACAATTTCAAACTGAAGAATTTGGTAAAATTTTTCAATTTCATCATCACTGACTTCAGTGGTTGTTGCATAAATTTGAGTAATATTTGTATTAACTGGTCTTCCTTGTAGGCATATGGATATGATCTTATCACAGACAGCGTTATACTTCAAGATGGATCTTTAAATGTTCTGTTTGATGATGCAGGTAATGTCATTCCTCTTCAATTTGTCATTCCAGGCATAGGAAACCATGTGATTGTAAGAATTCAAAATAGCCAATATCAGTGCATTTCAGCACACTAATGCCTAGGAGTCCTGGTGTGGCACTGTGGGCTAATGCATAAGACTGCATAGTTGTTTGAACTGCAAGGTCGGTGGTTCAAGCTCACCAGCTGCTCCTTGGAAACCCCATACAGGGTCACTATGGGTCAGAATTGACTCAACAGCACTTAACAACAATACCTAGGATATCAATATTTGTGTGTTCTATTTCATTTTTGATGACTTCCAATTTTCCAAGATTCATACTTCGTACATTCCATGGTCCAATAATTGATGAGTGCTTACAGCTGTTTCTCCTCATTTTGAGTTGTGTCCCTTTGGCAAATGAAGGTACTGAAAGCTTTACTCCCATTTGCGTCATTATGGTCATCAGCTCTACTTTGAGGAGGCAGCTCTTCCCCAGCCATATTTTGAGTGCCTTTCAATCTGAATGGCTCATCTTCCAGCACTATGTCTGACAATATTCTGGTATTCTTCACATGTTTCAGTAGTCAATATTCTGGTGCTGATAGTGTTCCATCACTATTCATAAAGTTTTCAGTGACTAAACATTTGAAATTAGTCCACCTCTCCTTATTCCTAGTCTTTCTTCATCTGGAACCTCAGCTAAAACCTGTTGGGTGACACTGTTAACATTCAAAATATTGGTGGCATAGCCAACTCAATGGTATTAACAACAACACTAAGGCTCATCACCCTTGAGTTAAGATGGCCATGTCCCTGTTTCCTCAACCAGATCCACATGTTTCTTATCTTTACATTCCTGTCACTAATCCAACACTCGAGCCACATAGACCCATCATACATATCAGGATTGATTATGAATGAATGTGTCAGCTGCAGCAAAGAAAATGTTATTGGTAAGTGGGGTCCAGTCATTTCAGACTCACAGTGACCCCACAGAGGGTTTCCAAGGCTGATGGGTTTGAACAGCTGACCTTGCAGTTCAAATTTAACTTGTGGTCCAGTGCTTATCCTACAGTGCCATGCCAGGACTCCAACAAAGAAATCAGGGATGAATTATTCAAAGCAGTTCTTTAAGAGGCTTGAGGAGATGGTGTGCCAGGAATAGAGCAGTGGGAAAGTTACCTTATGCAGTGTGGGAATAGGGAAGTAGAGATGGGGTTGTCAAAAAACATATTTTTATATGTTTTAGCTTCTACTACTGTACTAAAGTCCTGGTGTGGTGGTGTGGGTTAATGTGCTAGACTTCAAGGTCAGTTTGAAATGCAAGGTCAGCAGTTCAAGCTCACCAGCCGCTCCTTGGAAACCCTATACAGGGTCGCTATGAGTCAGAACCAACTCAATGGCACTTAACAACAACTACTACTACTATTATACATTCTATACCGACTCGATGGCACCTAACAACAACAACAACTATAAGCACTAGATGGCAAACCACACGGTTGGTGATTCGAGGCCACTAGCTGTTCTGTGGGAGAAAGATGAGGCTTTC
>NW_006408575.1:10867974-10888567 GCF_000296735.1 Chrysochloris asiatica | reverse complement strand
GACTCGATGGCACCTGACAACAACAACAGCAAGGTCAGCTGTTCAAATCTACCAGTCACTCCGTGGGAGAAAGATGAGGATTTCTGCTCCTGTAGAAATTCATAGCCTTGGAAACCCCATAAAGGATTGCTCTGTTTTGGCATACCACTACCACCAATACTACACATCAGGCACCAGGCAAAGCTGTGGAACATACCAGTGAGTAAAGGGTTGGGGTTCCCATCCTGATAGAGGTAACTGATACACTAACATCCTCTAAAACCTATGGAGTGAATTGTCTTTGCTTTGCTAAATCCTTAAGGTAAACTGGGTCCTTCTTGGATCCAGATTCTACTGGTGTATGACATTCAGTTACAGGGAAAACTGGTCAAAAATTTCCTGCATTTGTTAAGGATCCAAAACAAAACAAAAAAACACCTCTCCTCTCTCTCCTTTAATCCCCACACATTCACATGATCACATAAAAGTTGAGTCAAGATTTGCCCAGCCTGTTATGTCTGAGACACAGCAGGGGGTGGCATTGTTTTGACAGATTTAAAAGGAATCAAAACATAAATGGCTTAAATGTAACGCACTGTCTCTGTAAGCTGTCACTCAGAAACAGCTCCAATCATTGATCTGTGGGAGTGAGAACAGATCAAGGGTTGGGGCTTGAGGGGAGAGAGTATCTATCTGGCTTTCAAGTCCAGGCCCAGACTTGTGAGTGAAAATGCTCCTCTTGCTTGCCAGCCCTGGGCATGGGAAAGGGATCAGGAAGAGAAGGTACTAGATCATTTTGAGAACCTTGGTTTTAATCATAAAAATTAAATCTTGTAGATTGTAAAGCATAAGGTCCTCATTCTATAGATATTTTGGGTGAGGAGCTGTATTAGAGATCTTCCAAATCCTGTCACTGGATTTGCCACTTTATCAACTCCCATCTTAGTCACCCATTTGAATTAAGAAGCCCAGAGGAACTCTTTGTTCTGCTAGGTCACTGACATTCTAAGAAAAAAAAAATTATTGAAGTTTGTGTATTGTTGTTAAGTGCCGTGCCGTCAGTAGCTTCTGACCCATAGTAACCCACAGGGTTTCTGAGGAGTGGCTGGTGAGTTTGAGCTGCCGACCTTGCAGTTCAAACAGACCTTGAGATCCAGTGTTTATCTTATGCCATACCAGGAGGTTTATATATATGTAAAAAAAAAAAATCAATTAGTTGGCTTAGCAATGTTGGTATCTGTTTGATAAATGCATGTTTTAGTCACAGCTGTTTGAATGAAGACCAAGAACTGCAACTGATTGAATGATTCGGCTATTTTAATCCTAGACTTAGCCCTCACGATTCAGGCCCAGCATCTGCTCCTCTGAAATAGTTTTCTCTACTCCATCCTGGCAGAATTTGGTACTTCCTGTATGCACCCACTTCCTGTGCTTTCAGAACATTTGTAGTTAACCTCTGGAAAGCATTTGCTGAAGCTTATTGTAATTGTTTGGATGTGAACACCTTCCATTGTTTGTTTTTCCATCTTTTTGTGAACAAAGGTCCCATCTTAATTCTTTCTATATCCTTGTTGTTTGTTAAGTGCCGTTAGTCGGTTCCAACCCATAGCGACCCTGTATAGGGTTTCCAAGTAGCAGCTGGTGAGCTTAAACCACCGACCTTGCAGTTCAAATGATTGCATTCCTGTGAGTTAACCCACAGCGTCACACCAGGACTCCTATATCCTGTTGTTGTTGTTGATATGTGCTATGGAGTTCCAACTTATAGGGACCCTGTATAGGGTTTCCGAGGCTGTAAATCTTAATGAGAGCAGAAAGTTTCATCTTTCTCCCACAGAACCACTGACCTTGAACTGCTGACCTTGAGATTAGCAGCCTGTCTCAGAAACACTATGTTGTTGTTAAGTACCGTGGAGTTGGTTTCGACTCATAGCGACCCTGTACAGGGTTTCCAAGGATGTAAATCTTTATGGGAGCAGAAAGTCTTATCTTTCTCCTGCAGAACAGCTGGTAGTTTCGAACTGCTGATCTTGAGGTTAGCAGCTCGATTCATAACCACTACGCTACTTATGCGCTAGTAAATATTCAGTGAATGATCTGTGAACAAATAAAGGAATGAACACCCAACTGAACGTACATAATAAGTAGGATGCTGTGAGAGAAAGAGGTGAGAAAAGTGGGGTGAGGGATGTTTGGGGAGCCAGGGAGGAGCAAGGGACAGAAGAAGGGAAAGGGAAAGAGGTGGAAACAACAAGAGAGAGGAAAGAAGACAACAATCAAGAGCTGGATAAAACTAGATTTAGCTCCCTGAGCTTCTAAGGGGTCCTTTTTCTCCTTTCCTCTTTGTCTCCCAGGACAGCAATACAAATTTAGTGGGGAGCTGCTCAGTGGCTTTGAGTAGGATTCTAGGAAAACTACTGCAACCAGACCTTGCTGCTCCCCTGAGCTTACACCTGAGAGTGGTTTCCTGTTATCACTTCTCTCTGAAGTGCTAATTAGAGGATTAGCCATTGTTCGGTGCTCTTTAAAACTCAAAACCAAACCTACTGCTGTGTGGTCCATTCTGAATCATAGGGAATCTCTAGGACCCAGTAGAACTGCCCCCATAGGGTTTCCAAGGCTGCCATTAAGGGAGTCCTGGTGTGGCGCTCTAGAATAAGCATTGGACCTTAAAGCAGGTTTGACCCATAACGTCAGCAGTTGAAACCCACCAGCTCCCCGCCTAAGAAACGGTATACAGGGCACTTTGCAACAGCAATGACAAAATTTAATAGAGTCCTGCTGTGGCGATTAACAACAACAATTATGGAAGATGACTGCCACATCTTTCTCCCATGGAATGGCTGGTGGGTTTGAACCAGTGACCTTTGGGTACACACCCATGTTCTTTCACCATCAGGGCCCCACCCAGAGCTCTTTAGCCACTTTTTCTTTCCCTATTTCCTTGGAAGGTGGGAAGAGGGGGAAGACTGCAAGGGAACTCATTTTCTGTACTGCTGCCCCAAAGCCAGGATACTACTATTGAGAGCTGGATAACACTAGATTTCGCTCCCTAAGCTTGCTATGGGGTCCTTTGTCTCTTTAGTTGAATGGTAAGGTTTTTTTGCATCTATTCTAATCATACATAGAACTGGATCTCATTCTCTCTAGTTAGCCACTATCCGTCAGCAAAGAAAAAGAGGTACAGAGAAAGGAAAAGAGAGGAGAGTAAGAGAGCTTTGTGGTCACCAGCAACATCTCTCATTTATTGAGCTTTTACTCTATGCAAAGTGCTACCATCTGCAAGTTCCAAGCATTGTTTTACATAGTCCTCACCAGAGTGCTCCTTGAAGGCCAAGATGGGCTAACTTTGTCTCTCATACTTTGGACATATCGTCAGGAGGTACCAGTTGTTGGAGAAGGATGTCATGTTTAGTAAGGTGGAGGGTCAGAGAAAAAGAGGAAGACCCCCAGCGAGATAGATTGGCAAAGTGGCAGCATCAATGGGTTCAAGTGTTGCAAAAATTGTGAGGTTGGCCCAGGATTGTGCAGTGTTTCATTCTGCTGTGCATAAAGTTGCTGTGAGTCGGTACCGCTTGATGGCACCTAACAACAACAACAACACCTTTGAAGTAGGTGTTTTAATCATTCCATTTACATATGAGGAAACTGAAGATCACAATAAATAACTTGTCCAAGGTCAAATACTTGATTCCTACTAGAGTCCATATTTGAAACCAGGATGGTCCAATTCCATAACCTACTTCTTTCACCATGATGTTGCTGAACTACTACCCCTACTGAGACACAGGATCACTAGTGGGTATGGGATGATGAGGATGATGATAATGATACATGGTAGTTAAAGTGGTAGTGAGTCCCAGGTAGTGCAAATGGTTAAGAGCTTAGCCAATAGCTGGAAGGTTGGCGATTCAAGTCCACTTAAAGATACCTCAGAAGAACGTCTTGGTAATCAACCACTGAGAATAGGGATAAATGCTGTTAACTGATGGTACATGAAGGGATTGCCATCATTGTAATGACATGAAATGTATGATATGTTGGAGGTGGGTCTAACGATCTGCTCTATAAACCTTCACTTAATTCACAATAAAAAGTGAAAAACAAAACAAAATCAACCACAGAAAACTTTATGGACTCCAGCTCTATTTAATCATGCATCAGGTCACCATGAATCAGAATTGACAGTTTGGTTTTTTAAAAAGTTGCTATTATTGAGTCTTGGTGTGGTGCTGCATGATAATGTGCTAGGGCTGAAAGATTGGCTTGAACCACAGGTTGGCACTTAACAACAACTGAGCACTTAATTTGTGCCAATCACTATACAAATATGGTTCACGTACAAGTGGGCTTCAAAAAGTTTATAGAAAAATGGAATGCAAAGATGACATTTTTCCATAAACTATTTGAAGCCGCCACATTGAAACCTCTCAACAGCTCAGTAAGGCAGGTTATGTAATTCATTTGTAGATGATTAAGACCCAAACTGATTTAGGGTCTTAATCAAGGTGGTTGGCCAGTGACTTGTGCAAGGGTAGAGTTGTTGTTGTTGTTGTTATTAAGTGCCATCGAGTCGGTTCCGACCCATAGCGACCCTGTACAGGGTTTCCGAGGGTGTAAATCTTTACGGGAGTAGAAAGGCCTCATCTTTCTCCTGCGGAGCGGCTGGTAGTTTCGAACCGCTGACCTTAAGGTTCGCAGCCCGATTCGTAACCACTACGCTACCAGTTAGGAATTGAAAAAAAAAAAAGTCTGTTTGGCTCTAAAACCAATACAAAGGCTAGGGAGGGTTAAAACCAGAGGATTTCTTCACTAACAGGAGTTTTCTCCGAAAGAAGGAGTCTCCAGGGATTTTTGGTTCATCCTTCTGCTTTTGGGTAGGTAAGCCACTATCTCTGAGAGGTAAAGGGGCCTGTCTAAAGCCATGCATCTTGGATATTCAAATATTTCTGACATCATCATCAGTATTCCTAAGATTATTGGGAAGGTGAGACTTGTCTAGGAGTCTTGGTATAGGTTAATGTGCTGGAATGTAAGTTCGGTTTGAACTAAAAGGTAGGCGGTTCAAGCTCACCAGCTGTTCCTCAGAAACCCTATATGGGGTCACTATGAGTCAGAATTGACTTGACAGCACTTAACAACAAAACAACAACAAGACTTGTCAAGGACCCCTGGTGATACAGAGATTAAGTGCTCAGCTGCTAATACAATGATTCATCAGTTTGAACCCACTAAGTACTATATGAGGGAAAGATGTGGCAGTCTGCTTCTGTAAAGATTGCAGCCTTGGCAACTCTTTGGGTAGTTTTACTTTGTTATCCTATCAGATCACAACTATGAGTTGAAGTCAACTTGATGCTGATGTATAAGACTTGTCTCATGTGTTCTTGATCTTTATCCATTTCATCCCCTCTCTCCTGGTACCTAAATGACTGTTCACTGTCCCTGAGGTCTTGAGACCATTATTACATTACAACCATCTTTGTTGCCTTATTTGAAAAAACAAAAAGGAATAGACTTTATTTTTTTGAACAGCTCTAAGTTTACAGAAAGGACAGAGGGTTCCCAAAAGCCTTCTACTGTCACTGTCACCTACCTTCTCCGCCACACAGAGTTTCCCCTATTATAAACAATTTGTATTGGTGTAGCACATCTGTTACAATTGATGAATGAAAATTGATGCATTGTTATTGACTAGAGAGCAGGTGGTTCAGTTGTAGCATTCTCGCCTTCCATGAGGGAGACCTGGGCTCAATTCCCAGCCATTGCATGTACCTCATGCTCAGCCATCACCATCTGTCGATGGAGGGTTGTGTGTTGCTATGATGCTAAACAGGTTTCAGCAGAATTTTCGGACAGTTTTGGAATAAAGTCCTGATGATATACTTCAAAAAATCAGCCAGTGAAAAGCCCTGTGGATCACAATGGTCCAATTTCATGTATCAGGGTTACCATGGGTCGTGAAAGTTTGATGGCAGCTAACGACAGCAACAGCACAATTAACTCAACTCTATAGGGTTCATTCTTTGTGCTGGACAGTTCTATGGATTTGGACCATTGCCTAACGTCAGGTATCTACCATTGTAGTATCATGCAGAATAGTTACACCCTGGTGCCCCATAGCCATTTGCTGCTCCTGGAGTCCTGGGATCCTTAACTGCCTTTGTTGCCTGTTAGAATCCCTTTTCTTCCCTAGAATTTCTCTGTGTGTCACTCCTAACCCTGTCAGGTGGCCTAAGTCAATTTGATCAAATTCATTTGCACTAAAACATTCATGGCTTATTACAGTCATCCTTGCAGCTAAATGCTACAGTTGAAAATGCCCCATCGACATCATGGGCTAATGCTGAACACTGCAGCACAGTGGCAGGTAGCCTGGGACATGTCTTGGTGAGGTGGTCTTTCTGGTCAGGCACTTGGACTGCCCATGAAGTCAGGTCTCCCCAGCACTACCAGTTCAGAGAAGGCCCTCCTGGTAGAGTGTCAGTTGCCTTAATCTGAAAATGAAGGTGGGGGTTTTTGCATGGAAGAAGGTCTACTGCTCTCTTGCAGTATTCTGATCAGTCTAATTCCAGAAATCTAATCTGGGGAGGCAGAGGCTGTCAGGCAGCCAGCAAAAATTAATGAGAAAATTGGAGTAAACACAATGTGTGTTGCGTTGATGTGGGTTAAGAGAAGGTGACTTGGTGCCAGTCTGCAGAGTTGGCCTCTCCAGGGTGTGTACACTTGGTGTACGTGCCTCTTTGGAGTCGCTGTGTGCTCTGAGCTAATGAATTCAAAGGCACGGCTGAGGGCTTAGAAGGGAATGCCTCTACCTGGATAGCTTCTGGAGAACATTTCATTTACTTGAATCACATCTTAGATCTGCCCTCTGTGATCAAATTAATGAGGAGTAGCACAGACACAAAGCCCCTGGGTGTGGGATAAAAAAGACATCATGCTCTATAGGAATGGCAAGAAGGAGAAGGCAATAAGTGATTGAAGAGCCTCTGTGATTCACTGCCTGTGCATAAGCTTCACAAAGAGCATTTTCTTCTTTTCTCTGCACTCAGAGATGCGAACATCAGGAGCAAGAGAAAGTTGCCATTTGATTGAGTCCCTTGTAATAGGGAGATTCTATAAAGGCTGTACACAGGAGGAGCTGCTGTTTCCTGACAACCCATTTGCTTTAATCGATCAAATACTTTTATGCCTGGTTCATTCCTTTGAGGGGAAATTTGTTTGGTGGAAAACAGGTACAGGATGGGAAGTGGGGCCCTAGATTGTGGATTTGTGCTCAGAGGAGGGGAGCAGACAGTCAGGGACAGGTGCACTTCAGTGCCAAGAACTGCCCTGACAGATTTTCTTAATGATCCCAGGGTTTTTGAAAAATGAATCAGAAAGACATAAGTTGCCCTTTTAACAATAAGCCCTTATTTTCTGCTGTCAAATCAAATTCTGACTCATAGTGACCCTGCAGGACATGGTAGAACAACCCCATAGGGTTTTAAAGGATGGAATGGTTTTGGAAACAGACTGCCACGTCTGAGGAGCAGCACAACACTCAAACCACTGTGCCTAGGGCTCCTTCACATATATCAATACCAAACCAAAAACCCAATGCCATCCAGCCGATTCCACCCTTACAGGGGTTTCTAAGACTGCAAATCTGTGCGGGAACAGACTGCCACATCTTTCTCCCTCAAAACAGCTGGTAGATAAGAGCCATGGACCTTACAGTTTGTAGTCCAACATCTAACCCACAGTACCATCATGTATTCTTCACATATGTAATTGTTACTGTTACATGCCATCGAATCAGTTCTGACCCATAGCGACCCTGTATAGGGTTTCCAAGGAGCAGCTGGTGAGTTTCACCCACCAACCTTGTGGTCCCAAAAACCTACCTTGCAGTCCAGAGCATTAATCCACAGCACCACATACCTAATATGGAATAATAATCCCAGACTAAGACAGAGAGTCCTGGTGTGGCGCTGAGGGCTAATGCGTCAGACTGCAAAGTCATTTGAACTGCAAGGTCGGTGATTCAAGCTCACCAGCTGTTCCTTGGAAATACTATACAGGGTCTATATGGGTCAGAATCAAGTTGACGGCAATTAACAATAAGACCGAGAAAGAAGAAAGACCTAGTGGTCTACTTCCAAAAAAAATCAACCAATGAAATCCCTAGGGATAAAAATAAGATCTAATCCCTTTGTACATTAGTTGGGGGCTGACTCCACAGCACTTAATAACAATACCTATGTGGGTTAATGCACCAGATTGCAAAGTGATTTGAACTGCGAGGTTGGCAGTTCAAGCTCACCAGTCGCTCCTCGGAAACCCTATACAGGGTCACTATGGGTCGGAACCTACTTGATGGCACTTCACAACAACAACAAATCCCTATTTGGACTGTATTTGGGTTAGAGAGGACCATAACTTTTCTGCATCTCAAATTCTTTATCTATAACTACAAACTGTAATAAAATGCTGCTACTGTTGATGATGATCATTTCTACCTCTCAGGATTGATGTGGGTGAACAAACTAAATATAGCATATTTATGACATGTTGGCTATAATCATTTACTGCACCTAGCCCATCCTGGGTTCATCTCCACCCCACTAAAAAACAAATCAAAACAAACACACCTACTGGCACTGAGTCAGTTTGGACTCATAGCAACCTTGTTTAAGGTCTCTGAGGCTGTAAATCTTTACTGAAGCAGAAAGCCTCATCTTTTTCCTGTGGAGAAGCTGGTGGCTTTGAACCGCCAGCCTTGTAGTTAGCATGTTGTTAAGTGCCTTCAAGTCAGTTTCGACCCATAGCGACCTGGTATGGGGTTTCTGAGGAGCGGCTGGCAAGCTTGAACTGCCAATCTTGCCATTCAAACCGATGTTCCAGTCCTCCAGCGCATCAACCTACAGTGTCACCAGGCTTTCTTTCTCTGCCCCATTGGTCTCCTTAAAGACAGAAAAAGAGTGTGTCTCTGCGCTCCTGCAACTGCTGGTTGGGTTCTTTCTCAGTCTTGGAGGCCCTTTGCAGTGCTACATCTTGTGTTTCTCATAAAAATTCTTCTCTTTTCCTCTCTGCCAGAGTGAGTGTATGACCATGGCTGTCTCTGGGTAAGCTGACACAGAAACCTCCAGAGAGAAAGAAACCCCATCAGGCCAGGTACGCTTAGCCCAGGTAAAGGAACTATGAACAAGAAAATGTCAAGGACCTTCTTTTTCTCCTGGAAAATGCCCTGGACCAGCCTGGACCTTTTAATTTGTAGGAGAGAAGCAGAAATTGAGTCCTGCGCTCATGCATTTATCTTCTCACCTTTTCTCTGCAGGAATCTAGATGGGGATTAATAGACTCACTCTAAGAAGAAACAACACAAGGGATGCCATTGAGTCCTTTGTTTTCTCAGGGTTTGAAAGGATGGATCTCTATCAAGTCTAATTTAATGTTGGCCAGGAAGAATAAACTGGGATGCCACAGAATGTTAGAGATAATTTAATTCAACTCCCTCACTCAATAGATAAGGAAGCTGAGGCTCAGGGAGGGCACTTATGTGACCATAGTCATGTATCAAACTGCTGTCAGATTGGTCCTGAGACCAGGCCACCTGCCTACTGGTCCAGTGCTCTGGACACTCATTTCTGTGTCACTGTCATGATTAGAATCGGAATCTTATCTATGCACCCCACTACCTTTATATTTTTTCCTTAATACTTGGATCAACTCTTTTCTTTTTCTAATCCTAAATAAATTTATTTTGAAGGGAAATGGCTATAAAGGGAAAACCAGGATTGTTTGCTACAAATAGAAGGCAGGCATAAAAAGAAATGCTATGAAACAAAGCAATACAGTTAAATGTTAGCAAGTAACCGGTATATGTGAAGAGATTGAGCATTCTTTCTGAAAGGGGTATTTGTAATGATAAAGAGACATTAAAACAGAAGTTAAAAGGGAATAGCTTTCTTACCATGTTGCTGTTGTTATTGGTGGTGGTGATTATGTGCTGTGGAGTTGGTTTTGCCTCACATTGGCCCTGCATAAGGTTTCTGAAGCTGTAAGTCTTTACCAGAGCAGAAAGCCTCATCTTTCTTCCAGCTGTTGTTATAAAGCACCATCAAGCTGGTTCCGACTCATAGCAATCCTGTATAGGGTTTCCAGGGAGTGGCTAGTAGGTTTGCACCACCGGCCTTGCATTTAGCAATCCAGTGCTTATCTTACACCATATTGTTGTTGCTGTATAAGTACCATTGAGTCAATTCCAACTCATAGCCACCCTGTATAGGGCTTCTGAGGAGCAGCTGGTGGGTTTGAACTTCTGACCTTGTGGTTCACAGTCCAGTAACAATCCTACAGCGCCATACCATAATAGTGCTGGTGGTAGTGGTAGTGTGCCGTGGAGTCGGTTCCAACTCATAGAGACCCAGGTTTCTGAGGCTGTAAATCTTTACAGGAGCAGAAAGCCTCATCTTTCTCCCACGGAATGGCTGGTAGTTTCGAACTGCTGAACTTGAGGTTAGTAGCCCGACTCGTAACCGTAGTAGACACTTTTAAATGCTGTGTTTGTGGACTAGAAGTCTGGGAAGTGTACACATTTAATGCCCTTGGCTGCAAACTGAAAAGCTGGACGTTCAAATTAATCCAGAGACACCTCAGAGGAAAGGCCTGCTTCTGAAAAAGCAGTCACTGATAACCCTATGGAGTACAGTTCTACTAAAAAAAAACATGGGGTTGCCATGAGTCCAAACTGACTTGACAGCAACTGGTTTCTGGTTTGTGGACATACCTACAGTCATCTTTCACATTGTGAGTGGTTCAACTGATCAAGAAAAGAAAATGGGTGGAAAGTTTCTAAGGCAATCTGATACTTTACACAGCCTGGGTTAGAGTCCCATCTGTGCCACTTATTAACGATGGGATCTTGAACAAGTTACTTAACCTCGTTCTACATCAGTTTCCTCATTCATAAAATGAGAAGAGTAGCAGATATAGATGTATTGCTGTTAAGTGCCACGAATTGGTTCCAATGCACAGTGACCCTGTATAGGGTTCCCAAGGAGTAGCTGGTGAGCTTGAACTACCATGCTTGTGGTTCAAACCAACTTTGCAGTCCAGTGCATTAACCCCAAAATAGCCACACCAAGTATTTACATCATGGGACTACTGCAAGTTGTGCTATAAGCTCTGTGGTTAAGTGCCATCTAGTCAGTTCCAACTCTTAGTGACCCTGTATGGTTTCTAAGGAGAGGCTGGTGGGTTTAACCTTACAGTCCAGTACTTACTGTAGAAGGAGCCCTGATAATATAGTGTTGGGCTGCTAATGGCAAGGTCAGCAGTTCTAATCTACCAGCTGGTCTACGGGAGAAAGATGAGGCTTTCTGCTCCTGTAAAAATTCACATCCTTGGGAACCTTATACAGGGAAGCAATGAGTCAAAACCGACTCCATGACCCACCACCACTAACCCTATAGAGCCCCATCAGGATTCATTAGAAGCTCCATCAGAGGTTGAAAACTTTGTAAGAGACCAGATAGTAAATATTTAGCCTTTATGGTCGATGTGACCTCTGCTGCAACCACTCAACTCTTGATGTAGTAGCAAGAAAGTAGCCACGGACAATATGCAAATGACTGGGCCAGGCTGTGTCCCCATAAAACGTTATTTACAAAAAGAGTCAATAAGCCAGGATTGGCCTGCAGGCTGCTGTTGTAGGCATGGAAAACAACAACAGGTCAAATGTATAGACTATTTTATACCCTTTATTGTTAAGTTAACTACCATCGAGTCGGTTCCGACCCATAGTGACCCTGTATAGGGTTTCCAAGGAGTGACTCATGAGCTTGAACCACTGACCTTGTGGTTCAAACCAACTTTGCTGTCCAGCGTATTAACCCACAGCACCACACCAGGACTCTACCGTTTATAGATGACCTATTTAAATGAGATAGAATCATATCTTATACCTAAACTCAAATTTCAACTTTTGGACTCAATAATACACACTTAAAATGTAGGTTCTACTTCAGAAACGAGTCTTACTGCGTGACATCATCTTAATCATCCTCCAAATGGTCATGGGACTAAGCAATCCTTACACTTGAGGCAGAATTAGGGTTAAAGGAAGAGGCTTGGTAGTCAAAACAACTTGGGTTTACAGCTTACCCTACAAGAGGTATTATTTCCTTTTTACACACGAGGAAATTGCAGCTCAGCGGGTGGGGTAATTTGCCCAGTGTCCCCCAGCCAGCAAGCTGACATCAATACCACAAACATGAAATTTGGTTCTAATCCAGAAACCCCAGGGCCAGCTGCATGTCATCATGATGCTTCCTTTTAGGCTTTCTAATTTCCATGATAAAGAAGGGGAGAGCTTGAAAATGATTGATTTAGAGTTGGAAGTGATGCTGATGACTTAGGACATAATTCTAACCCCTCGGAGACTATGAGATACAGTGAAAAGTACACAGTATCAGAACTTTGGAGACTTGAACTGGTGAACAGTACATGTATACCTGGGCAGCTGTACCTCACTTTCCCAAAATGTAATAATTGTTGCTGGTGGTGTTAAGTGCCATGGAGTCAGTTTTGACTCATAGTGACCCTCCAAAGGGTTTCTGAAGTTTTTTACAAATCTTTGCAGGAGCAGAAATCTCATCTTTTTCTCGTGGATGGCTGGCAGGCTCAAACTGAGCATCTTGCGGTTTGCAGTCCAGTTGTTACCATATGAAGCCACCATGCTCCCCAAATGTAATAATAAGATGGTTTTTTAGTTTGTACAATGGGCACAGTGCTCTTCAATACTTTTATCTTATTTCATCCTCACAGAAACCTTAAAATTTAATCTACACGGCACATATGAGGAAGGTGCGGTTCCGAAAGGTCATTTAAATTGTCCAAGTTCTCAGAGCTAGTAAGTGGTGTAGTTGGGATCTGAAGGCTTGCTGGTCTGGTTATAAGCCCAGGTTATAAGCAGACATTCCTCCAAAAATACCATTCTTGTAGCTCTTCTGTGTAATGAAGTTTAAATGCTTGTTTGGAAAACTTTATTTAACAGTTTAGAAGGCTTGATAGAAAGAGTGCATTAGTCTGAATGCAATGAATACATTGGATAGGAAAGAATTTCCTTCTTTTGTTTCTCCAAATCTTTCTGCCTTATTTAGCTTGAGATCTTTGCAGCTTGGTTCATGGATTCTAGCCTTGCCCGTTGCAAAGTATATACTGATCCAAATGATAAATCAGTGAACTATGTCAAAAGCACTCTCAATATTACATCTGACGAAAAGTTTTGTACTTTTCACATAGCTTGTAGCCCCATAAGAGGGTTAACAGCACAATTAAAAAAAAATAAATTAAGACGTATTTATAGGGAACAAAAATAAAATAAAGTTTTCCAAACATTCCTTCCAAGCTGACTCCACAAATAAGGAGGCTATACATGAAAGTTCTGTAATTCTAGAATGAGGTGGCACTGTTACCCTGTGCTTGGTACTATGCAAAGTCAATTCTTACAAGCTACTTTATAACTGAAGGCTAATACTATTCTTTTTCTGTAGATCTGGGCACTGAGGTTCATAGATCTTTAGTAACTCCAGTAACTTGTCACTCAGTTAGTAAGAAGCAAGGCTAGGATTTGAATCCAGGTCAAATGTTCTCTAAAGATTTCTTTGAATAGCGTGACCATACAGTTATCGTCCAAACTCGTGCACTTTGAAAGTGAAAAGGCACTACTAGTGATTGCTTCAGGACAACAGGCATAAGCGGGGATGTGAGGTGATCCCAGCTCTTGACCTCTGTGTTCTTTCATACTTAGTTTTCCCACCTCAGAGCCACTGTCAACCATGACACCATGGTGAGAAACTCAATTACAGCTGGTACCACCACTATTTTTATTATTACAATTAACACTTATATTGACCTTAGCAGGTATTTTAGAAAAAGATAAAGTCCTGTAGAAATGAGGCAATTGAGATTTTGTTCTTGAAGATTTTAGAACGGTAATTGCCTCGAGTTGATACAAGCAGTAGTAAAAGGGCAGCATGCACACTCCCCTCCTTGCCTTTTCCCTATGACTGCAGGTGCTGAGTGAAAAGGAGAGCTGGATTAAAGAAGGGTGCCAAGGGAATAGAGATAAGTGACTTTAGATTCTGCTATGATTAAGAAGATCAAGGAATTTTTTAGATCAGGAAAGAGAGCAGAACATTACCAGATATTGCTTGAAACCTCATATACCTCTAACTCAGGGCTAGTATCAGTGTGAGCAATGTCAGAGCCTCCCCCCCACCGTTCCACACACACACACTATACACGTGAAAGGGCCCCAGGGAGGATTTTCAATTTCAGAATTCCCAGAATTCTCCCCAAAAGGCTTTATTCATTTCTCTAGGAAATCACTTTTAAAAGTTAAAAACCATATAACCATTTGAGTCCATTATCAGTCCTAAACATTGTGTAGCTTTTTAACTCAGCAGATTTCCTCTTGACCTTTATAGTTGGCTTCTCTATAAGAAAAGTAAGGTTTTACCAGAGAAACAGGCAGAGAGGAAGCTTCAGGACTTGGGCTTTTGACCAAAGACAGTATCTTAGTGTGAGGTCCTGGGCAGCCGGGAAGGGCTAAGTGGTGTCCAGTGGGGCAAGAGTGCTAGAGGAGAAGATGGCACTAGGATGCAATTCTACCACGGCAGCCTTGACAGTGCCAAGCATCAGAGCCAATAACCCTATGGAGAGTGATGGGTCATGAGAGACAGAGCACTACAATGCAGAGTACTGGGAGCCAGGACCCTGGGGTTCTGGGCTGGCTCTGCTAATGTCAGACTGTGGGCCGGCTAATCACCCAGTGATGTCTCATTTACCGAGCATGAAGCTTGGGTGAAAATGAATTCATCTCTAAGATCTTTTCGGCTCTAATACCAAACGTGATTCTAGACCATGTCTGTAAGTGAATCTTGCTGTGCCTAAGTGGGTGGCTTAGAGCTAAGAGGCTCTTGACTGGAGAACAGACATGACCCGAACCACTGAGCTCCCCCACTCCCTGTTATTCTTTCTACTTGCCTTAATACTCTTGATGGTTAAGGGAGTCTTTAACACTCTCTTTGTCCCAGTTTCCTTTTACAATCTATAGAGAGGAGGCAGGAAATAAGGGGCAGCAAAGAGAAGGGCAACTGGGCAAATGCTTCTGAAAGGCTCTATCTCTCAGGTCCTCACTTTGGTGGGATAAGGAACTGAGAAGGAAAATGTCAAGATTCTGGACAATTAATTGCAGCAAAGATTTTAATCTTAAATTGAAGATGGCCTGAGACTGACTACACAAAGTCTAACTGGGTAACCTAGGCCAAGACGTTTAGCCACTCAGAGCTTTAGTCTTTTCATCTGTTATGGGTTTATGCACTGGACTGTGAAATCATTTGAACTGTAAGATTGGTGGTTCAAGCTCACCAGGAGCAACTTGAAAACCCTATACAGGGTCACTATGGGTTGGAACTGATTTGACGGCACTTAACAACAACAACAACAACAACAACAACAAGGGGTGAAGTAATGCTTAATGAACATCTACTCTGACAGGAACTGGGTTGGGTACTTTAAGTGCTATTTCGCTTAATCCTCACAACAACCTTTAAAGGGAAATATTATTTTCATTTTACAGAGGAAGGAAAATAAACACAGCTGAGAGAAGATAAATCACTTGGCCAAGTACATGGAGCTCAGAAGTAGCGGATCTGACACGTACACTCCAGGCTCAATGAACCCTAAAGTTAAGTCTTGTCACCACAAAGCACAACCATTTTACAAAGGAACTATGTTTCACTATACTTTGAACTCTTTCAGACTCAGGGGAGGAGGAGGACTTGGGGATGAGATGACATGGGTCTAAATCTCATCATTTATTAGACTGTAACTTGGGACAAGTTTCTTCATCTTTCTTTTGCGCCTCAGTTTCTTCATATCTAATATGGGAGATTGGAATAGTCCTTACTCTTAGGTGTATTTAAGAATTAAATGAGATTAACTATGGAAAGGGTTTACAGGTCATGGTAAGGGCTCCAAACTAGTTATTATTATTAATTTCCATGTATAACATATACATGTGCCTCCCATGAATTCTACAGCTGGGGAGGAGGGTCTTCTGATAAGTCCTGTTAGCTTCAAGTACCATTTGTGAATGGTACAAAGGCATCCTCTCCATCATCAGAACTGCTGACATTTGGATGGTTCACAAGGAGCTTTATCAATTTCAATCATTTAATCAGCACAACTGACCCAGGAGATTGAGAACACAGATGTGCCATCCACTTTTTTATAGGTAAGACTTGAGTGAAGGTTAGGATTGAACCTTGTAGTTGTTTATTCTCAAACCCAGAGTTTTTATCTACTGTACCATAGAGAATGAGGACCAGTGAGTTTTAAAGAGAACAGGTACCATTCTCTTGGAGCCTACAGATGTATAGACATGAATATGGATAGATAGATAGATAGATAGATAGATAGATAGATAGATAGATAGATAGATAGATAGATAGATAGATGACTGTATTTAAATGAGGCCTTGGAGCTTTCCAGATGCAGGCAAAGAGACTCTCTAGCTTGACTCCTCTCCTTCACCCACTAGAATTCCTGAGAATTCAGTTTCCAGACTAGAACTTGGAATAACTACCTGACTTTATCTAATTCAGACCTTGTGCTTTGCCTACTTGAATCATGACAAGTTATTTCAGCCTTACCCTGGGAACTGTATCCATCAAATCCTTTTAGAGACTGGTTGAAATCTGAGCTTTTAAGTGGCTCTTCCTGATTCAGTCATGACTGATGGAGAGAAACTAGATGGACCTGAATTTGTAAGATGTGGGTATAGCAAAATGATAACGGGCACAGAAAAATTCTGTAGGTCAATGCCCTGTGGAAACTTAATCTCCCTCTCAGAAAACAAAGGCAGCATACAAATTGCTTAGCAACCAAATTTCTTGAGTGGCAGAATTGGAATTAATGGTACCCCACTCAAAGATGGTGGCCAACCATGCCGCTGTGAATGTGTGTTGTTCTTCTCACTCCTAGCAATAATCCAGTCTCTTGTATCAGGTTCTGGAAGGGCTCATTATAACTCTCCAGGGCCTTGACCTAGGATTTTCCTTGTTCCAGTTATCTTTTCAGCACACCCACATTTTACAAATTCAGGTTTGTTCCGCTTCTGCTGTATCAGCTATAATTGAATTGGTTCGAAGTTCTGATTGAAATGCTGTCACTGATGTATTTCCTTCCCAAAGCTTACTGGATATGGGATGCAGCTCATCTCCAGGAATGACTCAGCTTGGTGGCGAAGGTCTTACAGGAGTGATAAACATGTTTCCCAGTTTTAGCTAGGCCTGCTTGGCCACAGAGGTATGTCCACTGTTTATCAGCCAAGACTCTAAGCTACTCAAGCTGGCTGTGGGAGGAAGAGCAGTTGGGAGCTCTCTTGTCCATTTTGCAACATGACAGTGGCCTCTGGTGGCCATGATCAGAACTACACACATTTTTGCCTCTTGGTTTTAGGATTTTTTTTTTTTTTTCCCTTCAATTACTATTTATTGAGAGGAACTCTATGCCAGGTATAATCCTAGACACTATAGACATAGCAGTGAACCAAACAAAGTCTTTGCCCTTATTAGGTTTACGTGTGTGTGTGTGTATGTGTGTGTAGGGTGGGGCCGAAAATACACAAAGAAAGAAAGAAGGACCAGGATGATGTGGAAGATTCTAACTCAAAGAAGTGCTTGAAGTGAGGGTGTATGGCCTGTCTGAGGACAACAAGGGCAGTGTGGCTGGGACAGTCTGAGTGAGGGGAGGGTAGTGGGAGACCATTACTGGAGGTAGTTGGGCCAGATTATATAAGGCTACATATACGAAGAGGCTTCAGAAAGGTTTGTGAAAAAATGAGATTTAAAAATAATGGAATTTTTCCATGAATTTTTGGAACCACATATATACACATTGTTGTTAAGTGCTGTTGAGTAGTATCTGGCACATAGTTACTCTGTATAGATTGTCCAAGGAATGGCTGGTGGGTTTGAAGTGCCGACTTGCAGTTAGCAGTCTGGTACCTACCCTACAGCACAAGGTCATATATATATGGAGTCCTGGTATGGTGCTGTGGCTTAATGCACTGGACTCAAAGGTCGGTTTGAACTGCAAGGTCAGCAGTTCAAATTCACCAGCCACTCTTTGGAAACCTTATACAGTGTCACTATAAGTCAAAACTGCCTTGATGGTACTTAACAACAACAACAACAACAACCAAATTTTATATATATATACATTTCAGTTCATACTTGCATGGTTTGTTCCATATAAAATGTGTTTAACCATGTATCTGTGGTCTTTGGATGACTGCAGACAAGTTCTCTAGGTAATACAGTCTCAGTCTTTAAAAAAGAAAAGGTTCAATCAAAACAGTGTCTTCTGGGGGAATCTAGGCTAGTTAAATTCAAGGCAGAGAGGTCAACTCAGAAGGTTACGGTGACTGCTGTTTGGGACTCCAAAGGAATAACCTTGATAGGTTTTCTCGAATGATATGAGACAATCACAGGAGCTTATTATGAAGTTTTTAATAATTGAAGACTGTCTTGGTGAGAAAAAAGCCAGGAGAGTCGTGCGGAGGAAATTTCCTCCCTCATGACAATGTACCTGCTTATTCTCTGAGGGTATCAAGGGTTGTCCCACAATAATTTGTTGGAAAATATTGCTACATCCATCCACCCTGCTCTTGCCCTTTCAGACTTCGTTTTGTTCCTAAAATTTAAAGAACACTGAAAAGGAACATGATTTGAGTCCCTTGAGGATGCTCAAACTGGAGTGATGAATTCTCTGGGAAAGAACTAGAATGAGTGCTTTAACCACTGTGCCACTAGTATAAGAGAGAAAGAAAGGGAGAGAAGAGGCCTTGGTGGTGCAATGGTTAAGTGGCTGCAAATCTAAAGGTTGGCAGTTTGAACCACCCGTTGGGTTCTTTTTCTAGAAGAGAAAGAATTTGAAGGCACCTGGTAGTATAGTGGTTATGAATTAGTCTGCGAACCGCAAGGTCAGCAGTCTGAAACTATTGACTATTCTGTGGGAGGAAGACTATTCTGCTCCCATAAAGATTTACAGCCTCGGAAACCCTGTTCAGGATCATTATGAGTCAGAACCGCCTCCAAGGCACATAATCACCACCGCCAAAAACAACATAGTACATACAAAGGGGCTTCAAATAGTTTGTGGAAAAATTCTATTATTTTTCCATTTCATTTGTCCACAAACTTTTTGAAATCCCCTTGTGTGTGTCTGTCTGAAATTTACAAATATACATAAATGAAACAACAGCATGTTTGTGTCTTCGTTGAGAAAGATCTAACAGGGAAAAATCAATAGATATAACCAGTAATAACAAACATTTATTAAGCACATTTTAATCCTCTAGGTATTGTGCTAAATATCTCATATGAATTATTTTTATCACATTTCCTCCTCACCACAATCCTATGAGGAGATTCTATTATTATTCCCAATTTACAGATGAGGGAGTCTGAAAAATGAATTTACATTCCCACAGCTGGGCTAGCAGAGATTCCACCCTGAAATCGCCTCCCAAGTTTGAGTCCTAACTACTACTTCCAACAGCCAGCCACCAGCCTTCTTGCACATGGGATGTCCTTTTAAAGATATGAATTTTTGGTGCTCAACTAAAAAGAACAAAGTTTTTCAAAGCAGCACTAAAGAAATCAGCAATCAATGAACAGTGATCCTGACTATAGCACTCTGCTATAATAAGCAGTATCTAGAAAATCTCCCACAGATATCTCAGTCTCCACTCTCTCACCCTCAATGCTGGGTCACTGTTGTGCAGAACTATTTCCTGCCTGTAACATCCTGGGTGTTCAACCTGGCCATGCTGATGGTATCTTACAAGGCATAGGTCTCACAAACACCATGTCCCCATGGTTTGTTAATAGCCTTGATGTTCAGTTATTTTTCCTACTACTTCCTCAGAGACATGCCCCTCTCACCTGCTCTGACAGTTCATATCCTCAGTAGAAACCAAAGGAAATCGTGGTCACTGGTCAGAACTTGGCCACACACTCACAAATGGCTTTGTGGGCACCTCCTATATCATGTATATTACTTTGTGCTGCCCTGGGCTGGGCTCACCATTAATGACACATCAAGAAGAGTCACAGATGGTATAGCTGGGAGGATCTGTGGTGATAACATAGATCAGCCAGCCTATTTATAGACGTGGAGCATAAAGTCCAAGAAGGGCAAAGGCCTTGTCCAAGATTACTCAGCTATTTAATTACCAATTCTTTATCTGTTTCATCTTGCTCCTCCTGTTCCTAGAACACTGCCTGGTATTTGATAGGCAATCAACATTTGTTGAATGAATATGACCGGAACCCAATTCCTGGTCATCAGCTCAGAGTTTCTTCAAATAACATTTTCATGATTAGAACCAACGTTTGTTTGTTTAAGTTGGTATTTCTTTTCTCCAGATTCTCAGGTTAACACCCACCAGCTATAGATTGATTTGACTTTGTTGAAAATGTCCAAATTTCTTGGAGATTTAGCCAGAGAAAATTTTTAATATTGAAGGAGAATGCTTTGTAGGGTTTATATATATATA
>NW_006408575.1:10863339-10866329 GCF_000296735.1 Chrysochloris asiatica | reverse complement strand
GGTGGAGGGTCAGAGAAAAAGAAGAAGACCCCCAATGAGATGGACTGGCAAAGTGACAGCATCAATGGGCTCCAGAGTGGCGACAATTGTGAGGTTGGCCCAGGACTGGGCAGTGTTTCATTCTGTTGTGCATAGGGTCGCTATGAGTCGGTACCTACTGATGGCACCTAACAACAACAACAACAAAAAGGACTTTTTAGTCCTATTGGCTGAGTATCCTAAAAACAGGGACATCTAAGAACCTATTATTTTTATAACAACCACTTGACTCTAGAAATATTTAGCCTCAGGCCTTGGAGATGAATTTTTGATTGGTTGGTTCACAAAGATAAAGACAGCATGAATAATAGTTACCATTGATTGGGCAACTATAGTGTACCAGATATTTGTTAAGCACTCTGCTACATTATCACCAATCTTCACAATAGAGATTAATGAGACCTTTCAAGGTATTGATTGTACCTGTGCAGTCCAATAAGGCAGCTACCAGCCTTGGAAAGAACTCTTTTGGGAGATCTGACATCAACAGTGACATGTTGATGGCTTGATGAACATATACCAAGAAACCCAAATCCACTGCAGTCCAGTTTATTCCAACTCATAACGATCCTCAGAGAGGAACTGCCTCATAGGGTTGCCAGGACTATAAATCTTTACAGAAGCAGACTGCAATATTTTCCTCCCACGGAGTGGTTGATGGATTCAACTGCTAAACTTTTGGTTAGGAGCAAAGTGCTTTAATCACTGCACCACCAGGACTCCCTTGATGGACATATAACCAAATTCCAAAGCAAACCTATTGTCATCAAGTTCATTCCAACACGTAGCAACCCTACATAGGGTTTCCGAAAGTGCGTAAGAGGATGTCGAGTTTTAAAAAGTCTGGGACTTTATGTCACAGATAGCTTACACATGTTGTTGTTGTTAAATGCCGTTGAATCAGTTCTGACTCATAGTGACCCTGCATAGGGTTTCCAAGGCGCTAGCGGCTGGTGGATTTGAACTGCCCACCTAGTGGTTAGCAGTCCAGTGCTTATTGTATAGTGCCACACCAGGACTCAAAAACCTTCTGTACTATTATTTTTAGACGATGTGCATGTACTAAACTTAAAATTTTAAACACAATTATTTAAAAATAATAATAATAAGAGGGCATGTGACTGGTTATTAACATCCTTCAGGTCTATAAAAAGACCACAAAATAGCCACAAAAGCTTATATCTGCACTGATGCTCAGAAACAAAGAAAATGTAGGCTCTTAGCTGAATGTATACTGATACATGCAAGCCCAGGTTAATAACATGCTCAAAATAGACCGGGCTTAGCACCACTGAACATATTCAAAACATAGTTGGCCAAGCTGTTAGCAGAAAGCTATTCCACAGCCCAAATATTGGACAGATGGATGGTACAAGATGCTTCCCCAAATCTTACTAAGTCTCAAAAGGATACAGAAAGTTTTAATATGTCACATAAGTTCTTAATGCAAAGGGGACCTCTTTTTTCTTTCAGGAAACATTCATTTCCAAATTCTCTCTCCTGCTTTAGCGGGCTCACAAGAGCCGTCAGTGATCAGGCTATAAAATCACAGGTGGATGATATTTACTGATTCCTCTCTCTGTGACTGGTTTTGTAGTCATCACAGCAACCCACTGAGGTACGGATTTCACAAACAGGTAAACTGGTGTTCAAAGAAGTTTTGCAACTTGCTCAAGGTGACTTGGTGAATTTGTGATGGAGTTGCCCTTTGAACCTCTTACCTGTTAAGCTATGTCCATTTAAGCATTCCAGATATAAGGAGGGGCCTTTAGACACCAACTTTTTCTCCAGGAAAGGGAACACTGAAGCCCAGAGAGGAGGAAGGATGCTGTACCCCTACTGGTACAAACGGTTTGCACTCAATTGCTAACTGAAAGGTTATTGGTTTGAACCCACCCAATCACACCTCGTAAGAATAGCCCGATGATCTTCTTTCATAAAGATTAGTAGCCAAGAGAACCCTATGGAGCTCGGTTCAACTCTGTAACACATGGGGTTGTTATGAGTTGGAATCAGCTTTTCAGAAATAGGCTTGGTTTTAGTTTAAAAGAGTTGTTGTTATGTGCTGTCGAGTTGATTCTGACTCATATATCGCTCCTGTTTAGGGTTTCCAAGAAGCGACTGATGAGAAGAAACCTGCCCAAATCCAGGTTGCAGGTAGTGGATGAATCAGGCCTGGAAGTCAGGTCTCCTTTCCTAGTTCATACTCTCTCCCTAACAAATGTCCCCTTAGGCTTGGGTTGTTGTTGTTGTTGTTGAGTACCATGGAGTCCGTTCAGACTCATAGTGACCCTGCACAGGGCTTCCGAGGCTGTAAATCTTTACGGGAGCAGAACGCCTCATCTTTCTCCCGTGGAACAGCTGGTAGTTTCGAACTGCCGACCTTGAGGTTAGCAGCCCGATTCGTAAGCAGATATTTCAGACAATGCTGGGCTAAATGAAATTTGGGCTTTCACACATAACAATATTGTAATAGGAATTCATTAATGAGATTCCTTTCTGAAACTTGCACTTTCCAAACCTGAATCCCCACAACTCCATTTCTGCACCTATCTCTTTGCCCCTGAGCACCACCTGCCAATTCCGTAGTCTATGGAAAGTGGATAACAATGGCACCACAAAATGTACATGAAAGCACAGACTTATCGATTTATTTCATTTTCTTCTAACACATATTTTGAGGTGTAACACAGACCATATCACTGCCTTCTTTGTTGTTGTTTTTAAGTGCCATCAAGTTATTTCGGACCCTTAGTGATTCTGTGTAGGGTTTCCAAGTAGTGGCTGGTGTGCTTGAACTGTCGACCCTGAGGTTCAAACCGACCTTGCAGTCCAGCGCACTAACGTACAGCGCCACACTATGAGCTCTTTGTTGTTGTTGTTAAGTGCCGTTGAGTCGGTTCCGACCCATAGCGACCCTGCACAGGGTTTCCGAGGCTGTAAATCTTTAC
>NW_006408575.1:10850792-10862917 GCF_000296735.1 Chrysochloris asiatica | reverse complement strand
GCACTTAACAACAACAATAATTTGTTCTTAGAATGAAGACTAAATTCCTTACCCCAGTCAGCAGGGACTTCACAATCTGGACCCTGCCAATGCTACATCATCATTGGGGGCTGTGCTGGTTTCCTGTCTGCAAATGAAGTGAGACTTCCATTTTATACAGTCTTTGTACATACTTTTCCATCTCCCTAGAACATTTTCTCCCTGAGAGACTCCTTGTAGGAATCAGCTGTAAAAGCCACTTCTTTAGGGAGGTCTTCCCTGAGCTTCACGTTAGGTTTTGGAACTCACTTGTGCTTACTTCATCCTTGCTGCATCTTTCCAGCAGGTTGTGGGCTCCAGGAGGGCAGGGACCACATCAACCTGGTTTACCATCCTGGGTGTAGTCCTCAGCAGCCTGCCTGCATGCACTAGAAGCTCTAGAAATACTTGTTGACTAAATAAGCGAGGAAAGAAGAAGAAGAAGAAAAAAAAAAACCATGTACAATATACATTGGAGATCTCAGAAAGCAGTTCTACACAACCATAATTCCAATTCTATTCCAGCCTACAGAGTCTCTATGAGTTGGAATTGACTTAACGGTATGCAACAGCAACATGCTTATAATGAAGTTCTTAAGTGATGGACAAAAAGCTCTGCTGACTGCGTTACCTGAGAAGGTAGCACTAAAATTCATTTTAAAACTATTTTCATTAAGATAGTCAAATTGAAAAGTCTTCTTACAATGGGAACATTAGCAATCGGACAAAACACAACAAAACAACTAGCAACATAACTTATTGATAAACAATGTGTTATTCTACTTTGAATTAATGCAAACTGTATTTAGGAACTTTTATACTGCAAATAGGTACATTTCATATCCCCCCATCTTAAGGTTCACTGGCAATAAAATAAATAAACTTCTTTTTCCATTACCCTGCCATTGCCAATATCAAATAGTTCCTTGCCCATATACTCCAATATTTTTCTCATATGGTTGTTTTTGTTAGATGCTATTGCGTTGGTTCTGACTTAGAGTGACCCTATGTACAACAGAAGGAAATATTGCCTGGTCCTGTGTAATCCTCACAATCGTTGCCATGTTTGAACACATTGTAACCACTGTGCCAATAACTGTTTTTTTTTTAAGTTTTTATTGTGAATTATGTGATAGTTTACGTGGGAGGGCATTAGCTTTTCACTGCAATGATTACAACTTTCTGCATGCATTCCCAAATAGCCAAAGTGTACACCCTACAAGCCTGCCCCCTGGCTGTCAACACACAAACCCTCTCCTTCCCAGAGTCCAGAGTCCCTAGCCACTCCATTTCTCCACGTTGTCGTCTCTGCCTCTATCTCTGGCGTCACGGCTTCTCTGGATAGGGTCCCACACTCTACTCTTCTACCTTGATGGTTCCAGGGTCCTCCACTCCTGGACTTCAAGATCAGCCACTCCCTTCCTTTTGTTATAAAACGTCTACTTTTACATTTGCAAATTCACAATCAGTCCTGATAGCAATTATTCACTATTGAACCAAAATAGTCTTATCCCCATCTCCTTTTACCAGTCCTGTCCAGACAGGTTGAAAGCCACTCAGTGAAGATTCTACCTTCCCGCATACCCTTTAAAACTAAGCTCCCTCTTGAAAGCTTGTAAGCCAGTCACTTTGTGCCTTTGTAGCATCACCCTTTTGGGTAGCCAATGTCTAAGTCGCCCATCCCTGTCAACCCTGTGTATCAAGGTGGTGGGAATGATCCTTGCCGTAAAGATTCATTCCCTCTTTTGAGTGACTACATCCACAAGCATAGGTCAAGTTTATCAAATTGTTGTGGATTACAATTTTTTTCCTCTTCTTTCTTCCTCTAGTCAGTTCTGGTCATCCAGCCATTGAAGCCAGGTCAAATGGGTACTAACTGCAAGTATGGGTGTCCTTGTGCATTTCCCCTCACTTCATATCAGCCAGACCCTTCAGTCTCTGCTCTAGTCCTCTGTGACCATGTCCTTGTTGCTGGGCCCAGGAGTCCCCAGGTCTTGCCATACTGCTGGCCAACCAGGTCTCAACCCAGGTTGACAGGAGTCTATTGAACGTGGTCGGACTTAGCTCACAACTTCATTGCTGTTTTTCCCCCACTTCCGCTTATTGGTGACCAACGTGCTCAGCAGCAAGACCACATGTCTGCTTGTGTATTCCCCTTGAATCTCAGTCTTGGAAGGGGGTTTGCCCTGAGGGGACCTGACCACTTGTCTTGATGGCTCCCGGGGGAACAACTTGCTTGTTCTTGTAGTAGCCAATGAGACTGCCGTTTTTGTTTTTGATTTTTCCTAATGGTCTTTCTTTCAAGAAATATTTCTAGCCACTCCAGGCTGGTCTGCTTGTCCTTTCAGTAGAAATTTCCTACCTCAAAATGTTCTGGATGAGGATCACGATTCCACCTATGGTCTTATTCAATGCAAGGGCTCCCCAGGAAGCCTCCTTCACTGGGTAAGTTCTAGCTCCATTTGAGGTATTACAATCAGTTACAGTCTGAAGACGGACTTGCAAGCTTTCTATGCTGTTGTTTCTGGCTATTCCTGTCCTCCTCAAGAGTTTATTTTACAATAGTACATAAGGGAAAACAAGTTTCAAAAGACAGTCAAGCATCTTAACATTATTTCCCCTCTTTTACCCATTCAAATCATGCCTTAATCCCTGTATCCCAGAACCCTGTTGTTCCAAGGTTGGGCATACATCATTATTACATCATTACTTTCCCTGTCTTGTCGTATAGCTCTAGCTAAGACTTCCAAGAGTGGTGACAAAGGGCATCCTTATCTGGTTCCTGTTCACAGAGGAAAGGCTTTCAGTTTCTCTCCATTGAGAGTAACATAGGCTGTTGGTTTTGTGTATATGCTCTTAATTATGCTGAAGAATTCCCCACCAATTCCTACTTTGTTGAGTGTTTTTATAAGGAATGGATGTTGGATTTTGCCAAATGCCTTTTCTGCATCAATTGATATGATCATGTGGTTCTTTTCTTATTTATATGGTGTATTACATTGATTGTTTTTCTGATGTTGAACCATCCTTGCATCCCTGATATGAATCCCACTTGATCATGATGGTTTTTTGTTTGTTTGTTTTTTGATGTGCTGTTGGATTCTGTTGGCTAGGATTTTGTTGAGAATTTTTTACATCTATGTTCATGAGGGATATTGATCTATAATTGTCTTTCTTAGTGATGTCCTTCCCTGGTTTGGGTATGAGGTTTATGCTTGCTTCATAAACTGTATTAGGAAGTTTTCTATCCTCTTCTTTATTCTGGAATAATTTGAGTAGAATTGGAGACAGCTCTTCCCTGAATGTTTGGTAGAACTCACCATGAAGCCATCTTGGTCTGGACTTTTTTTTGTTGGGAGTTTTTTGATGACCTGATCAATTTCTTCTTTTGTTATGGGTCTGTTCAAGTCTTCTACTTCACTCTGTGTATAAGTTTAGGTAGGTCATGTTTTTCTAAAAATGTATCCCTCTCTTCTAAGGTTTCAAATTTGTTGGAGTACAGCGCTTCATAGTATTCTGTTATTATCCTTTTGATTTCCTATGGTTACATTGTGACATCACCCATGTGGTTTCTAATGCATGTTATTTGCATCTTCTCCCTCTTTTGTTAGGTTTGCCAATGGTTTGTCAATTTTATTAATCCTTTCAAAGAACCAGCTTCTTATCCTGTTGATTCTTTCTGTAGTTTTTCTGTTTTCTATCTCATTTATTTCTGCTCTAACTTTTATTATTTCTTTTCTTTTGGTGACTGTAGGTTCCCTCTGTTGTTCTGTTTCTAATTGTTTGAGATGTTGTGTTAATGTGTTAATTTTGGCTCTTTCTTCTTTTTGGATGTGCACATTTATTGCAATAAATTGTCCTCTCAGCACTGCTTTTGCTGTGTCCCAAAGATTTTGGTATGTTGTGTTTTCATTCTCATTTGTTTCTAGGAACTTTGTGAGTTCACATTTAATTTCTTCTGTTATCCAGTTGCTTTTCAGCAGGGTTTTATTCAGTTTTCATGTATTCAACTTTATTTCCTTGGTCTTCTTATTTTTTATTTCTAGTTTTATGGCATTGTTGTCTGAAAAGATGCTTTGTAGTATTATGATTTTGGTAAATTTATGGAGGCTTCCTTTGTGACCTAACTAACACATGGTCAAATCTGGAGAATGTTCCATGTACACTGGAAAAGAATGTGTATTGTGCTGTTGTTGGGTTTAACGCTCTATACACATCTATGAGGTCAAGTTAGTTGATTGTAATGTTGTAGTTCCTCTGTAACTTTGTCAAGTTTCTTTCTGGTTGTTCTATCCCTTTTCTAAAGTGGACTATTAAAATCTCCCACTATAATTGTAGATTTGTCTATTTATTTTTTCAATTTTAGTAGGGTTTGCTTTATATATCTTGGTGCTCTTGCATTGGGAGCATAGATATTTATTATGGCTATGTCATCTTGCTCAATTGACCCTTTAATCATAAGATAATGTCCTTCTTTATCTCTTATGGTGGTTTTTGTCTTAAATTTTATTTTATCAGAGATTAGTGTTTCCATTCCTGCTTTTTTTAAAAAATTTTTTTTATTGCAGTTAGCTTTGTATAGTTTTTCTATCCTTTAACTTTTAGTCTGTTTTTGTCTTTGTGTGTAAGATCTATCTCTTGCAGGCAGCATATTGAAGGGTCTTGTTTTCTTCTCCATTCAGCCACTCTCTGTCTCTTCGCTGGTGCATTTAATCCATTTATATCCAGTGTAATTACCAATACATATGAATTAATTGCTGTCATTTTGTTAATTTTTGGTGGTGCTGTTCATTCCTTTGTTCTGTTTGCCTTCTTGTGCTGAGTTTATGTTTTTTGTGCTATTTCTTCTTAGTTTCTTCTTAGTTTTAATGTTTCCTTGTTCTGCTTGGATCTCCATTTTCATAGTAAGTTGTGAAGTACTCATTTTCTTTGGGGTTACCCTATAGTCTATTAAGTTTTCCCTGCATTTAAGACAGTCTATTGCATCCTGCAATCTATCTGACCTCCTCACCACCTGGATCTCTGTTCCTATGTTTTTCCTGTCTTTGACATTGTTGATATTTTGATCTTTGATTGGCCTTGCAGGTACTCTGAACTCATTGTTGTAATTTTGTTCTGTTCTGAACTCTGCTATATGTTGACTGAATTCTGCATGGTGTTGCCATGTCTGTCAATCTCTGGTTGTTGTCTATTCTTGTTGGTCTTCGTTCCAAAGAACTCCCTTTAGGAGGTTTTGAAGTGCTGGATTGGCTTTGACAAAATTTCTTAGCTTGTGTTTATCCTGGAATGTTTTGATTGCACCATCATATTTGATTAATAGTTTTTCTGAATAAATGATTCTTGGTTGGCAGTTTTTTTCTTTTAGGGTTTTATATATGTCTCCCCATTGCCTTCTTGTCTGCATGGTTTCTGCTGAGAAGTCAGTGCTTAATTTGATTTGCTTGCCTTTGTAGATAACACTGCTCTTTTCCCTGGCAGCTTTTAGGATTTTCTCCTTGTCTTTGATTTTGAAGAGCTTGATTATGATACGTCCTGGTGATTTTCTTTTGGGGTCTAGCCTTCCTGGTGCTCATTCAACTTCTTGAATGATTATCTTCTCATCCTTCAAGATATTAGGGACATTTTCTTCCAGAAGATCCTCAACTATCTCCTCTGTGAACTTGTGTGATTCATCCTGTTCCGGAATGCCAATAATTCTTAAGTTATTCCTCTTCAAGTTGTCCAGCATGAATCTTAGACTCTCTTTAGATTTTTTTAATCCTTTTTTTCTGCTTGATCTTCTATCTTAGTAGTATTGAGAAATTTGTCTTCCAGTTCGCTGGTTCTGCCTTCCATCTCTTCAATCCTACTCCTTTGCTCTTTCAGTATATTGTCCATTATTTTATCATTAATCATCTGGATCTCTTTTTGCAGGATTTAAATTTTTCCAATGCTATATCTAGCTTGTTTGATGGTTCCTGTAGCACTTTCCTGACTTCTTCCTTCTTTTCCTCGACCCCTCTGTGGGCATTTGAATTTGTTTCCATATCAATTTTCTGAATTCCTTCTCAGGCAGATACAAAGCCTGATCTTTTTCTAGTGGGGAGTCTATGTCTGTTTCCACCTCATTTGTCTTAGTTACTCTTTTCTGTTTTTGGACATTTGCTGATATTCATTTTTTTTTTTTTTTTTGGACTTTTCAGTAGTTAGGTGGGTTTTTAATAATTAAATGAATGTATATTGCTGTCTTGTTAATCTTACTGAGTGTCTCTTAGTGGATGTGATCTGGAGATAGGCTTCCCTTTTCACATGTAATGCCTAGCAGCTGATATTGGCTCCTGTCCAGATGGTGGGATATTATGGGATATGCTTGTAGCTTGACTATATAGGCACAATTGCTGTCTCTTCTTGGGTAAGGTAGGGGGAGAAAGCTCCCACCTCAAGGAAAAAAGTGAAACTAAAAGGACCCAAACCAGAAACAATATAAAAGCAGAGACAAAAATCACCACTCAAAAACAAGAATAGAACCATAGCTGACTGTCCAGTACGCAGGTCAGTGTGTATGCACTGTAGAAACCTCCAGCAGTGGGTGGGGGTGTCCACTTGCTTAGGCCCCTCCTCTAGTCACTGCCGTGGACGAGCACAGATAGACATTGAGAAATGAATGGAAGAAAGATTGTCCCCTGTTTTTATGTATGAAGGTCAGTTAGATATCTGTGTCTGTCCAGTGTAATTCTCAAAATAGCTTCATCCTTGTATATAATAGTTAGTGTTGGCTCTTGCCTTTCATATTGAAGTTTTGCAAGTTGCACATACATTTTGGCTATATGGCCAGGCCTGCTTTTTTCTTGCTAGGTAAGTCAGGTACAAAGGGTCCCGCCCAGGTCAACTTTAGGGCTGGGTCCCAGAGTTAGACGTCATAAGAAGCTGCCAAAGGATAAGTCTGTGGAACTTCTAATGGGGATCCTCCCAGGAACCTCCTCACTGTGCCATGGGAAAACTGTGCGTGCAACGCTGGACCATTTTGGGGGTGTACTCTCACCCACCTGAAGGTGTCTGTGCTGGGCAGTGAGGGTGCCACATGGGAGAGGAGGAGGGAAAAGTATATAGTCTGTCACACCTCTTTTTCTAGAAGCTCCGCCGTATTTTGTGCTGTGTCACTGTACCAGACTGGCTGTGGCCCTCTCTGTGACAATTACTTTTGCTGAGGGTTTTCTTTTTTGCTGACCCTCTACTTACCAAGCAACATGTCTTCCTCCAAGGATTGGTCTTTCCTGATAACATGTCCAAAGTACACAAGATAAAAGCTTGCTATTCTTGCTTCTAAGGATCATTCCAGCTGTACTTCTTTCAGGACAGGTTTATTTGTGCTTCTGGCAGTCCATGAATATTCTTTGCTAACACCATAATTCAAAAGCATGAATTCTTCTTTAACATTCTTTATACATTTTCGAGCTTTCAGATGCATCGTTGTTGTTGAGTGCCATGGAGTCAGTTCCGACTCATAGCAACCCTGTATAGGGTTTCGAAGGCTTTAAATCTTTGTGGAAGCAGAAAGTCTCATTTTTCTCCCAAGTTTCAGATGTATATAGGGTTTTAAATACCATGGCTTGGATCAGGTGTACATTAGTCAGGTGCACAGAGTGACATCTTTTATTTTTAACACTTTAAAGAGGTCTTTTGCAGCAGATTTGCCCAGTTCAATGTATCCTTTGATTTCCTGACTGCTGCTTCCATGGGCATTTATTGTGAATCCAAATAAAATGAAATCCTTGAAGCTTCAATATTTTCTATGTTTATCATAATGTGGCTTATTGGTCCAGTTGTAAGGATTTTCATTTTATGTCCAGGTGTAACTCATATTGAAGGTGTATTCTTTGATCTTCATTAGTAAGTATTTTAAGTCCTCTGTATTTTCAGCAAGTAAGTTATGTCAATTGCATATTGCCAGTTATTGTAGCCTTCCTCCAATCCTGAGGCCCAGTTCTTACTATAGACCAACTCCTTGGATTATTTATTTAGCATACAGACTGAAAGGCTATAACCATGACACACACTTCTTCTGATTTTAAACCATGCAACATAGCCTTATTTTGTTTGAATGACTGTCTTTTGATCTATGTACAATTCTTCTTAGTGCTATCCATAATTTGTTTTGATCCATGCAGTCAAATTCCTTTGCACAGTCAATAAAGCACAAGTAAAAAACTTTCTGGTATTTTCTGCTTCCAGACAAAAGCCATATGATGGCAGCAATGATATCTCTCATTCCATATCCTTTTTTTTTTTTTTTCCCTTTCTTTCCTTCTTTTTAATGCCTTTTTGCATTCTTCACATATAATGTCCTTGATGTCATCCCACAACTTGTCTGGTCTTCAGTCTTGTGTTCAGTGTGTCAAATCATTAGATGGTTTCTAAATTCAGATGGAATATATATTCAAGGTTACACTTTTGCTCTCATGAAATTGTTTTGATTTTCTTCAGCTTCAATTTGAATTTGCATACAGGCAATTGATAGTCTGTTTCACAGTTGGCCCCTGGCCTTGTTCTGACTGATGATAATGAGTTTCTCCATTATTTCTTTCTGCATATGTATGTAGTCAATTTGATTCCTATGTAGTCTATCCAATTAGGCCTACATGTATATGCTGCTGAAAAAAAGGTATTGCAAAGAAAAAATTGTTGGCCTTGGAAAACTCCATTCATGTGATTTCTGGCATTGTTTCTATCATCAATGCAATTATTTTCCAGCTGCCAATACTATTTTCCAGCTACTGTTGCAATTTTTGCATTACAATCACATGAACCCTGATTGCATATTTGAACAATTTTAGAATGCGTAAGTTGATAAGAAACTTCTATTTCTTCATCTTTGGCATTAGTGGTGGGTGCATAGATTTGAATAACTGGTTTTCCTTGTAGCATATCAATATTATTCTACCATTGAGAGCGGTGTATTTCAGATTAGATATTGAAATGTTATTTTTGAAGATGAATGAGACACCACTCCTCTATAATATGTCATTCTCAGTATAGTGGACCATATGATTATTTGATTTTAAATGGCCAAATACTAGTCCATTTCAGTTCATAAAGATATTGATCTTTATGTGTTCCATTCCATTTTTTTTGATGATTCCCAATTTTCTCAGATTCACACTTTATACATTCTATGTTCCAATTATTAATGAATTATTGCAGTGGTTTCTTCTCATTTTGAGTCATGCCCCTAAAACAAATGAAGGTCTCAAAATCATTACTCATCCATGTCATTAAGATTGACTTTGAGGAGACGGCTTTTCCCTCATTGTACTTTGAGAAAAAAACAAAAGCAAAGCAAACACACACGCAAAACAGCCAGCAACATACCTATAGATGTCAGATAAACAAAATGTTACTCTGCTTTGAATTCATATAAGCTGTATTTGTGAATTTTTATATTGCAAATGGGTGCATTTCATTTCCCCCATCTTACTCAGTCTGCAGGAGGTTCATGGGCGATAAAACAAACGAATTTCTTTTCCCATTAGTCTGTCATTGCCACTTTTAAATGGCTCCTTGCCCACATACTCCAATATTTGTCTCATAAGTGGCAAAGCCTTCAGCCTTCTCATTTATCTTAACCATCTCTTTATATTTCATAAGAGATGCTATCTTTATCTTTATCAGGTAAGGAGGTAAGTCAAAACTAAGATGCGAAATGATTTCTTTAAGTTTACACAAATAATCAGTATTTAATCATCTATCTAAATCAATGATGCATCAACCAGTTAGTGATTTCCAACCAGGTGCCAGACTCTGTTTTAAGTACTAGGAATAGGAAATAAGATAGACAAGGTCCCTATCTTCTTGGAGCTGATGTGCTAGGTGTGGGAGAGAGATAATAAGCAAGTAATCAGATAAGTAAAATTAACATCAAATAAAGAAATGTAATGGTGAAAATAAAAGAGAAATGAAATAAAGTATTTAACTCTGATTCTAACTCCAACCTTGGAAACAACTATACTAGCTGAAACAATGGCAAAAAAGCCAGTGAAGGGAACATCAGGTTATTATTCTTGGGAGAAAGAACAGAATGTTGTTGTTGTTAGGTGTCATCGAATCAGTACCGACTCATAGGGACCCTATACACAGCAGAATGAAACACTGCCTGATCCTAGGCCAACCTCACTACTGTTGCCATGCTTGAGTCCATTGATGCTGCTACTTGGCCAATCCATCTCATTGGGGCTCTTCCTCTTTTTCTCTGACCCTCCACCTTACCAAACATGATATTCTTCTCCGGCGATTGGTCCCTCCTGACAATATGTATGAAGTATGAGAGATGAGGTTTGGCCATCTAGGCCTCCAGGGAGCACTCTGGCTGCACTTCATCCAAATTGAATTTATTGGTTCTTTTGGCAGCCCATGGCACTTTCAATATTCTCCTCCAACACCATTAATTCTTCTACAGTCTTCCTTATTCACTGTCCAGCTATTGCATATAAAGAACAGAATAGACAGACCAAAAGTTCTATGGTGGAAGCTGGCTTGAATTGCTAAAGGAACAGCTAAGAGGTCAGAGTACTTGAGTCATAATGAGAGAGGGGAAGAGTTGTGGTAGTGAATTCAGAGATACATGAAGCAGCCTAAATATGACCTTATAAGGTCATGGCAAAAAAAAACAAAAAACAAAAAAATCGCCGTTGACTTGAACTCATGGTGACTCTGTGTTTGCCAAAGTAGACCTGTACTCCATAGTATTTTCAATGGATGAGTCTTCAGAAGCAGATCATCAGGTGTCTCTTTCAAGATGCATTGGGGTGGACCTTCACCTTTCAGTTAGCAGCTGAGTGTTAACCATTTCTACCATCCAAGGACTCCAGGCCATGGTAATGATTATGGACGTTTTCCCAGAGAAGGAAAACACCATGGGTTATAAACAGGCATGATGTGATTTATGTTTTTAAAAGTTCATTCTGGTTATAGTATGGAGAATGGACAAGTGGAAGCATGGCCTCAGTGGGGCCATCAAACAGTACAGGTAAGAGATAGTGGTATTTTGGGTTAGAAAGGTGTCAGCGGAATTAGAGAGTAGTTGAGGAATTGGATATACTTATAAGTGAGGCAACAGGACTTGCTGATGTACTGGACATGGGGACTGAAGGCAAAGAGAAGAGTCAAGGATGATGCAGGCTTTTGGTTTGAACAAGTGAGTCATTTGCTAAGAGAAAATGTTGCGGGGAGGAGAACAGATATATTCTTTGGTTATCAGGGGAAGGTATCAAAAATTGTTTTAAACACATTAATTTTTACATGCCTTTAATAGATGCCTGGCCAAGTGGAGATACCAAGTAGAGAGACATTAGATCCACAGTCTATCGGGGAGAATGTGGAGCTGGAAGCATACATTTGGAAGACATCAGTGTGAAGATGATATTGAAAGCTGTGGGAGTAGGTGAAATCACAAAGAAAAAGAGTGCTGTTGGAGAAGCCACACTTTCTAAACCCTCATCCCAAGCTCCCACACTGACCAAGAAATATGGTCATATAGCACAGCACAACAATTTTGCCCTTTTTATCCCCATTAGAGTCAACAGACAAATATTGGCTCTTCTATATGAAAGGTGTCACCTTAAGCAATAAGGAATTACAAAGATGGGTGACTAATACATGATGCCATCCCTCAAGTTGTTCAAAAATTGGCAAGGAGAGAGGAATTATTATATAAAAGGTAGACTATGTAAAATGTTTCCAAGAGAGTACAGGGAGATAAATTTGGTAAGACAGGCTGGGAGCAGATTATAGAGGGTCTAGGAATTGGATTATTATTTTGTCCCCCTGCTTAGCCAACAACAGAGCACCATTGAAGATTTCTTAATTCCATGATCAGATGACCACATTTCCTTCCGCATTCATGGTCTATATGTCATTCAGTGGCTAACTCTAATCTCACTCAATGTACCCTATGCTCACACTTTTTATCTTTAAGTCTTTCTATATTTATTACCTGGACTCCTAATGAGGTACTGTAGGATCAGCATGGTACCAAGAACCACAAGGTCAGCAGTTCAAACCTACTACTATGTTGTTGTTGTTAAGTGCCGTCAAGTAGATCCTGACCCATAGCAACCCTGTATAGGGTTTCC
>NW_006408575.1:10848968-10849820 GCF_000296735.1 Chrysochloris asiatica | reverse complement strand
AGGGTCAATATGGGTCGGTACTGATTCAATAGCATCTAACAACAACAAATTAGTCAGCACTGACTTAATGGCATTTAGTAACAACATATTTATTATCCAGGGCTAATTCATTTAGCCCTTAATTGTACAGTCATTTTTCCAGGTGGTTTATTTTTTCCAAGAGTTCTATAAATTCCTTTTAAACAGGTTGTGCACTGTCCCTGGATTAAACCCATAGGCATTGCCTCAGGACTAGGAACATCGTAGCTTTCAAGCAATGCCGATTGCTTCATCACTTCTTTAAGTTCTTTTGTTCTAGGATCTCAATCATTTCCTCTAGTATACTTCTCAGCTGTTGATTGCATATACGCCCAATGTGTGACTGTTTTGGAGACCTGGTGGCACAGTGGTAAAGGCATTAGATTGCAAACCAAACGGTTGGTGGTTTGAATTCACCAACCACTCTGTGGAAGAAAGATGTGATAATCTGCTGCCTTAAAGATTTACAGCCTCAGAAACTCTATGGAGCAGCTCTGTTCTGTCCTATAGGTCACTATGAGTCAGAATTGACTTACTGGCAGTGAGTTTGGTTTTGCTGGTGACTATTTTAATAGTATCTGTCTTCCTTATAGTCTGTACGTTCACATTTAGCAGGAATCACCCTCTAGTTGGCTTTCCTCCTGGTTGTTATTGTTGTTGTTAAGTGCTGTCGAGTCGGTTCTGACCCATAGCGACCCTGTACAGGGTTTCCGAGGGTATAAATCTTTACGGGAGTAGAAAGCCTCATCTTTCTCCCCCGGAGCAGCTGGTAGTTTTGAACCGCTGACGTGTGGTTCACAGCCCGATTCGTAACCACTACGCTATCAGAGCTCC
>NW_006408575.1:10843795-10845288 GCF_000296735.1 Chrysochloris asiatica | reverse complement strand
AAGAGAAGATGGAAGGAATACACAGAGTCACTGTACCAAAAGGAAATGGTTAATGTTCAACCATTTCAAGAGGTAGCATATGATCAAGAGCCAATGATACAGAAGGAGGAAGTTCAAGGTACATTGAAGGAACTGGCAAAGAACAAAGCACCAGGAATTGATGGGATAAAAATTGAAATCTTTCAAGAAAGTGAGGCGGCACAGGAGGCACTCACTCATCTCTGCGAAGAAATTAGGAGGACAAATATCTGGCTGACTGATTGGAAGAGATCCATATTTGTGCCCATTCCAAAGAAAGGTGACCAGTTGGAATGCTGAAATCATCGGACAATCTTTTTGATATCCCATGCGAGTAAAGTTTTGCTTAATGCAGAAACGGCTACAATCATACACTGACAGAGAACTTCCAGAGATTCATGCCGCATTCAGAAGAGGCCGTGGAACGAGGGCTATCATTGCTGATGTCCGATGGATCTTGGCTGAAAGCAGAGAATATCAGAAAGATGTCTACCTGTGCTTTATTGACTACGCAAAGGCTTTTGACTGTGAGGATCATGACAAGCTATGGACAACATTGCGAAATATGAGTATTCCAGAGCACTTAATTGTGCTCATGAGGAATCTGTACCTAGACCAAGAAGCAGCTGTTTGCACAGAACGTGGGAATACTGAATGTTTTAAAATTAAGAAAGGTGTGCGACAAGGTTGTATTCTTTCACCATAGTTATTCAACCTGTATGCTGAGCAAATCATCCGAGAAGCTGGGTTCTGTGAAGAAAAACGTGGCATCAGGATTGGGGGAAGACTTATTAACAACCTGAGATATGCAGATGATATAACCTTGCTTGCTGAAAGTGAAGACCACTTAAAACATTTACTGATGAAGATCAAAGAGCACAACCTTCGGTATGGATTACATCTCAATGTAAAGATAACAAAAATCCTCATCACTGGACCAATAAAATACATTCTTATCAATGGAGAAAAGATTGAAGTTGTCAAGGACATCAGTCTTCTTGGATCAACTATCAACACTCATGGAAGCAGCAGTCAAGAAATCAAACAATGTATTGCATTGGGCAAATCTGCTGCACAAGACCTTTTTAAAATGTTGAAGAGCAAAGATGTCAGCTTGAGGACTAACATGCACATGACCCAAGCCATGTTATTTTCAATAACCTCATATGCATGCGAAAGCTGGACAGTGAATAAGGAAAACTGTAGAAGAACTGATGCCTTTGAGATATGGTGTTGGAGGAGAATATTGAAAGTGCCATGGGTTGCCAAAAGAACCAATAGATCCACTTTGTAAGAAGTACAGCCAGAGTGCTCCTTGGAGGCCAAGATGGCCAAACTTCGTCTCTTATACTTTGGACATATTGTCAGGAGGGACCATTCACTGGAGAAGGATATCATGTTTGGTAAGGTGGAGGGTCAGAGAAAATGAGGAAGACCCCCAACGAGATGGATTGGCCAAGTGGCAGCATCGATGG
>NW_006408575.1:10803955-10843695 GCF_000296735.1 Chrysochloris asiatica | reverse complement strand
AGGGTATAAATCTTTACGGGAGTAGAAAGCCTCATCTTTCTCCCCCGGAGCAGCTGGTAGTTTTGAACCGCTGACCTTAAGGTTCACAGCCCGATTCGTAACCACTACGCTATCAGAGCTCCCAATTTGTATTGAAACACTAGATGAATAGGTATAGCTTTAGGTGTTTGAGAGGTCACGGGACTGTGAGTGGAGTGGCCTGAGTGGAACAGCCTACAGAATGGTCAAAGTGTGTGCCTGGAGGTTCTGAAAGAGCAATGAAGTTGATTTGACCAAACCACTCCAAAGAGGGAGTTCCACCTGATGAACTTCTCTTTTGCTTAGGGACAAACTACCTCTCAGAGAGTGGCATTTCTCTCAGGAGCCCCCTTGGTGTCCTCTGTTTCACACAGCTGAGCAGGAGGTAAAGCAGAGTGTTCCCAACTGTCAGGAGAAATGAGCCTGCTGGCAGAAGCCCCCGATCCTATAAGCAGATGGAGTAACATATGCATATTTACATATATATATTTCCTAATCAATAGGTTCCAGGGAAAACATGAACACTCAGGAACATGACTGGAAGTTGAGGGGCTCTAAAGTTTAATTCCTTAAAGAAAATCAACACACTCACTTTTCAGCTTTAGATGGCTTCAAGAGAAAACCAACTTCCCTGAAATATGTCAATCTACCAGCCTCTCCTCAGAAACCCTATACCGGTCACTGAGTTGGAACTGACTCAATGGCACTTAACAATTCTTCTAAATTAAGTAGTCCTAGAATTTCTCCTAAAGAAATGCATTTCTGGGGTCAGCCTTTGAAATATTCTAACCATGTAAATAGCTCCAGTCTGCTTCTCTGTCTCCCCTTACTACCACACAAGTAGACTCCAACTTTTTTCTCCCTCAGGGTCTTTGCCTCAGTGTTCACCATCTAGACCCCAGTATAATACCCCTTCTTGAAGACACCTCCCTGACCCCCAAAGGTACAACTTTCCAGTCGTTTTCTATCACTGTGTAGTCTCTAACACCTTGAAGAACACTTGGCACATAGCAAGTGGAGCTAACCACACTCCAGTCTGCTGTTTGAACCATGTATACTGGAGACAATGTTAAGTGACAGCTTTAAGATTTAACTTAAGATTTATTGCTTCTGACTGGTGCTTTGTTCATGCATGTGAATATCTTCAAGCAATATGGTTTGCAATTTTATCCACTACAGAACCATTTGTTCCCACAATTCATGTGACCTTGTTGTATATTACCAGTTGCCTACAGCTTCTGTGCTTCTCTTCTTCTTTAATAGCTAAGCACAAATTTGGGGACAATGAATCCTTTTTCTAGGCTTTCTTACAAACACAGCAGGTAGTCATGCACCTTAATTCTGGTTGCTGAGAAGCAGAACTTAGCTGAAGGTCCAGGAAAGCTGTTGTTTTCTTGATAGAAAGGTAGATTCATTCAGCTGTCTTTTGTCCTTTGGCATATGCCTCTCCCTGCTTGTAGCATAGCTATGATGCTGGAAGTGAATGAGTTGTTCTGTGTAGTGCGATTGAGTTGATCTCTGCCCATACTCCTTGATACTCATCATTCTTACAACTACCACAGGCAATTACCTGTCAATCTGCCTGAAGGGTCTCACTGGCTGCAGGAGCCAGCCCTTATGAAGAAGACTAGAAAGTACCAATAAATTAACAACTCTTGGAGGAGTCCTCAACTAGTGACAGATGTGAGGTAGTAGGTAAATACTCCAACTCCTTGGCCCTTATGTAGGACAATGGAAGCATGAGTCAAACTGCTTCCCTGATTCCCCAGTGGAAATGAACACGTTACTCACAACAATAATTCATTTATATTAATAAATGAATCCTCCTACCTCTAGGCTTTTTCTCAATCTGTTACCTTTGTCTAGAATGCATTCCATATTGGTTTTCTTCCCTGCCTCACTTCCCCACTCTTCTACCACTGCTTCCTGGTAATGTGAATTGTTTTGGGAAAGCCAAGCTAAGACATCTTGTTGACATGATGATGAAAGTCACTTGGTAAGGATGGAGAGATATCAAGGAAGAGTCCAAATGCTTGATGACTGCCTGGACTTCCGGTGACTCGAGAAAAAACCCCTTATTTGGTTTAGTCATCATAGTTGGGTATCTTTAACATAAAACTAAATGCGATTCTGAGAATTGTAGAAATTTTTGGTTGACTATGAGTGCAACCTATAGTCATTGGTTGGCTATGACTGCTAGCAAAGCTGACCACTTTGGCTGTGCTATTACTAACTAGCCTTTTACACATTACGACTAAGTTTGCTTACATGCTGCCATATTCAATCCTCATGTTAATTATGTGACTTTAGTGTTATCAACTCCATTTTACTCAAGCCCAGAGAGGTTACTGGCCCATAGTTCCATGGCCAGTAGCAGAATTACTTCTCTAAGTTCCGTCATCTTTTGCTATAGAGATGTAGTTGTTAGTTGCTGGGGAGTTGGCCCTGACTGCCCCCAGCTTCATGATTGTTGGTATGTCTGAGTCCATTGTTGCAGCTATTATAGGTAGGCAGGGGTCTAGGTTTTCATTCTAAGGAGTCTATGACATTCAAGTCCTAATCACACCTCTCATCTGCTCCTCTGCTGTTCTCCCAAGCTCCTGTGCTTTCCCCTATCTCATCACGACTCTCCATTTCCAGGGATCTGCACTTTCACTTCTACCACCGCTACTCCTCCCTCCTGACAAATTTCATCACAATTTCTACACACTAATCATATGTTCTTCAAAATGTGCAAAATCCTCCTACCTCTAGGCTTTTTCTCAATCTGTGGCCTTTGTCTAGAAGGCTTTACTTTACAGGGGTAAACTGCTGTTTTTGATCTTAGGGAAGGTAGTCTGGTAATGCAGGTTTATTGCGGGTAGGATGCCTTAGTACGGTTTAGAACATAAAAAACATAAGATGATTAATAAATCTTTATAAAGTTGAAATGGGTAGCCATTATGGAATCCAACTTGAATTAATATTCACCCTTGTTTAAAAGCATCAGTATCAAATTCTAAAATGAAAATGTGAAATATACTCTACAGAACATTTCTAGCAAATAAAATATACTTCATTGAATATTTATTACATCCAAGTACAACATTTTTTTAAAAAGGGGATTATAATGCAGGTATTTATTAAAATGCTGACATCATCTGAATCATACTAAACAGTACTCAATTATTTTTATAAAATGTGTTAATGACTATAAGGCTGAGCATCTCAACATTCTCAGCTGGACAGAGGAAAAATTGTTTGCTTACTGGTGACTTAGGAAATACACTTCCATTACAACTGCTGGTATGTAGAAACAAGGTGGGACTCTAGACAACAAACACGCAGTGCTCCCGTACCACACTGGATCCTAGGAGGCAAAGTCTAATCTAGGATAAAACTTACATGCTTACCACTTGGAGAGAGCTGGGAGGAAGGGGTTCCCTGCCGCTGAAGAGCAGAGGGATGGCAGTGTGTGGACAATGCCTTGACCTTAAAATACAACTAGAGAGAGCGTTCTCACACCCATTCCAGTCAGCAACTCCCAAGGTATTTATCTAGGTAGTGTGTGGGAAAGATTAATGTTCCCTGGGTCTTACTCAAGAACTAAGCAACCATAACAGATACAACTTTGAGGATAGGTTAATCAAACTGCCTATAAATTCAAGTGGGGTGTCAGCTCAACAAATGCCTACCTATCCTCTATAGAGGGAGCTCTGGTAGCGTAGTGGTTATGAATCGGGCTGCCAACCTCAAGATCAGCAGTTCGAAATTACCAGCAGTTTAGCAGGAGAAAGATGAGGCTTTCTGCTCCCGTAAAGATTTACAGCCTTGGAAACCCTATGCAGGGTCACTGAGTTGGAACCTTCTCCACAGTGTACCATCACCATCTTCTATAGGGATTGTCTATAAGAATGTCCACTCTTGGTATATTTATTTCACAAAACTACCATTTCACTTCATAAGGACTATTAGGTTCATTACATCACAATACAAATTTTATAAATGATGTGACAGAACTACTTTAAATACATTTTGTTGGATAAATAGATATTGTTCACTAACTGTAAAATCTAGTGAGACAAAAGGATAATTATACCAGTCATTCTTAAGAGGCATTTACAGTTCAAAAGGTTTTTACAAAAGATAATATAAGCTATTAGTTATATATGAAGAGTATTTGATTAGATACAAAAAATATTAAGTGTGGTTTTCTTCCTCTTGAAAAGTAACTTTAGAAAGTAATACCAACTCTGATTAAATTTTAACTAATTTAACTAGTACTAATTCTGTTATCAATGGCACCATAACCTACATAACCTAGAAAAAGTAAACAAGTGACTTTGGTCACTAAACTAAGTCGCTCTTACTTTTCTATAATTTATCTAAGGTATCTAGGAGTAGCTTATATTTATAATTATATAGTATTGTGCAAACTAATATCTTTTCCCAATATCTCCTGTATTTTTCAAAAGCCCTATTCCCTAGGACTTTAAGCATTAAGTAACACTAACTTTGACTATGAAAATATATGGGGTAAAGCCATACTCTTTGATGTGATAAGATACATTCTAAGAAATCACCTGAAACTTGCTGTATTAAGACAGGGTTGGAGATACTATGTAAAGACTTGAGAGATATTCAAGTAAGATTTTATGATTTTTATTTTTTCCAGAGAAATACTGAGGGAAGGAAAGTGTTCTACAGACAGCACTTAACAACAACAAGGTATGTTCAAGAGCCCCTGCTCTTATAGCCAAGTGTACAAAAAGTACAGGTCTATGAGCCAAGGCAAGCTTTGGCTAAATGATTGGTAGCTTTTGTTTAGCTCCGGAGGTTTCCATGGAAACAGCCTGAGAGACAGAAAAGGCAGTATTATCGTCTTTATCCACCGTCATGGACTGATTTGTGTCCCCCCAAAATATGTGCCTGGGGTTGGAGTCCTAGTGGGTTAATGCACTGCACTGCAAGGTCAGTTTGAACTGAAAGACCAGTAGTTCAGTCTCACCAACTGCTCCTAGGAAACCCTGTAAAAGTCACAATTAGTAGGAACTGACTTCATAGCACTTAACAACAACAAAGCCCACTTGTGAATCGGTTGTTTTTGTTATGTTAATGATACAGGACTAGTGTAGGCTATTTTGATTCAATCTCTTCTGAGACATGTTGTTGTGTGTGCGTAGAGTCTGTTCTGACTCATAGTGACCCTTTACAGGGTTTCCAAGGCCGCAAATCTTTATGGGAGCAGAAAGCCTCATCTTTCTCCTGCGGAACAGCTGGTAGTTTCGAACTGCTGACACTGAGGTTCGCAGCCCGATTTGTAACCACTATGCTACCAGAGCTCCTTCTTCTGAAATATAAAAAGAGACTAAATGAGCAAGATCGAAAGCAGAGATGAAGGAAGATTGATGCCAAGCCACAAGGAGATCTCCAAGGAACCAGAAACAAGGCTGAGGAGCCAAGAGCAGGAAGACAAAGCTTTCTCCTAGAGCTGTTGTTGTCACGTGCCAACGAGTTGGTTCTGACTAATAGGGACCCTGTATAGGGCTTCCGAGGAGCAGCTGGTGAGTTTAAACCACAGACCTTGCAGTTCAAACCGAATATGACTTCTAGCTTCTTAAACTGTGAGAAAGATAAATGTGTTTGGTAAAGCCCTCCATTTATGGTATTTCTGTTACAGCAGCACTGGGTGACTAAGACAGCTGTAATGCCATCTGACAAAACTGCACACTGATTCATTCATGCCATCCAGAGCAGATGGACTACTTCTGGTACGACTGGACAAAGAGAGGCATGAATTCTATTTGGTCACACTTTGAATTTCCTGCCTTCCTCCATTTGAAACCTTAAAGTTGTGATAAAACATTTGCTGAGTATTTCCGTTAAGAACCTCTAGTTCAAGTAATGCTTCAAAGATCAGAAGCCAAATTAAGAAACATGAAATACCAAATGGTGATCTATTGCCAAGTTCATAAAATTAGATGTCACCAAGCTTCCTGTAGTTGAAGAAATTATTCTGAAGTTACTTATAATTCTGTTCTATCAGCTCTCAGCCAGGTATGAAATGCTATCTTAAGTGCTTATTATATATAGTTGAACCAGGTAACATCACAAATAATTTTTCCCTTCTTTATGTGAGATGGTGATATAGTGGTTAAAGTGCTTGGCTGCCAACCAGAAGATCAGGGGCTTGAACCCACCAGCTGCCTCAGGAAAGAAAGATGTGGCAGTCTGCTTCCATAAATATTTATAGCCTTGGAAACTGTTGTTAAGTGCTGTGCCATGGAATTGGTTCTGACTCACAGCGATGACCCTGTATAGGGTTTCTGAAGAGCGGCTGGTGGGTTTGAACTGGTGACCTTCCAGTGCTTATCCTACAGTGCTACACCAGGACTCCCTGGGAACTCTTGGGAGCAGTTACATTCTGTTCTACAGGGTTGCTATGAGTTGGAATTGTCTCGACAACAATGGGTTAACACGCCACCTACCATTATTTAATCTTATTTCAGGTATGACTTCTCAGAAACGCCACAAAAGTAGCCCTACCTTAGAATCCTGAATGTGAAGTACATGAAAATAAAAACCACCTCAATAACAAAACAAGAATGGTCGGGAGGCATGCAACCTTGAGCACCATATTCAAGACCACAGAGGGCAAAAATGTAGATGGGGGGTCTAAAAAAGAATCCATGTCTGAGTTTTTCCCTGGAATGGCAGCCCTAGTAAACACCCAGTTGTAGAGTCCAGTACTTTTAAAAAGGAAAAGCCTGGCAAATTGTATTAGCAGACATTTCCAAATCCATGATTGATCAGACACAGACAATTTGACGCTGTTTCTTACTCTAAGGTTATTGGAGGCATTATTCCTTAGGAACAAACTGCTCAGTTTGCCAGTTGGGAAATCACTGACAACTTCAATGAACTAAATGATGCCTCATTAAGTTCAAAAGACATGATATACCCCCAAATTGGACCAATTTACTCATGGAAAGTAATTCCCTAATGAGCAGTTAGTTCTCTGATGTCTACACATACAACTGAATGCTTTTTAAGACAAAACAGCTGAAGAACACCCACACAACTATGCATTATGTTATTGGTGTGGATACCTAAATCAGAGAAAAATTCTGAAGGGCTTAGTTAAGAGTGCACTGAAGAAGTCAGACACAACTTTGGATGTCATCTAATACAAATTCCTCATTTTACTGATGGGAAAATAGAGACCTATCAAAACCAACCAGTGGAAGAATCATGACTAGAAGAGAAGCTATAGGTCTCTGACTTTGGGTACTTCCTCCATCATGTTTCTCTCTCAGGCTCCTTTAACTCTTAATGTGTATCATTTACTCAGGGAGGGGGAAAATGACGGAAGTATCAGATAGGAAAAAAATTGCATTTTTACAATGATTTTAGCAACTCATGTCCTGATGTGCTATTAAAAGGGAAAAATCCCATTCATCTTTTAGTAAAAAAGTTATTTCTTCTTAGAAGCAAGTTCCTTTCCGGAGAGTTTTTAAAAAAATCTTTTTGTAGGTACTGGCATCGCTCAAAGCTGGCAATTTTCATATGCTCCATCTTTGTAGTTAGGGTTAGATTCGGCTGAGGCCACATCATCAGATGGGCTGCAATGGCTGCTGTCTTGAGAATCAGTATCAATACTTTTGGTCTCTGACTGAAGGTGTACAGAGACCTGAACTGCTATCTCCTGGCCTTGCTCATTCAGAGAACCATCATCAGAATCACCTCCTGGTGAATTACTCCGGCCCATCTCTGGGTTGATAACATAGATGCTGCCTTGAGCATCCAAGGCAGGTCTCTCTTTAATTCGTTCTCCCATTTCATCTGGATCATCTACTCGCACAGCTTCAAACATCTCCTCAACAAATGCCCGGCAGTTTAGGATAAGAGGTGGCAAAGGAACACTTCTCGCCAGTTCTTCGATGTAACGAGCAAACTCCATGGTCTTAAATTGTGTGACTTTGGCAAGCTCCAGAGTCTTGGCTGAGGTGATAATGGGGATACGTTTTGCAATCTCAAAGGCCTTCTGAAGTTTCTCAGCCCCTTCAGTTCTGAAGAATTCATTGATGGCCTTCTCAGTCTTGCGAAGATGACTACTCATCATGCAGAGACGTGTGACATTCAAGATGAGCGTGATGGTAAAGGCAATCAGGCAGACAATCATGTAGTAGATACTCATGTCTCCTGAGGTGAAGATAACACGTAGGGTAACAGAGTAGGAAGCATGGATTGGAGAGGTGATGAAACATGTATAGAGCCCACGGTCATCAAAGGCTACGCTGGTGATATTCAGGAAGTTCTCAGAAACCAACCATTTTCCACCTGATAATGCAACAGAAATTGTAAAAAAATTACAGCATACAGAATATTAGTAATAATATGCCAATTACCTTTTCAGTATTCCACCACTTCAAATTTAATTTCTCTGTTAGGATCTACTATTTGTTTAAATCATGTAAGAAAGGGCAGACTGTTATATTACAATTCAGCACTCAACTAGCCTTGAACTTAAAAAAGAAACCAGGATCTTTCTTACCGGCACTAAGGATTATCAGAACTACCTTTTCGCTGCTAGATATAAAGGCTTTCACAGAAAATAATGACTAACTTTTAAGAAATATGTTTATATGTCTCTGTGTGTATCTATCTCACCATCTCTACGTATTTACTTTCATAAAATAGAAGGATATTATCAAAACTGAAAAACTGGTTATCTCTGGAGTAACAGGTTAAATTCACAGCCATCAAATTGATTCTGACTTAGGATTTTCTTGGCTATAATGTGACTCATAATGATCCTATATAAGGGTTTCAGAGACTGTAAATCTTTATGGGAGTGACAGCCTCATCTTTGTCCCTCAGAGTGGTTGGTGACTTCAAACTGCTGACTTGTTAGCAGCCCAATATTTTTTATTTAATTGTGTTTACTAACTTTCCATAATAAGCTATATAAGAGGTGGCACTGTAGGATAAGTACTGAACTACTGCAAAGCCAGTAGTTCAAACCCACCAGCGGCTCCATGGAAGAAAGATGAGGCTTTTTGTTCCTGTAAAGATTTACAGCCTCAGAAACCCTATGAAAGGTTGAAATCGACTTGATGGCACTGGCTTTAGTTTTGGGTTTTTAATTATTAACTGGCTAATCTGGCATGCTTTGCACATGTTAATTTGTTTGGTTAGGAGAGATCTGTTGATGATGATCCTGGTTTCTGGCAAGAGTAACTGATGTAAAAGCCAAAAGATATGTTTTGGAAGTCAGGGTAAATGAACAACTTGACAAAGTGAATAAAGTGTTGCCCTTAAGTAGGTACTGTTTAAAACCTAAGCCATGCTGTCTCTCCCCCATACAAGAAGGCATCTGCGTTCAAAAACGTACATACAAAAATACGTACAAGAGCAAAGTGCACTGTCTACCTTCTTGACTCCATGTCCTTTAAAAACTTGACTCTGTCGGCCCTATACTCATTGTTTTTTTAAATGTCTTACTGTGAATTATGTGATAGTTTACTTAGGAGACCATTAGCTTTACATTCATCCTATCATATATTGTTTCATTGCCATGGTTACAATCCCCTCCATGCATCATCAACCAATCAAAGGGTATATACTACAAGTCTGCCCTCCTGGTCATCAGCTCACAGCCCCTCTCCCTCTCTGGGTCTAAAGTCCCCAACTGCTACATCTCTCCACATCATCATCTCTGCCTCCATCTCAGGCATCACTGCTTCTCTGGGTAGGGTCCTGCACTCCGCTATTCTCCCTTGATGGTCCCAGGGACCTCCGCTCCTAGACTGAAGAGTTAGTCACTCCCCTCCTTGTTATAAAACGTCTACCTTTATATTTCTAACTCTCATCAGCAGTCCTGATAACAATTATTCACTATTGTATCACAAGAGATCTATCCACATTTCATTTCATCAGTCCAGCCTAGACAGATTGGATACTACTGAGTGGAGATTCTACCTTCCTTCACGCCCTCTGAATCTAGGTTCCCTCTTGAAAGTTTGTAAGCTAGTCACTTCTTGCCTTTGTAGGGTTCTCCCCTCCCCCCCACCCCATTTCCTATACTCACTTTTGAGGTGAATTCCCAAAGTACTCTGTGCTTCAATTATGAAAGCCACTCAAACATGAGATACATGGACTAACATGAGGTGTGGTTAGGTTCCAGTAAGTACACTTCATGTCTCAGGGGAGACTGGGTGATTGATTGTTACACATCATCTCAGTGTCTAATCTTCAAGATTTCTCTCTCCCTTTATTTTCTATGGCCTGGATTATTTTAGTGGCATATGCATTAATAAGCATGCTAGAATGACACCATTTTCTAATCATCAAAATTTACCTAAATTCTTTATAGTTAAGAATAAATCACTTTATTAGTACAAAAAGGAAAAAAAAAAAATAGGTGGATATAGCTAGTAGCCCATATGCTTCTGTTCAATCAACTTGAAACTATGAAAAAGATACCCTCTGAACACACAGTATTATGAAATACGCATACTCCATTCTCAACCACTACACTACAACCACTATCTAAACCCTTTATTTCACTTGCTGATAATAGCTTAAGATTTACAAACGTTAAACTAGACTGACATGCTCTTTAAACTCCTCTCACTTGCGATTCATAAAATTTAATACAATCTTCCAGAGCTGCTGCTGAAAGCATCAATGATACATGTTAGTGGTTTTCAAAGTAACAACAAAAAAAGAAAGTGAAACCGCCATTCCACTTAGTTGGTCTTGTCCTAACCTGCAGCTTTGTTTATGTATCCATCTGTCTATACTAATGACATTGATTGATAACCCAAATCTTGGATACATCCTATAGCCAGGGAGATAAGAGTTGAGTTCAGTGAGTTCCAGATGTGGAACCCCAAATCATGTTCAAAATATACATTCTGGGCACCAACTGATTATGATTCAAAAAGTCTTCATTTTTAATTAGTTGATGGGAATCACTGATCTAGCTTGGTTTTTGTTAATCTATTTCATTCTATGATGCACTAATACAAATAACAAAAAGAAGAATAGAATAAAGTATGATACAGTTAAGTGACTGAATGTGGAGAAAGGATCCTTGAAAGCAAACCCAGGTGAGATAAAGAACAAAAGGGCAGTCTTGGCCCATAGTATCCAATGGCTGTTGAGTTCATTCAAATCAGTACAACCACACGTGCTGTAGAACAGAACCACTCCACAGGATTTTCTTACCTATAATCTTTACAGAAGCAGATCATCAGGCCTTTCTTCTCAGGCTCAACTGGGTGGGCTTGAACCACCCACCTTTAGGGCCAATAGTTGTGTGCAAACTGTTTGTGCCACCCAGGAACTGTAATGGTTGTCCATGAGGTAAGTGAGTGAGTGGTTGGGAAAATAAGACTTCGTGAATGAATTGTGGAAGGGCAAAAACAAAGGAATGGGAGGGAGGAGTGCATAAGCCAAGTAAGCTGGATAGTTTTGTTTAGCCTAGCTTTTCAAACTGTTCTGACAAAGAAGCTTGTAAGTTCACTGTGAAATAGACAGAAGACTAGACTATCATTTCAATGTTGTATTTTTATATCAATGTTTCTCTGAGTGGGGTCAAAGATCTAATATTTATTCAGAGTGCTAATTATAAATAGTTTCCTGAATCAGATACTTTAGTGGGTGGGTGGGGGGGTGCCTGGAAATCTGCATTGTGACAATACTTTTTGTGCACTGTCTCAATCATGAGAGTTACAAACTGTTTGATAGCCAACACTTTGGAGTGTTCCTGCCCAGGGACAGACTCAAAGGCCACCTTGACAGTCACAAATAAATCCCAGCTACATTAGAGCTAGATCTACAATTCAGACTCACCATAATTAGTTATAAGAAACAGAGAAGAGGTGATGTTCTAAAATAGTGTCGTCTATTTAGAGATTAGAGATCATCTGAAGAACAGACTTGATACATTAAACACTAAAGACCGAAGACCAGAAGAGTTGGGGGATGACATTAAGAACATCATACATGAAGAAAGCAAAAGTCATTAAGAAGACAAGAAAGAAGGAAAAGGTAAAAACTGATGTCAGCAGAGACACTGAAACTTGCTCTCCAGCATAGAGATGCTAAAACAAATGAAAGAAATGAGGAGGTCTAAGAGCTGAACAGAAAATTTCAAAGATCAGCTAGAGAAGATAAAGCCAAATATAACAACAAAATGTGCAAAGATCTGGAATCAGAAAACCAAAAAGGAACATTTCTCAAGCTGGGGGAATTTAAGAAAAATTTCAAGCCTCGACTTTTGTTATTGAAAGATTGAGTCCCTGGGCATATTATTGAATGATGCAGAAAGCATCAAGAGAAGATGGAAGGAATACACAGAGTCACTGTACCAAAAGGAAATGGTTAATGTTCAACCATTTCAAGAGGTAGCATATGATCAAGAGCCAATGATACAGAAGGAGGAAGTTCAAGGTACATTGAAGGAACTGGCAAAGAACAAAGCACCAGGAATTGATGGGATAAAAATTGAAATCTTTCAAGAAAGTGAGGCGGCACAGGAGGCACTCACTCATCTCTGCGAAGAAATTAGGAGGACAAATATCTGGCTGACTGATTGGAAGAGATCCATATTTGTGCCCATTCCAAAGAAAGGTGACCAGTTGGAATGCTGAAATCATCGGACAATCTTTTTGATATCCCATGCGAGTAAAGTTTTGCTTAATGCAGAAACGGCTACAATCATACACTGACAGAGAACTTCCAGAGATTCATGCCGCATTCAGAAGAGGCCGTGGAACGAGGGCTATCATTGCTGATGTCCGATGGATCTTGGCTGAAAGCAGAGAATATCAGAAAGATGTCTACCTGTGCTTTATTGACTACGCAAAGGCTTTTGACTGTGAGGATCATGACAAGCTATGGACAACATTGCGAAATATGAGTATTCCAGAGCACTTAATTGTGCTCATGAGGAATCTGTACCTAGACCAAGAAGCAGCTGTTTGCACAGAACGTGGGAATACTGAATGTTTTAAAATTAAGAAAGGTGTGCGACAAGGTTGTATTCTTTCACCATAGTTATTCAACCTGTATGCTGAGCAAATCATCCGAGAAGCTGGGTTCTGTGAAGAAAAACGTGGCATCAGGATTGGGGGAAGACTTATTAACAACCTGAGATATGCAGATGATATAACCTTGCTTGCTGAAAGTGAAGACCACTTAAAACATTTACTGATGAAGATCAAAGAGCACAACCTTCGGTATGGATTACATCTCAATGTAAAGATAACAAAAATCCTCATCACTGGACCAATAAAATACATTCTTATCAATGGAGAAAAGATTGAAGTTGTCAAGGACATCAGTCTTCTTGGATCAACTATCAACACTCATGGAAGCAGCAGTCAAGAAATCAAACAATGTATTGCATTGGGCAAATCTGCTGCACAAGACCTTTTTAAAATGTTGAAGAGCAAAGATGTCAGCTTGAGGACTAACATGCACATGACCCAAGCCATGTTATTTTCAATAACCTCATATGCATGCGAAAGCTGGACAGTGAATAAGGAAAACTGTAGAAGAACTGATGCCTTTGAGATATGGTGTTGGAGGAGAATATTGAAAGTGCCATGGGTTGCCAAAAGAACCAATAGATCCACTTTGTAAGAAGTACAGCCAGAGTGCTCCTTGGAGGCCAAGATGGCCAAACTTCGTCTCTTATACTTTGGACATATTGTCAGGAGGGACCATTCACTGGAGAAGGATATCATGTTTGGTAAGGTGGAGGGTCAGAGAAAATGAGGAAGACCCCCAACGAGATGGATTGGCCAAGTGGCAGCATCGATGGACTCAAGTGTGGCAACAGTAGTGAGATTGGCCCAGAATCGGGCAGTGTTTCATTCTGCTGCGCATAAAGTCGCTATGGGTCAGTACTGACTTGATGGCACCTAACAACAATAACATTTGAAACGTAATGGGAATTCCAGAAGCAAGTAACTTATCGAATAAAATTTTATAGATGTATTTAGAAAAAGTAAAAAGAAATAGGTGGAATTAATTTTAGTATCTTATTTTACCCAATATTTAAAATATTATCATCTTGACATATAGTCAATATTAAAAGATTGTTATTGTTATTAAGTGCTGTTAATTTGGTTCCAACTCATAACGCCCCTGTATAAGGTTTCCAAGGAGCGGCTGGTGAATTTGACTTGTCAACCTTGCGGTTCAAACCGACCTTGAGGTCAAGTGCTTATCCTACGGTGGCAGGAGTTTTTCCTTTCTCTCTTCGAAAGTTTTTGATCCAGTGTGTATTTTATAGTTACTGCACATCTTAGTTTGGACTAGTATCATTTAAAGTGCTCAATCGTCATGTTTACTACATTGGACAGTGAAGTAAAAACTACCCTTAAAGAAAAAATTTCAGAGGGATCTATCTCTGAGTTTTGCCTGATAGCAAAACTCAGATTTAAGAAAAATTTAGCCCAAAAAATTGAGCTTTAGAGAGAAATTTTAGTTTTCTTTATGCTGGTTACTTAAGTTTAGGCCAGTTTACAGTAATTCTAGTTCTGTTCTAACAATTCAAAGTTTTCAGTCTCTTGGTGACCAGCTATTGTTCACAGAAGGCTAAAACGTTTAATGTATATTTCCAAAGGAACTGTCATCTGCTTCTTTTTCTGTTTTCCATCCTACTAAAATAGCTAAAGGAACTCTGGTGACGTAGTGGTTACAAATCAGGCTGCGAACCTCAAGGTCAGCAGTTCGAAACTACCAGTTGTTCCGCGGGAGAAAGATGAGGCTTTCTGCTCCTGTAAAGATTTACAAACCTCGGAAACCTTGTGCAGGGTCGCTATGAGTCGGAACAGACTCCATGGCACTTAACAACAACAAAATAGCTAAATATCCTTGAAATTTCAAAAGGCTAGACTATCTTTCTAACAATAAAAAAAGACAAAGGAGCCTTTTCTAAAAGTATAACTTGTGGGGTTCCCAGGATTTAATCTTTATCCCATTCGCTTTTCACGGTGATTTCTTTTTGTGGTGTTTTAACTAATGAAGTCCTGGTGCAATGCTGTGGGTTACTGTGCTAGACTGCAAAGTTGGTTTGAATTACAAGGTCGGTGGTTCAAGCTTACCAGCCACTCCTCAGAAATCCTATACAGGGTCGCTATGAGTTGGAACCGACTCAATGGCACATAACTTAAAATTACTCATCGAAACACTGGGTAAGAAAAGAGTGTGGGGTTGTATGTACTCACAGGTCCACAAATAGGAAAAACTAGTAAAAACCTGTGAAAAATAGACCTTGATTACACGATAATTATGTGATTTTGGAGACCGATGCAGGATAAACTCCTGCTTTCAAATGAATTAAGATATAGAATAGAAAAAAAGAGCTAGAAGGTTCTACAGAGCTCCTCCGTAACAATCTTCTAATTCTCAGAGGAGTTCCAAGTTTTCTCATTTTGAAAACATCAGAGACTTTTCTCCAACATTTGTCTTAACTCATTTCAGAACAACATATTAAAAAAATATATATATAACAAACTGACGTTAAGTCGAAGCCAAATGCTTCTGGCTGCATCTTCACAGGGCCAGTACTGTTGTCTTAGTGGTCGGTGATGCTGGAAGTGAGCCATTCCTAGCTTGCACTGCTGTATGCAGCAGCCCTGTGCCATGAAGAAGGAAAACCAACTCACCAGGAGGAAGGAAACAGCTGACTGCCACCATGGGAACACAAACAGCTTTTTATTTAGAACTATTCTTTACACATTTTTTCTACTAGTTAAGGAACTATTTTGCATTTTCTGATAGGTCTAATACTTCAGGACTTTGGTACCTGTTCTTTGAAGCTTTTTATTGAACATACCATAAAACCAAGAAGACAGATCTAGCAGGACAGGAGTAACCTTGACTAATCACACTCTGGCCCAGTTACCTCAAGGACTCCAGATGCTACAATGGTTAAGAGCTCAGCTGCTAAATGAAAGGTGGTGGTTTGAACCCAACAGTCACTCCTCAGTAGAAAAAAACTGGCCAACTGCTCCCATAAAGATTTTCAGCCTTAGAAACCCTGTGTGGCAGTATTACTCTGTTCAGAAGACTGCTATAGAATCAACGTGACTGCACACAACAACAACAACAACAGTTACCTCTGCCTCTGTCATCCAGTTGCTGTCCTTTGGAGTTGTACCAGTGGATGTCTTCATGATGTCTGACGGAGAGAAGACACTCGATTGAAACACTAGCTCCCTCTCTGGCTATGATGACACCATCACCGGAGCTGGAATCTGATGAGAGTTCAAAGCTTGGGGGAAACGATGCATTGGAAGAACTGTCATTTGTTCCCAGTAGGGACATTTGGTTGAAGTCTACATCTTCCAAAACAAAAGCAGCTGGCACAATAATACTCACCACTAAAATGAAAAAGCAACAATATGGCTTCATGGGAAAATTAGAGAAAATCTTGTTCAGATATAGAGAATTCAAAAGCTTTTTATACTATAACAAGATCACAGTGTGAAATTTATTATTTGATACTAAGTCTTCTGAAAAAGTGGTAGATGCAGGTGCACTTTGATGTCTTCAGTATGAAAAGATGTGAGTGGAGACCAACCTAAAAAAAAAAGTCAGATATAAAATTTAACTAAGCCTCATAATGGAGTGAAAGTATATATGTTCTACAGCTGAATAGATATGAAATTGATTAGGGTAATTGGTGTTGACATCAGGGAGGTAAATTGGCTGCCTTCTAAAAGTCTCACATAGATGGTTGAAAGAGCACTGAATTAAGAAACAGTACAGCTAGATTCTGCTCCTCGCTCTGCTACTAACTAGCTGTACGACCTTGGCAAGTAGCATTATCTCTGGGCTTGTTTTCTCATCTGTCAAAGGGGGGAATGGATGAGACAGTCTCTAAGGGCTCTTCCAGTTCTGAAGTGCTATGATTCTATTTCACTTTGACAAATTCTATGCAACAGGGAGCCAATGCAGACTAAAATATTTAGCTTAATGATCTTTTATTTCAACCTGCACCATTACCATCTGTTGTTATATAAATAATGTACATCAACTGGTACAGCATAATCATGGCCATGCAGCTCAAAATTTGAGTAATTCAAGTGCATAGATACATTAGATATAAATAATGCAGGAATATTTGAGATAGCACTTTTTTTTTTTTTTAATTTTAACATTTGAAAAGGAAATTGCACTTATTGAAATACATAATAGAATTACTAACTCCAGAGACTACAGAATCTCTCTTGGGGCAAGAATGTTAGTCAAAAAAATTTCCCTTTAATAGTTTCTTCAATACCAAAAGACAAAATATAGTACATTTAGCAGTCTGTAAGAATACCAAATTTCCAGCTCAAAGCCTATAAAATTAGCTAAGGGAAGAATTGACATCTTAAGTATATAGTTGGTAGAATGTAAATATAAAACTACAGAGGAAGATTGTCAGGCAAATTGAAAGGAAGAGCAAAACATCATGAATAAAATGCAGAGAAACACTTAAGTCTAAGAGTCTATGTGATTATGATCATCTCTCTGGTAATTTGATTCCCCTTTTAAATCACTGACTCTCAAAGAAAAATTTCAACTTCTATTTCTATAAAATATGGGATGAAATGACTAGTTTTATTTCTAGTAAAGGCCCAAGATAATTAGTTTTGGAAATGGCATTTGCTCTCCCTTATACTCACATGAAGGCTGCTCGATCATAGAACATTAAAAGCAATGGATCATTATATTTTCTCATTAAATTAAAGTCTGAATTACAGTAAGCTGTAAATGTCATTTAATTTTCATTAGTTCTTGAAAAGATGTTTGAATGATGACAATAAATGATTTTCTAAATCTTTAAAATGTAAGGATGGAATATTTAGAGTAAAACAAAGAACATCAGGCATTGATTATACATGATAAATTGAGCCCATGTTTCGCTCTATGTCTTCCCAAACCCCCACTAAAAAGACACTAAAGGAAATAAAGAAGTTGAACATTGGAGGGAACATCAGAAATGATGTGATCTAATCTACTTACGATGGTGTGGAGCTATGGCATAATGCACTGGACTGAAAGGTCAGTTTGAACCGCAAAGTCGGCAATTCAAATTAACCCTATACGGGGGTCCCTATGAGTCAGAACCACTGATGGTACTTAACAACAACAACAACAACAATCTATTTACATCACAGTAACTTGTTCCTTAAGACAATATTGGTAGGAGACTCCAGGATAGAACCTGCTTTTAAAAGGAGGGGAAAAATTAAAATAACACTTGCTGAATGACAACCATAAGCCAGGAACTGTGTTGAGGGCTTGACACATGTAAGCTCCCAAGTTCCTTTCATAATAAGATATACAACCAATGGATTCTGTCCACTGTTCTAGACTAGTGGTTCTCAATGGTGATATTACAAGTGTGCTTGAAAAGTGTTCCAGGTTGTTTTCCCTGCCCCCAGGACTTGGATAAGGGATCCCTGTATGTTCTTCTAAGTTAGTATTTTCTAAACCAAATGCTAGACACATTATCAGGAGGGACCAGTCCCTAGAGAATGACATCATGCTTGGCAAAGTGGAGGGTCAGCGAAAAATAGGAAGTTCCTTGACAGGTCGACACAGTGGCAGCAACAATGGGCTCAAACATAACAGTTGTGAAGATGACTCAGCACCGGGTAGTGTTCTGTTCTGTTGTGCATGGGGTCACTATGAGTTGGAACTGACATGATGGCACCTAACATTAACACTACTTGTTTAAATCAGTGCACTTAAATACAATAAAAAATAAGCTTTATCTCTTCATTGGATAAAAAGGTAGTTGTACACAAAAATGCAAAGAAAACACTGCATTTCTTATTAACTCCCAGAGATACTATCCATTGATGAAGGCTCTGAGCTGGAGGCCTGCTCCTTTTATAAGAAAAAAGCACAAAAAATAGAGAACCACGCCTGCCGCCCTCTTGCCCAGTTTATTCTCATACTACTTCATCTCGTATCCGGTCATTCCTTCCTTGCCAACCTTCCCTGCCACTGAAGTTAGAATCACAGTTTTAAACTAGTGGTATATATTTTCATCTATTCAACAGTATCTGCTGAGCCAACGTATTGTACTACACACAGCCTCTGCCTTCACGAAGCTTAATCTGGCAGAGGATGCAGATACTAACCACACACAAAATATGCTAAATGTTACCCAAGGGAAAGCAAAGAATGCTATAGGAGCATCCAACATAAGAGCTAACCTGAGAGAGGAAAGGCTCCTTAAGAAACCTAGGTGTGCAGCAGGCCTGAATCAAGAATGTAAAGGAATGTTTTAAGTAGAAGGCAAGAAGACGGAAAAAATGGAGGGATCACTGATGAAGAACTGTTTGGGGGGTAAAGAGCTGCAAGTGACAGAACTGAGAGGTAATGGCCAGAGAATACTGGATCTGATTATGATTCTGGAGGGGATCAGTCTGGGACAGGAGCAGAAGTGGAGGGGGCCTTTGGGCATTGGAGTGGCAGTGTAAAACAAGTGAAGAAGATTCTTGTACAAGATGAAGAGGTCAAAGAACTGACAGGCTCAAGAATGGGAAAGATCATGTGGGGACGGTGCTGTACCCCTAGAATCAAGGCAGCAAGGTTGGAAGAAACTGGAAATAGAAAAAAAAAAAAGGTCCCATATTTCCCTGGTCTGAAATGCAGGAGCTAAGGAAGAATGAAAAGCTTTCACAAAGAGGGCCACAAGGCTAGTGGAGTCTTCACACAGTGCCTGGCATTCCTACTACATGCAGCTTCTGAGGTTAGGTTTACCCTCCTTCCAGAGCCTGGCTCTTCTTCCCACATGGATTGACAGTACAGCGCTGGTTACTGACTGCCTTTCCCTGACCTCACCACCTACACTACTCATCTGGCTCTGGTGCATGCTCTCTGTACTGCCACGCAGTCTATCCCATCTCACTGATGAACCTCATAAGCATAGAACTGCATTGCGATACTTCACAACTAGCACATGCTCAATATCTACTTGTATTTACTGATGAAGATTAAATTTGATAAAGTATGTGATAGAGCTTTGTAAAGTAAATTATAAAACAGGGATTATAATTAACCAAACCCGTATGCATTTACTGAGCACCTATTTTCTTCTGAGACAAAAAGAACAAATGCTAAGTTTCAAAATACCTTAAAAGTACCTACCTAAAAGCATTCTTCCAATGGGCCCCAATTCCCAAAGTTTCCATTTACCATACAGTCCTAAAGATATCAATGGTAATAAAAGATCTAGAGGACCAGAGTTTCCACATCAGAATAAATTCATAATCACATGGAGAGCTTGTTACAAATGCAGATTCCCGGGTCCCCACCTCAGATCCTGTGAATCAGAATTTCTGGGTTTGGGTCTTGGAATGTATGGATTTTCATTAGTTCACTGGGTGATTTTGGCAGTAGGTCTGTGAGCTGGCATCCTGGGACCACGAATAGAGCTACTAGTTGTCTTTACAACAGTCATACCTAATGCTATGCAGACTGTTTTGTAGATCCAACAGGGGTGAATTCATCACTCACATTCTACTCTGTACTTAGATTACTCTGGAATAGCATAATTGTTGGTTGTTGTTAATAGCATAATTGTTGGTTCCAACTCATAGCGACCTTGTATAAGGTTTCCAAGCAGCAGCTGGTGAGTTTTAATTGCTCTTGTGATTCAAACTGTAGTCTCTGATAAAGGCTGGGGAGCAGACAGGTTCAGAGTACTGACTCTGGAGCCAGATTTCCTGAATTGAAATCCTGACTCTAACTCTTAACTAGCCCTGAGACGTTTGTTAAGGATTTATGCTGTGACTCAATCTCATCTTTAAAATGGGGTAAATAATAGGAAGGTACCTTGGTGGTACAGTAGTTAAGCACTCAGCTTGCTATCTGAAAGGTCAACAGTTCAAACCTTACAGTGGTTCCACAGGAGAAAAGATCTGCAATTTGTTCCCAGAAAGATTACAGTCTAGGAAACCCTGTGGGTCAGTTCTACTCCATCCTATAGGGTCGGCTCCATCCTATAGAATAAATTTGACAGCACACAGCAATACCATCCTCATAGGACTATTCTGAGGTATTAAGGAGCTCTGGTAGTGTAGTGGCTATGAATCAGGCTGCTAATCTCAAGGTCGGCAGTTCAAAACTACCAGCTGTTCCGAGGGAGAAAGATGAGGCTTTCTACTTCCGTAAAGATTTACAGCCTCATAAACCCTGTGCAGGGTGTCACTATGAGTCGGAACTGACGCCATGGTACTTAACAACAACAATGAAATAGTATATGTAAAACAGAATCTAGCAAAGGCAATCACTGAATAAGTTATAGTTTTTATTATCGTTGATGGTTCTCTCAGATAATGTGCTAATGTCCAAATTTATGTCAACGCTTGACAGTTAAACCATTATTTAGGATTTAAAACACACTATTACTCTGACTACCATGTACTGTTTAAAATGACCTGGGGGAGGGAGGAGGATTGCAGGGGGACACCATTACATAATTGCATTCCAATTTAAAATTTCACATTTTTATTAACTGAAAATACAAAGAGGCTTCAAAAAGTTCATAGAAAAAATCCATTATCTTTTTTCCACTCTTCCATGAACTTTTTAAAGAAGCTAACTTGTACAGGGAGAAGCAAAAAGAAATGATAACTAAGATGGCAAAAGGAAAGAGAGCAGTAGAGGACAGAAAACAGAGGGCAGGGGGCAGAATTGGAGAAGAGAAAGAGGTCGCACAGCTGCTCAGCATCTTATTTCCTGGTGCATAAAGAACTGTTTTTTTTTTTTTTTTTAGAGAATAAGCATTTTGATTTAAAATTAAAATCACAAAAATGAAGACTGAATACATAAGCAAACAAGTGGATGTTGAAATGGGTAGGTAGAAAAACAAGTAACAAAAGTGACTGACCTGGGGCTTTCACTACTGCTTCCAGGCAATCCTCATCTGTGACCTCCAGCTCCCTTCCACGTAACACACTGGAGTGTAGCAAGCATACTGCCTCAGTGGACAAGAGTTGTGGTTTCTGTTCTGTACAAAGCACAGTCAACCAGGAGCAGTTTAGAGAAACCTACAAGACAATGTCTAGCAAAGCACAATGAACACTCTTGAACTGCTCTTAGATTCTGCCAGAGACTTCATTTTGCTCAGGACAACCATTAGTACTCATGGAAGCAGACGTTAAGAAATCAAACGATGTACTGCATTAGGCAAATCTGCTGTACAAGACCTCTTTAAAGTGTTGCCAAGAGCAGGGATATCAGTTTGAGGACTAAGATGCGCCTAACCCAAGCCAAAGTATTTTCAATAACCTCTTATGCATGTGAAAGTTGGGCAGTGAATAAGGAAGACCATAGAAGAATTGACGCATTTGAGTTCTGGAGTTAGAGGAGAATACTAAAAGTATTCTGTGTTTGAAGAAGTACAGCCAGAATGCTCCTTGGAAGCCAGCATGGCCAGACTTCATCGCTCATACTTTGGACATGTTATCAGGAGGGACCAGTCCTTGGAGAAGGACATCAAGCTTGGAAAAATGGAATGCTGGTGAAGAAGAGGAAGCACATCAATAAGACAGACTGACACAGTGGCAGCAGCAATGGGCTCAAGTGTAGCAATGCTTGTGAGCTTGGTGCAGGACCAGGCAGTGTTTCGTTCTTTTGTGCATAAGGTCGCTATCAGTCGGTATCCACTCAACAGCACTTACCAACAAGATCCTGGGTGGCAGAAGTAGCCTGATCTCATGATAGGAGAGCAACAGTCCCCTCACAATCTTTCATGTCTAGTAAATTAAGGCAGGCTCAGCCCAGGCATATCACATCCATACCAAGGGCATTTTAAACACAAAGGGCTTCTGATGTGTGCTACTAAGTTACTAAGAGACAAGAGGCTACTGAGAAGTTTTGACAGAAAACATCGGTAAACCTATGTTTACCAAGAAGGTGAAAGAAGAAGAAAACACAGAGAACAAATTGACTTTGGGATGGAGGATGTCCTTGACATACCTCCTTACGCTGTACTACTTCTCCTTTTACTTAATTCAGTGTGAGAGAGTTTATGTTATTTGCAATGAAAACAGCATTGACTACGACCATTTTACTCATTCTAGCTTAAAGGCTTTAAAACAGTTCTGCTAAATCAGGGCCTTTCACACACAGATGATAGATGAACTAGGACAACTGACCCACATTTTCAGGAGTTTACAAACCACACTGGAAGGTAGGGGTGGAAACATCTAAATACCAGGGGGTTTCAAAAACTTAGTGGAAAAATTCCATTATGTTTCTATCTCATTTTCCATGATTTTTTGAAGCCTCCTAGTGTATGTCTTGCATATAAGACAGAGTAAGAAGTGCTGAGGGGAAGTGTAATTGTGCTGTGAATGCAAAAGAGAAAGCAAGAGTGTACTAACTTTAGGAACTCAATTTATTTGTAAGTTTGCAACTTCCCATAATAATTCCAGGCCTGATATTCTCAACACAGCAACTGACATTTGAAGCAAAAGAATAACACTGTAAAATAAAAAGAGACTCAAAGTGCCACTTTCCTGTAAATAGTTAAAAAGGGTTATACTATGCTTAGAAGTCCTGGTGTGGCACTGTGTAATGAAACACTGGACTGCAAGGTCAGTTTGAAACAGAAAGTTGGGGGTTCAAACTCACCAGCCGCTCCTTGGAAACCCTATACAGGATCGCTATGGCTAGGAACCAACTGTATGGCACTGAAGAACAACATACGATGCTTATGGATGAAGCTACTCAGAAACATTTTGTAGTACCGTTCTCTGACATTAATAAGAATAACAGATAAGTATGACATTCAAGTTTAATCCAACTCCTTTTCTTCTTTTAGGGAGAGTAGAACATAAGCTTTGCTAGAATCATGAATAATCAGAAATGTTGATGATTTTACCCTAGAGAACCATTCTGAATATTGACTAATTTATTCAGACAAAGAAAGAAAAAAGAGCCTACAGCTGTCATCCCTAACAGATTGCTTTGTTGCTGCTCCTGCCAACTTCTGAAAGAAGAAATATTTCTACTCTGTTCCAATTCTCAGCAGAAGTAAATAAGGAAGTAATGTGATTATTTCCGTTCTGGTGGCGCAATATTAAGTTGGCTGAGGAAACTACTGTTTGCAGAAATAGCTGGGAAATAACTCAAAAGGGGGGTGGGGTGGGGAACTAATGCCCAGATGGTATTGGTTTCTGCTCCATTATAGTGAAATATTAATTGTTTATTCTCCATAATTAAACGTGTTCTAGGCTGTATTTAGAACCGACTCAACGGCACTTAACAACAAGGCTGTATTTAAGGAGTTCTGGTCATGTTGTGGATTATGAGCTGGGCTGCTAACTGGAATGTCAACAGTTTGAATCTAGCAGTCGCTCTATGGGAGAAAGATGAAGCTTTATGCTTCTGTAAAAATTCACAGCCTCAGAAACCCTATACAGGGTCGCTATGAGTCGGAACCGACTGGATGGCACATAACCACCAACACCACAAGCTGTATTAAGAGTCGTGGCGTGGCGCTGTAGGGTAAGCACTGAACTGCTTACCACAAGGTCGGTGGTTCAAACCCAGCAACCATTCCTCAAAAATCCTATTCAGGGTCGCTATGAGTCAGAATCAATTCAGTGGCACTTAACACAACAGGCTGTATTAACAGCTTTTCCATTTATTTCTGTTTGCACTGTTGTTAAGTGCTATGGAGTCAGTTCCGACTCATAACTACCCTGTGTAGAGTTTTCGAGGAGCAGCTGGTGAGTTTGAACTTCTGACCTTGTGGTTCAAGCTGACCTCGCAGTTCAAACTGACCTTGCAGTCAAGTGCTTATCCTATTGTGCCACAGCTGGGCTATACTTGAAAAATGGAAGAGTTCCCCAGTGCCTGGCATACAAATGGTCAAAGTGGCATTGGAACTGGCCAGGGGGAGAAAAGGCCAATGAAAAGTAAGATTTATTAGTACTCCTTTGCAAAGAACAAACATCAGACATTTCTGCTTATACACAAATATTATATAATGTTGTTTTTAAGTACTGTCAAGTTGGTTCCTACTCTTAGCAACCCTCTATAGGGTTTCCAAGGACCAGCTGGTGAGACTGAACCACTGACCTTGCGGTTCAAACTGCAGCACCACACCAGGACTACAAATATTTCTGTAGGGCTCTGTAATATAAAAAAGGGTTGTTGTTAAGTACTGTCAAGTCGGTTCCAACCCATAGCAACCCTGTATAGGGTTTCCATTAAGTGACTGGTGAGCTTGAACCACTGACCTTGTGGTTCAAATTGACTTTGTAGTCTGGTGCATTAACCCACAGCACCACACCATTTTGCAGACCATTTTCTTAAAAGTTTCTAATTACAATGGTCCGTAAGCTCCCAACAGTACCTTGGAGACATCATGTACCTCTTAAATGGCATTTGGGCAAGTTTCAGCTCAAACTTCAACATATTTTCTGGTACAATGAAAGGCATTTTTAATACTAATCTTTATTGGAGCTCTGCTTTAGTCATGATTATTTCAGTTATGTTGTTGTTGTTAAGTACCATGGAGTTGGTTCCAACTCATAGTGACCCTGCACAGGGTTTCCAAGGCTGTAAATCTTTATGGGAGCAGAACGCCTCTTTCTCCTGTGGAACCGCAGGTAGTTTAGAACTGCTGAGCTTGAGGTTGGCAGCCCGGCTCGTAACCACTACGCTACCAGAGCTCCTTACCTGTGATTTTTTTATACTAACTGCTAGAAGCATTTGCCAAATAGCTACTGGATAGACATCAGTGCAACATGCTTTAGATTAATGTTCTCCTCACTCAAGTTTCTTTTTCCGCAATCTAAAGCATCTTCGAGTATCTCTGATTCAACAACGACTGAAACGAAACTCCTCACTCTTATCCATCATGGTGTAATATGACAAGATCTACTTGTCTATCATTTGAAAGCTTAGATTTGTTGTTGTTGTTACGTGCCATCGAGTTGGTACTGACTCACAGTGACCTTACACACACCAGAATGAAACACAGTCCGAACCTGGGCCAACCTCACTACTGTTGCCACACTTGATAGTCAAGATCAAAATCATATAATCATCATGGTTTGGTGGTTAGGAGCTTGGGTTCCGGAGCTGAGTGCTTGACCTCACTAGTATAAGACTGTTGGTTTGCTATACCTTAATTTTCAAATGTAACCGCTCACAAGGTAGATGTGAGGATTAAATGAATCAATGTAGGTAAATTATAAATGCACACTAAAAATAAATGTTTTCTACCTTGCAAATGTTTTTCAATTAAGTTCTACTATCCCTGCTCTAAGGAGCTTTGGTGGAGCAATGGTTACGTATTCAGCAGCTAACCCAAAAAGTTAAGAGGTTCAAACCCATAAGCTGGTCCATAAGAGGCAAGACTAGACAATCTATTCCCACAAAGGTTACATCCTTCAAAACTCTATGGGGAAGTTCTACTCTGTCACATATAGGATCAAAATCAACTTGTCAGTACACAACACTCCTGCCTCAGGTCATAGTGCGTTCATCTTGCCTGGGTGTACACGCTTTCATTTCTAAATGGATCATACTCCAATCTTACTACTCTGATATATGCAAACACTATCAGAATTGGTCAAAACACAAATCTAATCAAGTCTTGGAAATTTTTAAATTTATTTGTGTTTTCCCACTACCTATGAGATCAATTTCAAATTCTAGTCTGGCCTTCATAATTCTCCAGGAATAGACTCAGATGGTAACATAGAAGAGCTAGAGGGAGCCCAGCAGTGCTAGTTAAGTGCAATAATTGTTTGCTGGAGGAATGAGTGGATTTAGGAGTTAAGTCTGGTCTTTAGTTGCACCTTTAACTCATTTTAAGGTAGGATGACATATGGACAACTGACATCATTATCATTCCTTAAGTTCTGGTTCCCGCTGTTACTTTTGCTTGAAGCTTTCTGCCTTAACCAACTAATATCTTCCTGTAGAAATTCTACTTTGTATATCATTCAACTTTTATATCACTTTATTCAAGAAGCCTTCTCACCTATACTCTCATCAGCCCCCTCTTAATTTTGGATATTTTCTTTGCTCTACCCACCAGCTAAGGTGGGCAGTTCAAACTCATCAACTGCTCCTTGGAAACCCTATCAGGGTCACTATGAGTCAGAACTGACTCAATGACACTTGACAACAACAACCCACCAGCTGCTCCTTGAAAACCCTATACAGGGTCACTATGACTCAGAACCAACTGGATGGCATTGAACGACATCAGCCTTCTAGTATACTAAGGATATTCTATTATAAGACTTGTCACAGTTTTTCTCTTCCTTAGAAATGGGTTGGTTAAGGCAGAAAGCTTCAAGCAAAAGGAACTGCAACCAGAACTTAAAGAGTGATCAGTCATCTACCTGTTTAAAACAGGGATGGTGAACTTTTTTTCTGCTAAAATTTATAATTAACATCATTCGCAGGGCATATAAATTATCAACTTAAAAATTGACCTGCTATATTTGGTCAAACATTTAATTAACTCTCTCCTAATGCGATGGCCTGGAGTCCTGGTGTGGTGCTGTGGGTTAATGCACCAGCCTGCAAAGTCGTTTGAACTGCAAGGTCAGTGGTTCAAGCTCATCAGCTGCTCCTTGGAAACCCTATAAAGGGTTGCTATGGGTCGGAACTGACTCGATGGCACTTAACAACAACGTGATGGCCTGGTGTTATTGCGCTGGATTGCAAGGTTGGTTTGAACCTCAAAGTCAGCAGTTCAACCTTACCAGCTACTCCTTGTAAACCCTATACAGGGTCGCTATGAGTTGGAACTGACTAGATGACACTTAACAACAACAATGTGATGGCTGGAACTGTGGTTGCCTTGGCAGAGCCAGACCAAATGATTTCACCATCCTTATATGGCCTGTGGGCCGGAGGTTCCCCACCTCTGGTTTAAAAGAGTCTAAGCTGACTGACAGTGTATAAAGCCTTCTGTCCTTGGTGTAGGGCCATAGACTGTGCAAAGTCCTCAACATTTTCAATTCAGACACTCATCAACTTGATAGTCAGCAAGGTGGCTGCTGCAAATTTTTTTCTTCCTTATTAATTAAAAATTTCCAGACTGGAGTCTCAGGCAAAAGGAACAACTGGAACTCGTATTTTAAGGTGAAAAGTTTAGTTGTAGCTTTGAAACTATAAACAGAGCAATTTGAAGATAAACACAGCTTTTAAATTTTAGTGAGCCAAACACTAGATTGAGGAATTTGATCTACAACTGGTTTTCTCAAACTATGACTTTTGAACTACCTGTTAAAGAGGCATATTTCAGGGACTAAGAGCTGGAGGCTACCAGACAGACTTGCAGAAGGTGCCCTTTGGTGGTGTAAATTATTACATATACCTGAACGTTTTTTCAAAAAAGCTAACGTGAATAGAGAGAAATACTGCTATTTGATGGTACATGTTGTTGTTGTTACGTGTTGGAAGTTGGTTCTGACTCATAGTGACCCTGTACAGGGTTTCTGAGGCTGTAAATCTTTACCGGAGCAGAAAGCCTCATCTTTCTCCCGCGGAGCAGCTGATAGTTTTGAACTGCTGACCCTGAAGATAGAAGCCCGATTCGTAACCACTATGTTACCAGAGTGGGGATTATAATTATTGTTATGAAACAAGGTGTTTGTTGAATGTAAAACTGATGATCTGCCCTGTAAACTTTCACTCAATTCACAATAAAAACTTAAAAAAAAAAAAAAATGCATATTTCTTGGCTCCAATCAAACTTACTGATTTGGCATTTCCTAGGGGAAAGGCATGGGCATCGGCAATTTTAGCATTTACCTAGTTTTAATGGTTTACAAACCATTAAAGTCCCTATTTCTTTTGTCATGACAGTATTATGTTGTTGTTGTTAAGTGCCATCAAGTCTATTCCAGCTCATAGCAACCTTCCCTGTATAGGGTTTCTGAGGAGTGGCTGGTGAGTTTGAACCACTGTCTTTGTGGTTCTAACCAACTTGTGGTACAGTCCAGTAAGTTTCAAATGTGGTACACAAATCCTTCAGAGGCCTTGGGATGTTTTCAAGACAAATCATAGCTAACTCTAAGATATTATTTACCTTTTCTATCTCAATTCTCATAAACATGGTGCAATTTTACATGATGAATGGGACTGCAAGAGAATGTAGAAACAGATGTGAGAATTGCTTAGATTAAGCTAGACTTTAAAGAGATTTGTAAAACTTTAAAATAATGCCATTCTTCTCAATTATCTTTTTTGTTGTTGTTTTTCTGGAGAATATTCTTCTAAAACATTATTTATTTTAACATGTAATAAATCATTACATTTATAAATGATTTCATACTTAATTTTTTATTTCTAAAAAGGTAAGTATGATAGATATAATCCACATAAATAAAAAAAAAGATTTGAGATTCTCAATAAGTTTTAAAAGTGTAAAGGGATCCTAAGTTCAGAAAGTTTGAGAACTTCTGCTTTAACTATTATCAGCTGCCTTTAAAAAAAACGAGACAGTAAAGAGAGTTAAGAAGTCCTGGTGTGGTGCAGCAGGTTAATGCGCTGGATTGCAAGCTCGTATGAACTGCAAGGTCTGCAATTCAAGCTCACCAGCTGCTCCTCAGAATCCCTATACACGGTTGCTGAGTCGCAACTGACTCAACAACACTTAACAACAAAGGCAGTTAAGTGGTGGACCACGATTCCATACTTAATCTCAATTTTTATGCACCCTCAATTACAATAGAAAACCAGACGAAATTTATCTACTCTAAACTTCTACTTTTTCATTTTTCAAAAGTTGATGCACTTACATTAGAGAATTGCCCTTCAAAAGCAATGGACACTATCCTAGGGGCTTTGTTGTTGCGTTATTAGGACACATAGCATTCCTGGTGTGTGGCTCTGTGGGCTAATGCGTTGGACTGCAAAGTCTGTTTGAACTACAAGGTCAGAGGTTCAAGTTCACCAGCTGCTCCTTGGAGACCGTATACAGGGTCACTATGGGTCGGAACTGACTCAACAGCACTTAACAATAACATAGTGACCTTCTATTTTAAATGCCTTGGAGTCCCGATGTGGTGCTGTGGGATAAAGCACTGGACCACAAGGTTGGTTTTTCAAACTCACCAGCTACTCTTTGCAAACCCTATACAGGGTCACTTATAAGTCAGACCCGACTTAACGGTCTTAACAACAACAAGAATTGATGAATTTGAGTTATGGTGTTGGAGAAGAAGATTGAAAGTGCCATGGGCTGTCAAAAAAACCAACAGATCTGTGTTGGAAGAAGTGCAGCCAGAGTGCTCCTTGGAGGCCAGGATGGCCAAACTTTATCTCTCATACTTCAGACATATTGTCAGGAGCCCTGTGGCTGGCAAAGGATATCATGTTTGGTAGGGTTCGGAGGGTCAGAGAAAAAGAGGAAGGCTGAGATGGATTGACCAAGTGGCAGTATCAATGGACTCAAGCATGGCAACAGTAGTGAGGTTGGCCCAGAATCGGGCAGTGTTTCGTCGGTACCAACTCGATGGCACCTAACAACAAATAGGGTTTCTTAGTGACAATTATTATAACTATACATTCTTGATAAGCACTGGACTGCTAGCCACAAATTCGGTGATTCAAACTTTCCAGCCACTCTTTGCAAACCCTACACAGGGTCACTATGGCACTTAACGACAAACAGGGTTTCCAAGTGACAATTATTATAGCTATACATTCTTGATAAACACTGGTCTGCTAACCACAAGGTCGGCGATTCAAACTCACCAGCCACTCTTTGCAAACCCTATACCGGGTCTCTATTAGTCAGACCCGGCTTAATGGCACTTAACAACAAATATGGTTTCCGAGTGACAATTATTATAGCTATACATTTTTTGATAAGCATTGGACTGCTAACCACAAAGTCAGCGGTTTAAACCAGGTACTCTTTGGAAACCTTTTACAGGGTCACTATGAGTGGGAACTGACTCAATAATAATACATCAATGCCTGAATGTATTACATGGCACTGGAAGACTTGGGATCTTAAAAGGGCAGACTCAGAATTTCACATTTGCACAATGAGGGCATCTCTAATTTCTTTATGGTTCTGTCAGTCTGGGTCTTAAGCATTCCCACTGCTCAAAGACAACTGAAGAAGTGCCTTTCTGATCTTGGGTCTGAGTAATCATAACATCATAAACCAGAACATATCTTTCTGTTTGTTGCTGTGTGTCTTGGATTTGATTTGGACTCACTGCGACCTTATAGGACACAGAACTGCTCCATAGACTTTTCAGGGCTGTGATCTTTGCTTGGAGTCCTGGTGTGGCGCTGTGGGCTAATGCGTCAGACTGCAAAGTCACTTGAACTGCAAGGTTGGTGGTTCAAGCTCACCAGTAGCTCCTTGCAAACCCTATATAAGGTCGCTATGGGTCCGAATCGACTAGACGGTATTTAACAACAACAATCTTTCCTGGGGAGTCCAGGTGTGGCGCTGTGGGTTACTGCGCTAGACTGTAGAAGAACCTCAAGGTCAGTGGTTCAAGCTCATCAGCCGTTCCTTGGAAACCCTATACAGGGTCGCTATGAGTCGCAACCGACTCGATGGCACTTAACATTAATAACCTTTCTTTCTGAAGCAGATTGCCAAGTCTTTTCTCTTGACAAGCAGCTGATGGGCTCAAACCACTACCCTTCAGTTACCAGTTCTGTACTTACCTTCAACGGATTTCTACTGCTTTTAAAATAGAAGCCAAACTCCTTTTCCTGATTCATATATCTTATAAGATTTAACTCTTGTCTGAATCTCTTGCCTCAAATCCCTCCATTCTCACCTTGCCCTTTTAATTCCATACAAAATGGCCTTTGTGCTTTCTTTAATCTTTCTAACTTGCTCCCACTACATGGCCTTTACACTTGCAGTTCCCTCTGCTTGGAATGCTTTTCTCCTGATCTTCACGTGGCTTACGTCTTCACTTCGCTCACTTCACTCTGTTTAATTTTCTCTAGAGCACTTGCTACCATCTTAGAAAATTATTTGTTGAGTTGTTAATGTTCTGTTGTGCCCCACATTGGAGAACACGGTCCTTGACTTGCTCGCTCAACTGTGTTTGTTCCCAACGCTCAGGGCGGTTGGTGCCTGGCTCAACAAAAGCTCGATCCAGCCCAGCCCTCCAAAAGAACGGCGGATGTCGGACAACGTAGCCGTCTCCACTTCCTATCCCACTCCAGACTTGCTCCCAGGCCTCAGTGCCCCCTTCTACCTTCGCGCTGTGCCGGGAGTCAGAAACCGTACTCACCAGACCCGCGCCGAGCTCCTTCCGGTGGGGGCGGATGCTCGATACGGAAGTGCTCCCGGGAAGGCGTGGTTGTCTCCGTGCTGACGGAGCTTTTCCGGGGCAGTTGGAGCGCAGCGGCGGTAGCAGCTTGCGGTGGTGAGGGGGGAGGCTAACAGGGTGTGGGGCTTCCTGGGAGGAGGGAGGAGGAGCGCGGGGGTCCCTGACCGGTTCAGTTCACCGAGGACTCCGGGAAGGGGTCAGAAGCGGCCTGGGAGTGAGGCCGCGGGCACCTGGTCTTGCTGCGGAGGCTCTGAAAGCGCTTTGGTGATTGCAGCGCTACGTTTGCGTGAGGAATTTTCGTAGTTGTCAGCGTCGAAGAACTTAGTTACTAGGGCATGCTTACATCTGGTCTGCTTTTTGAGGTTTATTGTAAGTGAGAAGAATCGGGAACACGTATTTGTCACGGTAGAGACACCAGACGATAGTCAGATAAAGATAGTGGAAACACCCACAGAGTTCTGTGCCAGTCATTGTTTTAGTACCTCGCGTATTCTGTCATGTAGGTGTTAATACCTGTTTTACGGAAGAGGAAACCGAGTGAACAAACGTCCTCACTATCACTGCAGTACAGGCTTGAAAGAAAACCAGTCTAACTTCAGTGCTACTTTTACCACGAAGTCATACCACCCTCCCTCCATATTGCTTACTGTGGCTGGAACTGTAGGCATTGTTGTATTTTAAATATGGACTTAGCCAGTTTGAGTTATCTGAGTCCTTTTCAGTCAATGAAAGTGTAACACTTACTCAACAAATCTAGAAAACCTACAGAAACATTAAATCGAAGCAGTTTCATGTTTTTCTTGGTTTTGCGCTTGTACCTATTAGATTATAAATCCCTTAAGGTCAGGAATGTTACAGTCACTCTACTAACAATGGTAGTGATAATCACCACAGAATTGTCTCAGCTTCCTTTCACAGAATCTGACATATCCTAGATGCTCCCTATTTTATAAAATTGTATGACTTATATATGTTGTAAGTGCCATGGAGTCGATTCTGATTTACAACGACCCTGTCGAGGGTTTCCAAGGCTATATACATCTTTGCAGGGGCAAAAAGCCTCATCTTTCTGCCAGAATTTTTAATAGTGGTAAATATATCTAAAGGAGCTCTGGTAGCATAGTGGTTGCAAATTGGGCTGCCAGTCTCACGGCAGTTCGAGACTACCAGCTGTTCCAGGGGATTAAGATGAGGCTTTCTACTCCAGTAAAGATTTACAGCCTCGGAAACCCTGTGCAGGGTCTCTATGAGTCGAAACTGACTCCAGGGCACATAACAACAACAACAACAAACAAAATATATATGTAACAAAAGATTTGACATTTCAGCAATGTACACGTGCACAATTCAGTGACATTAATTATTTATAACCTCCTTGTTTTTAAATATTCTTTGTCCATCTGTCAGCAAGCTTTTGTGTTCCCTTATAAAAACAATGTTTTAGGCTAAGCTGCAAGACACAAATTCACCACTCTCTTCACTTCTTCATCAGAGGTGAAACTTTGTCCTCCAAGGGCAGCTTTCAGGTGACCAAACAGGTGAAAGTCCGATGAAGCAAGATTAGGACTTATAAGGAGGATCCTTTAAAACCTCCAAACAAAGTTTTCGAAGTATGGGCAAAGGTGTGTGGACATGCATTGCCATGCAGATCACAAGCTCTTGGATAGTAGTCCTCTGCATTTCATCTGAAGTTTAGGCTTCTCTTCAGTGAGCATCTCATTGTTAATGAGCGAGTACTATTGATCGTTGAACATTTTTTCTGATAGGGTTTCAATACTGGCCCTTGAGAATCTCAGAAAACTGTAAGCATCAATTTTTCAGCTCATGGTTTACTTTTGAACTTTTTCCTGGTCAGCCATTGAGGATGTTTCCATTCTATACTCTGCCATTTACTCTCAAGCTCGTAATGATGAATCCATGTCTCATCACCAGTAACGATTTTGTAAAAGCCTTGGAAATTATATAGGGCAGTTCTACTTTGTTGTGTTTAGGGTCGCTATGAGTCAGAACTGATTCATATAGGGTTTTCACTGTACTTTGCCTATGAATTGTATTCCTTGATTCTAACTAGTGCAGTGGTTAAATGCTCAGCTGCTAAATAAAAGATTGGTTTGAACCCACCAGCCGCTCCATTACGTGTGCTTCTGTGAAGATTACAGCTTGGGCAACTATGGTTCTGCTCTGTCCTTTAAGGTTGCTAGGAATAGCATGAGACATCCTGTGATTGAACTGTTCTGTATCTTCTTTATGGTGATGGTCACAAAATCTATTGTTGTTGTTATGTGCCTTGGAGTCGGTTCTGACTCATAGTGATCCTGCATAGGGTTTCTGAGGCTGTAAATCTTTACAGGAGCAGAAAGCCTCATCTTTCTCCCGCAGAACAGCTGGTAGTTTCGAACTGCTGACCTTGCGGTTTGCAGCCCGATTCGTAACCACTACACTACCAGAGCTCTATGATAAGATTGTATGTAAGTAAATACACATACACGTGTACATATTACACACACAAATGAGTGTACGTAAAACTAATGAAATCTGAGTAAGAATGATGTATTTTATTATTGCCAATTTCCTAGTTGTAATGTGACAAGATAATTATGTAAATTGGGAAACTATTTGAAGGGTATATGGCATGTTTCTGTATTGTTTCTTATATCTGTATGTTAATATATGATAATCTCAAAATAAAAAAGTTTTAAAGAATCACTCATAACCAAAAAAGCATATAAACATAAATTTTTTTATTGGGCTTTTATTTTACCAGGTGATGTTCTAATCATGTCAGATCAAGATGGCATTGAGACTCCAGTAATAACTGAAGCAACCTCCATTCTTGAGGATGGGAACTATGATCCAGCAAAGAATTCTGAATCTGTTGATCAATGCACTAAGCCAGAGAGTAAATCAGAACCTGTAGCTTCTACTCGGAAAAGACCAGAGGCCAGATCTTCGAATGACCTTGAGACTTCAGCAGTTCTCCCTAGTCAAACTTCACAGGCTGTAGGAAAAGTAGAGTATCTGTTAAAATATTGGGGTTCAAAAAATGTTGGGGAGTTTGGAATCAATACCAATTCAATATTACACTTATTTCTTTCCTCTTATGATCATGTTCTATAAATGCCTTTATGAACTGTTGCCTTTGCTACATGCTTAAAATGTTGGTAACAGGCTGTATGTGTCAGTTAAGTAATACATTTCTTTAGCTGTATAATTTTGTTCACCCATACTTTTGACTATAAATTAGGTACCTTATTGATATACTCTTTGTTTTCCACTAATTAATCATTTTTCTCTTTTTCCTGTCTACTGCTAAAAATAGGATTCTGTTTCCAAAGAGGTAGCCCAGACTGGATGGGGCTACTGGGGGAGCTGGGGCAAGTCCTTACTTTCCTCAGCCTCAGCTACAGTAGCAACAGTAGGTAAGGTCGCCATTTTATTAACTTTCGTGTGTATTTTGCTACAGATTTTGTTTTAAAAAACAATCTTGTTAATCTTCTTCCTTGTATACGCAAAGGCTTTGTAGTTTGAAGATGAATTAGTAATGGTAAGCTGATATATACTGTCAGTAGAGTCTGTGGCATTTTCTTATTAGAAAGTTGAAGCCTAGGAATTGTTAAGGTAAAGCTACTCTTTGGTGATAGCATAAAACATGACTCAGTTTTATTTTTTTATAAGGAGATGGCTTGATAGCCTAAGGATTAGTTTATGTATTATTCAAAATAACGTGTCTTGTCATAGTGATTTAAAAAATTTGCTGGTTTGACTTTTCTCAGTGTTGACAACTAATGGCAAATAATATTCAAATTTAAAATGTTGCCATTTTTCTCATTAGGACAAGGTATTTCAAATGTCATTGAAAAAGCAGAGACTTCTCTTGGAATTCCAAGTCCCAGTGAAATTTCAACTCAAGGTCAATATGCATCAGGTCAGTATACGGAAGCATTAAAACCTAGACTTGTTATTAAAGTGGAATATCAGTTCATTTTAGATGTATATTTATCCACTGTCTCTGATACTCAGGGGATTAGGGTGATAAAGAAGATTTGGAATCCTCACTTCTATATTTCTTCACTTTATTTTCCTCATCTATGAAAGGAGATGATATTTTATATATGTTTTTAACTAGACCATAATAACTAAGACCATGCATGTAAAATGTAAAAAGACTTAGCATTGTGCCTGGCATAATTAACATCCTAGGAAGACTTAGTTGAGTTTGAAACTATTGTGACACAAGAAAATATTTCAATGTATTCATTTAGGGGGTATATTTGTGTGTGTGTGTGTGTTTGGATCTATCTGAAGGTGAAGTTCAGTTTTAGAAGTTGGTCTTGATCCTACAGGAATGTAGTCTAACTTAAACCATAAGGGACAGAATTAGAACCAAGGATCAAGATGGCCTGAGACCAGAAAAGGAAATGCTTCTCAGGACCTGGACTTACCTTTTTCATCTCTAGGTCCTTGTCTCCAACTTGCACTTTTCTCTGTTCATGTGCATTATTTCTGTCTGAGCAGACTGATTTTCTCTGCTTATCTTCCCCATCTCTAGCTTTATATTGCATCCTGGTATAAGTGCTTTTCAGAGATTAGCTGTTGTTGTTTCTGTTAAGTGCCATTGAGTTGGCTCTGATTCATAGCAACCTCGTATAGGCTTTCTGAGGCTTTAAATCTTTGCGGGATCAAAAAGCCTCATTTTTCTCCCAGGGAGTGGCTGGTAGTCTCAGACCACCTACATTGGCAATCCAGTGCTTATCCTACGGAGCTACCCTGTTCCCCAGAGACTAAAAAGCATCAATTATTCCCCCAATTTGCCTAAGGTGATCTAATTCCCTTCCCTGGGAGTTTAGCTACTTTCCGATGGGCATTTACACCTAAGCTTGGATTAGAGTCCCTGAGTGGAGCACACATTTAACATGTTCCACTGTTGACCAGAAGGCTGGTGATTTGAGAACACCTAGGAGAAAGTCCTGGTGAGCTACTTCTGAAAACTCATCCATTGAAAACCCAATGGAGTACATTTTCCTGACACACATGGGATTGCCATGATTAGGCAATGATTTAAGTTTACTTGTATTCACAGTCAACACCCATGGATGCAGCCAGTAATAAATCAAATGATGTATTACATAGGGAAAATCTGCTAAAGACCTCTTAAAATGTTTTAAAAAAAGCAAAGATGTCACCTTGAGAACTAAGGTGTACCTGAACCAAGTCATTGTACTTTCATTCAGTTCATATGCATGTAAAAATTGAACGATATATAAGGACAACTGATGAATTGACGCCTTTGAATTATAGTGTTGGCAGAGAATACTAAATGTACAGACTATGAATGTTAGGGGAACAAACAGATCTGTCATGGAAGAAGAACAGCCAGAATACTCCTTAGAAGAAAGGATGGTAAAACTTTGTCTCATGTACTTTGGACATGTTATTAGGAGAGATTAGTCTTTGGAGAGAGTCCTGGTGTGACACTGTAGGATAAGCACGGGACTACTAATGGCAAGATCTGAAGTTCAAACCCACCAACCGCGCCTCAGAAACCCTATATTCAAACTCACCAACCGCTCCTCAGAAACCCTATATTGGGTCCATTATTTCTGTATTAATTTTTCTTCATCTCACTATTTTTCTCTTGGTAGTCGCTTGCCTATATCTTAAACTACTTGGTATTATCCCACAGGCCTCTGAGGTATTGTTTATTTCTTTTGGGCCTTTATTGTCTTTGGTTTAGTTTGTATAGCTTTCACTGTTACTGATCCTATTCTGTGTCTAATACTGGTAAATTCACTCAAAAACTTTGTAAGCTTGGATTTTATATCCTTTCAACTCCAGATATTCCTTTTTCTTTTTTTATTCTAATGACTTGTATTTCTCACCTTCATGTCCTTGGAGAAGGACATCATACTTGGAAAAGTGGAAGGTCAACGAAAAAGAGTAAGTCCGCCCTCCCTCTCACTCCATTGTGAGGATGTCGCAGGACCAGGCAGTATTTTGTTGTGTAGGGTGGTTATGAGTTGGAAACTAACTCAATGGCACCAAATAACACCAACATTTCTCACTTCATATGTTTTTTTAAGTTTTACTGTGAATTGAATCAAGGTTTATAGATAAAACCATCAGTTTTATATTCAACAAATCATATAATCATTTCATCTCAATGATTGTGATCCCCTCCACATAACAATAGTTATCCCACTTCCTACCTGTGGTTCCTATTTATATGCTGCCCACCTTTCCATACCTTCTCAACTTTGTCCTTAAGTAAGTATTATCCTTTTGATTTTGAATGATTGACCATTACATGGTGAGCATACCTTAGTAATGTCATTATTCCAGCTATTTACATATCTATTGCTTGGCTGAAAATTGGATCATGAGGATGAGTTATTTTCCAGATCTGAAGGGTGTCAAGGGCCATAATCTTGGGTTCTTTCAATCTCTTTCTATCCAGTTTCTCCCAATATACCCAGGACCTTCTAATGTGATCCCGTTCAGAGCAGTTAGTAGTGGTAGCCAGGTACCACCTATTTCTTCTGGTCTCAGAGTCATGGAGACTGATGTTCACATGTTCTGTTAGCCTGTTGAACTAATTGATTTCATACACCTTCACTTCTCATCACTCTTCTGTCTTCCATGTATGGTTCTTGGTGTTGTTATGGGCGCATATGGAGAGACCAGTAATTGCACCTTACATGGCTACTCATGAGCTTTTAAAATCCCAGACACTACTCACCAAAGTAGGATGTAGAGCATTATCTTTATGGACTATGTTATATCAATTGACCATGGTGTCCCCTGAGACTATGGTTCTGCACCCCCAGGCCCAGTAACTCATTGCCTTAAGATGTTCGATAATATATCTAAGATGTTTTCATCATTTTACCTGCTGTATGCTCCACATAAAACCAAATGGCCACCACTCGTCTGTTTGTCGTGCTGTGGTGGCTTGAGTTGCTGTGATTCTGAGGGCTATGCCACCGGTATTTTAAATAACCAGCAGGGTCACCCATGGTGGACAGGTTTCAGATGAGCTTCCAGACAAAGACAGACTAGGAAGAAAGAGTGACGAACTACTTCTGAGTCGCTAGTCACTGAAAACCTTATGAATAGCAGAGAAACACTGTCTGATACAGGGCCAGAAAATGAGCCCCTCAGGTTGGAAGTCACTCAAAATATGACTGGGGGAGAGATGCCTCCTCAAAGTAGAGTTGACCATGATGACGTGAATAGAGTTAAGCTCGGGGGAGAAAAGCCCGCAGGACCTTCATTTGCTGATGGGGCACAGCTCAAAATGAAGAGAAACAGCTGTAAACATCCATTGAAAATCAGAACATGGAATGTACGAAGTATGAATCTAGGAAAATTGGAAGTTGTCAAAAAATGAAATGGAACGCATCAACATCGATATCTTAGGCATTA
>NW_006408575.1:10791566-10802925 GCF_000296735.1 Chrysochloris asiatica | reverse complement strand
AATTATTGAATGATGCAGAAAGCATCAAGAGAAGATGGAAGGAATACACAGAGTCACTGTCCCAAAAGGAAATGGTTAATGTTCAACCATTTCAAGGGGAAGCATATGATCAAAAGCCAGTGATACTGAAGGAAGAAGTCCAAGGTGCATTGAAGGAACTGGCAAAGAACAGGGCAGGAATTGATGGAATAACAATTGAAATCTTTCAAGAAAGTGCGGCAATGCTGGAAGCACTCACTCATCCCTGCCAAGAAATTTGGAAGACAACTATCTGGCCAACTGATTGGAAGATATCCGTATTTGTGCCCATTCCAAAGAGAGTTGACCCAACAGAATGCAGAAACCATGAGACAAATCTCTTTGATATCCCATGCAAGTAACGTTTTACTGAAGGCAATACAGAAACAGCTGCAAGCATACATTGACAGAGATCTTCCAGAGGTTCAAGCCGGATTCAGAAGAGGCCGTGGAATGAGGGTTATCATTGCTGATGTCCGATGGATAATGGCTGAAAGCAGAGAATATCAGAAAGATGTTAACCTGTGTTATATTGACTATGCAAAGGCTTTTGATTGTGTGGATTATGACAAGCTATGGACCGCATTGCGAAGTATGAGTATTCCAGAACACTTAATTATGCTCATGAAGAATCTGTACTTGGACCAAGAAGCATGTGTTCAAACAGAACATGGGAACACTGAATGTTCTAAAATTAAAAAAGGTGTGTGACAAGGTTGTATTCTTTCACCATACTTATTCAACCTGTATGCTGAGCAAATAATCTGAGAAGCTGGGTTCTATGAAGAAAAATGTGGCATCGGGATTGGAGGAAGATTCAGTAACAGCCTGTGATATGCAGATGATACAACCTTGTTTGCTGTAAGTGAAGAGAACTTAAAACATTTACTGATGAAGATCAAAGAGCACAGCCTTTGGTATGGATTACATCGCAATGTAAAGAAAACAAGAAATCCTCACCACTGGACCAATAAACAGCATTCTTATCAATGGAGAAGAGATTGAAGTTGTCAAGGACTTTATTCTTCTTGGATCAACTATCAGCATTCGCAGAAACAGCAGTCAGGAGATCAGCCGATGTATTGCATTAGGCAAATCTGCTACATAGGAACTTTTTACAGTGTTGAAGAGCAAAGATGTCAGCTTGAGGACTAAGATGCGCCTGGACACAAGCCATGGTATTTTCAGTAACCTCATATGCCTGTGAAAGCTGGAGAGTGAATAAGGAAGACCGCAGAAGAATTGATGCTTTTGAGTTATAATGTTGGAGGAGAATATTGAAAATGCCATGGTCTGCCACAAGAACCAATAGATCCGTTTTGGAAGAAGTGCAGCCAGAGTGCTCCTTGGATGCCAAGATGACCAAACTTTGTCTCTGATACTTTGGACATATTGTCAGGAGGGACCAGTCGCTGGAGAATGATATTATGTTTGGTAAGGTGGAGGGTCAGAGAAAAAGAGGAAGACCCCCAACGAGATGTATTGCCAAGTGGCAGCATCGATAGACTCAAGTGTGGCCACTGTAGTTAGGTTGGCCTAGGATCAGGCAGTGTTTCGTTCTGCTGTGCTAGGAGTTGGTACTAACTCGATGGCACTTAACAACAACAACAGTTTATTAGTATAGAAATCCAACTGATTTTTCTATATCGATCTTATAATCTGCCACTTTGCTGAATCTTCCCGTGAGTTCAAATAATTTTCTTCTAGGATTTTGTATGTTGAGGATTATTTCATCTGTAAATAGGTTTTTACTTATTCTCTTCTAATTTGGATGCCTTTAATTGCCCTTTCTTTCCTTATTAACTCTGGCTAAGACTTCTAACACAATAGTGAATAGAAGTAATGATAAAGGGCATCTCTGTCTGGTTCCTTTTCACAGAGGGAATGCTTTAAATTTCTCCCATTGTGAGTAATGCTGACTGTTGGATTTGTAAGTTGTTGTTGTTAGTGCTGTTGAGTCAATTACGACCCGATTTTTATATCTGCTTTTAATTATTTTGAGAAATTTCACTTCTGTTTCTACTTTGTTGAGTGCTTTTATCAGGAATCAATTTTAGATTGTGTCAGATGCCTATCTGCATCAATTGATAGGATCATGTGGTTATTTTCCTTTTATTTATATGGATTATGATGATTATTTTTCTAATATTGAACCATTCTTGCATCCCTGGTATGAATCCCACTTGCTCATGATGTATCACTTCTTTTTTGATACTTTGTTGAAATCTGTTGTGTAAGGTTTTGTTGAGAATTTTTGCATCTATGTTCATGATCGATATCAATACGTAATATGTTTTTAAAGTGATATCTTTGCCTTGTGGAAGGTTATGGTCACTTCATAAAATGTATTTTGGAGTTTTCCATTTTCCGTGTTCTGTAATAGTTTGAGTAGAATTGGTATCAGCTCTTCTCTAAATGTTTGGTAGAATTTTCCAGTAAAGCCATTTGAACCCAGACTTATTTTTATTGGGAATTTTTTAAATGACTGGATCAATTTCTTCTTTTGTTATAGGTCTGTTTTTTACTTCCTTCTGTGTTAGTTTATGTAGGTCATGTTTTTCTAAAAATTTGTCCATTGATTTTAAAATTTGTTGTAGAATTCTTCATAGTATTCTGTTATGCTTTTTATTTCCATTGGTTCTGTTGTAATATTACCTGTATCCTATGCATTTTAGTTGCATCTTTTCTTTTGTTAGATTTGCCAATGGTTTGCCAGTTTTATTAATCCATTTGAAGAACCAACTTCTTGTCTTGTTTATTCTTTCTAATGTTTTCCTGTTTTCTAATTCATTAATTTCTAATCTAACCTTTATTATTTCTTTTCCTCTGGTGACTGTAGACTTACTCAGCTGCTCTTTTTCTGATTGACGTAAAACTGTGCCCATGGAAGCAGCAGTCAGGAAATTAAATGACATATCACATTGAGCAAATCTGCTTTAAAAGTTCTCTTTAAAGTGTTAAAAAGCAAAGATGTCACTTTGAAGAATAAGGTGCACCTGACCTAACCATGGTATCCACAGTCATTGCATATATGTGTTAAAGCTAGATGATGAATAATGAAGACCATAGAAAAATTGATGCATTGGAATTCTGGTCCTGACCAAGAATATTAAATAGACCATGGACTGTCAGAAGAACCACACAGATTTGTGTTGGAAGAAGTAGTCAAAATATACCTTAGAATTGAGGATGACAAGATTTTTGTCTCACATACTTTGTCAGTGTCATCAATGGGAACCAGTCCCTGGAGAAGGAAATTAAGCATCGTAAAGTAGAGTCATCAAAAAAGAGGAATGCCCTCAATGATACTGATTGACACGGTGACTGTAATGATAAGCTCAAACAGAGGAATGATCGTGAGGATGGTTCAAAACTGGCAGTGTTTTGATCTGTTGGAGATAGGGTTTCCATGAAACAATCCCTAATTCCTTGGTAAGGCACTCTGGTAGCGTAGTGGTTACGAGTTGAGCTGCTAATCTGAAGGTCAGCAGTTCGAAACTACCAGCCATTCCTTAGGAGACAGATGAGGCTTTCTGCCTCCTGTAAAGATTTACAACCTCAGAAACCCTGTGCAGGGTCACTATGAGTTGGAACCTACTCCACGGCACAGTACCACCACCACCAACCCCCTTGGTTATAGATCACATTTTTCTGTGTCTTTGGATGCTTGATAATTATGAGTGCTACATTTTTAAGTGCATTTTGTTGTCTTAGATTTTGTTTTGACAGGCAATGAAATTATTTTCAATTAATCCTTGTAAGGTTTTTAACCTTCCTTAGAGTGTGTGTAGAATAGCCTATACTCTCAAGGCTACTTCACATCATTCGTCTGTCAGTTTGTCATAATGTGGTGGCTTGCATGTTGCTGTGATAATGGGAGCTATGTCACCGATATTTTGAATTGTAGCAGGGTCACCCCTAGTGGACAGGTTTCATCTCAGCTTCCAAAGTAAGCCATACTAGGAGGAAGAAGAAATGGGCTACTTTCGAATATTTAGCCATTGAATACCTTATGAATAGCAGAGAAACAGTGTCAGATAGCAACAGAATATTGAATACTGAAACATGATGAAGAGCACCAGGATATTGTCAGATATAGTTCTGGAAGATGAATCCTTCAGATTGGAAGGTACTCAAAATACAGCTGGCAAAGAACTATTTCCTCAATGTGGAGTGAGTTGACCAGGATGATTAGAATGGAGTAATGTTTTTGGGGGCCTTCGTTTGCTGATGGGACACAACTCAAAATGATGGGAAGCAGCTGCAAACATCCATTGATAATTGGAACATGGAATCTATGAAGCATAAATCTAAGAAAATTGAAAGTTGCCCAAAATGAAATGGAACTCATAAACATCAATATACTAGGTTTTAGTGAGCTAAAATGGACTTAGTATAGGCCATTTTGAATCTGACAATCACATGGTTTACTATGTTAGGAATGACAAAGAGGAATGGCATTGCATTCATTATCAAAAGGACATTTTATGATCTATCTTGAAGTACAACCCTGTCTGTGACAGGATAATATCCATATGCCTACAAGGAAGACGAGTTAATACAACTATTATTCAAATTTACACACCAGCCACTAAGGTCAGTGATGAGGAAATTAAAGAATTCTACTGTGGTGCTGTGGGCTAATGCATCAGACTGCAAAGCCGTTTGAACTGCAAGGTCAGTGGCGCAAGCTCACCAGCTGCTCCTTGGAAACCCTATACAGGGTCGCTATGGGTCGGAACTGACCCGATGACACTTAAGAACAACAACCAACTTTAGTCTAAAATTGATTAAACTGTGATAAAGATGTATTGATAATTACTGGTGATTGGAATACAAAGGTTGAAACCAAGAGGGAGTAGATCAGTAGATGCAAAATATGGCCTTGGTGACAGAAACCATGCTGAAGATCTCATGATAGAATTTTGTAAGACCAGTGACTTCATTGCAAATACATTTTCTTTGAAGTTTTTATTGTAAATTGAGTGATAATTTACATGATAGAACATCAGCTTTACATTCATCCTATCGTATTTCGTTCATTGCATTGATTACAATCTCCTCCATGCATCATCATTCAACAGCATTTGATTCCATTCCCCTGGTTTCTTTTTTGATGTACACTGAAGCACTCAGGAATATATAACCATTCAAACAACCAAAGGGTACACCCTGCAAGCCTGCGCCCACCCAGCTATCAGCACACAGCTCCTCTCCCTCCCTCTGTCCAGAGTCCTCAGCTGTTCCATCTCTACACATCATCATCTCTGCCTCCATCTCTGGCACCACTGCTTCTCTGGATAGGGTCCTGCCCTCTGTTCTTCTACCTTGATGGTCCCAGGGTCCTCCGCTCCTGGACTGCAAGATCAACCACTCCCCTCCTTTTGTTACAAAACGTTTACCTTTACATTACAAATACATTTTAAACAACACAAAAGATAACTGTACACATGAACCACATATGGAAAACACAGAAATCAAATAGATTACATCTATGAAAAGAGATGGTGGAAGAACTCCATATCATCAGCTAGAACAAGGCCAGGGAAAATTGTGGAACAGACTATCAGTTGCTCATATGCAAGTTCAGGTTGAAGCTGAAGAAAAATAAAACAAGTACAAGAGAGTTAAAATATGACCTTGAACATATCCCACCCAAATTTACAGATCATCTCAAGAAAAGATTTGATGCATTAGACAATAAGGAATGAAGACCAGGAGAGTTGTGGAATGACATCAAGAATATCATATAAGAAGAGAGCAAAAGGTTATTAGGAAGACAAGAAAGCAGGGAAAGACCAAAATGGATGTCAGAAGAGACTATGAAACTTGCTCTCCAGCATAGAGATGCTAAAGCAAATGGAGAAATGAGAAGGTAAAAGAGCTGAATAGAAAACTTCAAAGGGTAACACTAGAAGAGAGAGTCAAATATTATAATGAAATGTGGAAATGCCTGGTGTTAGAAAATCAAATTCAGCATTTTTCCAGCTGAGGGAAGTGAAAAAAATTCAAGTCTCAGCTTGCAGTATTGAAGAATCTTATGGGCAAATTATTGAATGATGCAGAAAGCAACAAAAAAGATGGAAGGAATACATAGAGTAACTGTTCCAAAACAAAATGTTCGATGTTCAGTCATTTCAAGAAATAGCATATGATCAAGAGCCAGTGGTACTGAAGGAAGAATTCTAAGGTGCACTGAAGGCATTGGCAAAGAACAAGACTCTGGGAATTAATGGAACAAATTGAAATCTTCCAACAAACTGATGCAGCATTGGAGGCACTCACTCATATATGCCAAGAAATTTGGAATACAACTACCTGGCCAACTGATTGTAAAAGATCCATATTTGTGCCCATTCCATACAGAGGTGGCCCAAGGGAATGTAGAAATCATTGGACAATATCATGAATATCACCTCCAAGTAAAATTTTGCTAAAGATAATTTTTTAAATGGCTGTATTAGTACATTGCTATAGGTTCAAGATGGATTCTATCCAGAACGTGGAATGAGGGATATAATTGCTGACATCAGGTGGATCTTGGCTGAAAGCAGAGAATACCAGAAAAATGTTTACCTGTGCTTTATTGAGTATGCAAAGACTTTCAATTGTGTGGCTCATAACAAGCTATGGACAACATTGTTAAGTGCTGTTGAGTCAGTTCTGACCCATAGTGACCTTGTATAGAGTTTCCAAGGTGTACCTGGTGAGTTTGAACTGCTGACCTTGTGGCTCAAACTGACCTTTTAGTGCTTAACCTACAGTATCACATCAGGTCCCCAACAGCAATGCGCTCAAGTGTAGCAACAGTTGTGAGGTTGGGGCAGGACTGGGCTTTGTTTCTTTCTGTAATGCATAAGGTCACTAAGTCAGTAAGGACTTGATCGCACCTAACAACAACAACCGCATGAATAACATTACTGAAAATGAGTATTCTAGAACTCTTAATTGTTCTCATGGGGAACCTGTACATAGATCAAGAGGTAGTTGTTCGAACAGAGCAAGGGAACACTGAATGGTTTAAAATCAGAAAGGTGTGTGCTAGAGTTGTATTCTTTCACTATACTTATTCAGTCTATGTGCTGAGCAAATAATTTGAGAAGCTGGATTGTATGAAGAAGAACATGGCATCAGGAGTGAAGGAAGATTCATTAACAACCTGGGATATGCAGATGATACAACCTTGCTTGCTGAAAGTTTTGGTGTTAGAGGAAAATATTAAAAGTATCATGGACTTCTAAAAGAACAAACAACCAAACCTGTGTTCGAAAAAGTATTGCCAGAAGAAGTGACTGGCTTACAAGCTTTCAAGAGGGAACCTACATCCAGAGGGCATGAAGGAAGGTAGAATCTCCACTGAGTAGTATCCAGTCTGTCTAGGTGGGGCTGATGAAATGAAATGTGAATAGGTTTCTTGTGATACAATAGTGAGTAATTGTTATCAGGACTGATTGTGAGGGTTGGAAATGTAAAGGTAGACGTTTTGTAGCAAGGAGGGGAATGATTAACTTTACAGTCTAGGAGCGGAGGTCCCTGGGACCATCAAGGGAGAAGAGCGGAGAGCAGGACCTTACCCAGAGAAGCAGTGATGCCTGAGATGGAGGCAGAGACGATGACGTGGAGAGATGGAGAAGCTGGGGACTTCAGACCCAGAGAGGGAGAGGGGCTATGTGCTGATGACGGGAGGTGAGGGGTGGTGGTGCAGGCTTGTAGTGTATACCCTTTGGTTGGTTGATGATGCATGGAGGAGATTGTAACCATGGCAATGAAATGATATATGGCAAGATGAATGTAACACTAATGTTCTCCCATGTAAACTATCACATAATTCAATAATTGGAAATGTTGGAAATGTTAAGGTGAACGTTTTGTAGTAAAACATTTAAAAAAAAAAAAAAAAAAAAGTATAGCCAGAATGCTCCTTAGAAGCCAGGATGGCAAGACTTCGTCTCTCATACTTTGGACACACTATCAGAAGGGTTGAGTCCCTGGAGAAGGCTATCATGCTTGGTAAAGCGGAGGTTCAGTGAAAAAGAGAAGGACCCTCCCCCCAACTAGATGGATTGGCACTGTGGACAGCAGCAGTGGACTCCAGCATAGCAAAGATTGTGAGCTTGTCTCAGGACTAGGTAGTATTTCATTCTTTTGCACATAAGGTCACTGTGGTGGTGTGGTGGTGGTCAGTATGTGCCGTGGAGTTGGCTTCAACTCATAGCAACCCTGGGTAGGGTTTTTGAGGCTGTAAATTTTTGAGAGTAGCGAGACTCATTTTCCCCTGCAGACTGTCTGGTAGTTTCGAACTGCTGACTTTTAGGTTAGCAGCCTGACTCATAACCATTATGCCAACAGAACACCAACAACAACTCAGAGCTAGTTTACATCTGCTATTTAGACCTGAACCTTCTGAAGTCTCTACCTAATCCCAGGTACTTATTGAGATCGCCCCACTCTGATTGCTTGTATTCATGAGTGTCTGCCTGGTGTGAACTCTCTGTATTGCTTATCATACAGCTCCCTGGTAGTTCTTTGTCTGGCCTTGTGTAATATTTATCTGTGCCTGAACTGCTTGTTGTTCAGCCCAAAGACTCAAGGCATTCTTAGATTTCTGCAACTCTTTACCTACATACTCCCTCCTCTCCATTACTCTGACCTGCAAATTCCAGCTGCCTCAGCTTTTCTGTATGCCAAATTCTGTCTCTTCCACTAAGCAAGACTGCGTGATCTGCTTGTGTTTCCTGCCCTCTTTCATGATCTGGAAAGTTTCTCCAGACAGAAAACCAGGACAAGTGTAAGATTTTCTTTGTTAACTTTCTCTTCTCCTGTGGATCATTTTACTGTACTGCCTGTTCATTGCCCAGACACAGTTGTTTCTTATATCTTGTCCAGTTTTCTAGTTGCTGTGGCAATTTTCAATAACAGTAGATCTGTCATAGCTGGAAGTGGAAATTCTACCTGTAACAATTTGATTATCTATTGATCAACTAAGGAGCTCTGGTAGCGTAGTGGTTACGAATCGGGCCGTGAACTGCAAGGTCAGCAGTTCGAAACTACCAGCTGTTCCGCGGGAGAAAGATGAGGCTTTCTGCTCCCGTAAAGATTTACAGCCTTGGAAACCCTGTTCAGGGTTGCTATGTGTCGGAACTGACTTCACAGCACACAACAACAACAAATTGATCAACTATAAGATATTACAAAGTTAATAAAATAGAACAGACTATTCGTAAAATGTAGCCATCGTATTGTGTATCTGATTTCTGCTTAAAGATAGAATTTTCTAAGAGAAAACTTTAAAAAGTCTTAATTTTTAATAATCAAAACTTTATAATTTACATACAGTAAAATTTACTCTTTTTAAGGGTGTAGTTTTATACAGTCCTGTTTTCCTTGTATAATCATGGTGTATTTTGATGATAACAGATTTTAACATAAGGGGGTTTCAAGAAGTTTATGGAGACATTCCATTATCTTTCAATTGTACTTCTCCATGAACTTTTGGAATTCCTCCAGTATTTTCTATATTTCTATAGAAATCAAGATATTCCAACAAAGTCCCTCATACAGTTTGTAGTCAGTTGCATCTACCTACTCCTAGCCCTAGTTTTCTAATCATACAGTTTTGCCTTTTCCAGAAAGTCATATAAATGGAATCATAAAATATGTAGCCTTTCAAGACTTGTTTCTTTCACTTGGCACTGGGTTTTGAGGTTCATTCATGTTGTTGTATATATCAGTAGTTTTTTCAAAGGACTAAATTTAATTTTTTCAAAATGAAAATGAAAAAGCTGTCTATCTTTGTTTTCATTTAAACGTATGGAAATGGTTTAAAATAATGAAACAGAAGTCTAATTCTTAACAAATCATGTTGTTTTTAAGTGCCATGAGTTAATAGCGACCATGTATAGGATTTTGGAGGCTTTAACTCTTCAGGGAGCAGAAAGCCTCATCTTTCTCCCGCAGAGCAGCTGGCAGGCTCAAACTTTGGACCTTGTCCATTGCTTATTTGTATGGAGCCACCACACTCCAGAAAAAAAATCACTAATAAATAAAAAATGATGACACCCACACTAGCAGATAATACCCACTTGACCTGGCTTCAATGACCAGATGATCAGAGCTCAACTAGAAAAAGAAGAAGAAAAAAGAGTAACCTGATACAGTTTGATACAACTTGACCTATACCTCTGGATGCAGTGGCTCAAAAGAGGGAACAAATCTTTCCAGCGAGGATCATTCCTACCCCCTCCATACACAGAATAGACAGGGATGGGCAACTTGGACATTGGCTTTCCAAAATGGGGGAGGGGGGACTTACAAAGGCAAAAAGTGACTGGCTTACAAGCTTTCAAGAGGGAGCCCAGATCTAGAGGGTGCAGAGGAAGGTAGAATCTCCACTAAGTAGTATCCAATCTATCTGGGCGGGGCTAATGAAAGGAGATGGGGATAGGTCCCTTGTGGTACAATGGTGAATAATTGTTTTCAGGACTGACTGTGAGGGTTGGAAATGTTAAGGTGGACGTTTTGTAGCAAAAGGAGGGGAGTGACTGACTTTGCAGTCCAGGAGTGGAGGTCCCTGGAACCATCAAGGGAAAAGAACAGAGTGCAGGACCCTACCCAGAGAAGCAGTGACTCCAGAGATGGAGGCAGAGATGATGACATGAAGAGATGGAGCTGCTGGGGACTCTAGACCCAGAGAGGGAGAGGGACTGTATGCTGATGACCGGGTTGGGGGCAGGCTTGCAGGGTATACCCTTTGGTTGGTTGATGATGCATGGAGGGGATTGTAGCCATGGCATTGAAATGATACACAATACCATGAATGTAAAGCTAATGTTCTCTAATGTAAACTATCACATAATTCACAATAAACATTAAAAAGAAAAAAAAAAACCCAAAAACCTAAAATGCCTGAATAAACCCCATAGTTGAGTTTAAAAAAAAAAATGATGAGTGAATCCCACTAATATTTAATCTGTGCATCCCTTTCTGCTATAGGAGAGACAAATGTCAAAGAGAATGAAAAGGTATCCCCGCTGGCTGGGCCATTTGGTGTCTTCTCCACCATCTCTACTGCTGTTCAAAGCACAGTAAGTACACAGTGCTGAAGAGCCTGCTGGCTCCCAATATTATAATAGGTTTGCTTATCTTCACTCATTTTCTTCTCTTTTATTTATAAAGCCATGGGCACTGATTATTCTTGTGGGAGTCCAAATCACTGGTAATCACTTTGATCTTACTGGGAGACTCAGAATAACTTGGAAACTTCCATCAGATAAATAAAAGAGGGAGTAGGGAATGAAGAGTATCAGAGAGGCAATATATATATTTGATGGACTGTTGTTGT
>NW_006408575.1:10769220-10788136 GCF_000296735.1 Chrysochloris asiatica | reverse complement strand
CATTTGATGGACTAAGAGTTCTTAATTTGATGCTCCTAGAAAACTTTTTTGCTTTATAAAAATACTTTTTCTCATAATGGCATCTCTTAGGAAAAAGGGAAAATACTGTATTTATGACAGACACTTTAAAAAGTATAGATGATTAGAAATACACCAATGTTCATTGCAGCACTATTCACAATAGCAAAAAGATGGAGACAGTCCACGTTTCCCTCAGTGGAAGAATGGATAAACAAACTTTGGTACGTACACACAGTGGAATATTATGCTGCCTTGAAGAATAATAAACTGTAAGCCACCACATAACATGGATGAAACTTGAGGCAATTATGCTGAGTGAAATTAGTCAACAACGGTAGAGCACAGATTAGTGGGCAGACACATCATAGTTTGGGGGCTGGGGGGGGGCAATACAGAAAAATGGGGAGGGGGTGGAAGAACAAGGTAGATAGGGGAACACTGAAACAGGTTTGCATGGGCTAAATGGGACAGGGGCAAATAGTGATGCTTGCTGAACTTTGGAACAACAGCCCTCTGTGATACAGGAATCGAGGCATAGTTTGAAGAGGAGAAATAATACTAAAGTGTGTCACTGTCTTATGAATATTGGTTTCCCTTGCCAACTATTGTAAAATAGACACTTGAGTGGAACAGAAAGGAATGTCAGGAAGTGTGATTACAGAAAGCTTGTAAGCCCGTCTTCAGCCTATAACTGATTGGAATGCCTAAAAGGAGTTCTAGAACTTGCCCAGTGAAATGGGCCTCTTGTGGAGCCTTTGCAGTGTATAGGACCTTAGGTGGAATTGTGAGCCCCATCTAGAACCTTCTAAGGTGGGAAATTCCCAATAGAAAGGACAAGCAGACCAGCTTGGAACAGCTAGAGCAACAGAAGATATATCTTCAAAGAAAAATCAGCAGTAAAAACCCCAAACAAAAATGGCAGTATGATTGGTTACTCCAAGAATAAACAAGTTGTTCTCCGAGAAGCCATCAAGGCAAGCAATCAAGTCCCTCCGCGACTCCCCCCCCCCCCAATACTGAACCTCAAAGGGAACACATGAGCAGGCATGCAAGCTTGCTGGCGACCACATTGGTCTACTGGTGTGGAAGAGGGGGAAACACAGCAATGAAGAAATGGTGTGAGTTCAACCATGTTCCAGAGACTCCATTGACCTGGAGATGAGAGAGAGAAGAGGAAGGGCTGATTAGTCCAAAATGTGGTGAGGCCTGGAGACACCTGAGCCCATGGACAAGGACTAGTCACAGAGGGCTAGAGCTGAGAGTGAAGCATCCAGCTGATATGAAGGGAGGGGAAATGTACAAGAACACCCAAACTTGTAGACAGTACCCTTTGAAATAGCCTCAATGGCTTGATAATCAGAACTCAACTAGAGGAGGATAAAAAAGAACAATTTTTGATAAAGGAAATGAGTGTAAATTGCTACAATTTGATGAACTTGACCTATACTTATGGAGCTCAAAATACCAACATACTTTACATTAAGTATCAATGCTCTGTATACAGGGGAGATAGGGACGGGCAACTTAGACATTGGCTACCTAAAATGTCGGGGTGATAAAGGCACAGAGTGACTGGCTTATAAGATTTCAAGAGGAAGTTTAACAGTGTGTGGGGGAAGATAAAAGTCCCCACTGAATAGTTTTCATCTTGTCTAGATGGGTCTAGTTAAAAGAGATTGGGATAAGATTCTTCTGATTCAATAGTGAGTAATTGTTATCATGACTAATTGAAACTCACAGTTGTAAACGTAGAAGTTTTGTAACAAAAATGGGGGAGTAGTTAATCTTGCAGTCCAGAAACAAAGGACCCTAGCACCATCAAGGGAGAAGAGCACAAGTGGAATGCAGAACCTTATCTAGAGAATCAGCAACACCAGAGATGGAGGCAGAGATGGGGATATGGAGAGAAGGAGCAGCTGAGGACTGTAGATTAATGGGAAGAGAGGGACTAAGAGCCGGTGGCCAGGAGGCAGACTTTTAGAATGTGCCCTTTGGTGGTGTAAATTATTGATATGTCTGAGTGTTTTGTTTTTTTTTTTTTTTAAAAAGAGCTAAAATGTTTATAGAGAAATACTGTTATCTGATGGCACATGGAGAGATTTATATTCATGGTAATGGAACAAAGTATATGATTTGTTGAATGTAAAATGTAATACTGATGATCTGTCCTGTAAACTTTCACTCAATTCACAATAAAAAGTTACAAAAAAAAATGCATAGGAAATATAATATCTTTTCTAGATGAGAGTAGACAGTACTTTTTTACTTTAACTTTTTATTGAAGTGTAAGATACAGAAGAGTAAAACCGTAAGTGTTTGAATTTTCTTTCACAGTGAGCATATTCAGACTATGAAACAGTGCATTACAGCACTTCAGAACCTCCTTGTGCCCTCTCCCCGTTATTGTACCCCCTCAATCAAGATACCAGCAATTCTGATTTCTATCATCATAAAATTAATTTTGCTTGCTTTTGAACTTTGTATTAATGGAATATTACAGTATATCCTCTTTTGTGTCAGGCTTCATTCATGCACCATTATGTTTGTGAGCTTTATCCATTTTATGTGTGCTGTAGCTCACTTTCCTTGCTGTGTTCCATTTGTAATTATGTCATAGTTTACCTGTTCCACAGTTGATGAGTATTGGGGTAATTTCCAGTTTTTAGCTATTATAAATAGTGCTACTATGAATATTCTTATGCATGTCTTTTGATGAATCTATATTGCATTTCTGTTGGATATATATATAAATGGAATTTCAGAGTCATAGGACATACATACATTCAACTGTAGTAGATTATCAAAGAGTTTTCCAAAGCGGTTGTACCTGTTGACCTTCCCACAAATAGTGTATGAATGCCTTAGTTGCTCCATATTCTTGCCAATGGCTGATATTGTTAGCTACCACTTTTATATAATCAAAACATGCAGACATGTTTTCTTCATACTGTTGAATGAGATTCCATGTATTTTCTAGGGAAAGAGCGTTATCAGTGGTGGTTTGGATGCCTTAGAATTCATTGGGAAAAAGACAATGGATGTAATAGCAGAAGGAGATCCTGGATTTAGAAAAACCAAGGGACTGATGAACCGAAATTCTACGTTATCTCAGGTACTATTTGTCTTTACCAGTTTACTTCTTATTTCTATTTTGACTTGAATTTTTGTGTGTTCTAATTTAGGAGCTTGTTAGTATTTCATTTTGAAGAATTTTCAGTGAGTTTTTACTGAGAGGGATTTTTTGTTTTGTTTTGTTTTGACAGTGAGAATACTAATGCTCAGAAACATGTGCAGCTTTTTTTTTTTTCCCCTTCTTTCTGAGTGAGTGTATTGTCAGTGTAGTTCAAAATGCCAAATCCCGTCAGAGTTGCATATTTGATGTATGTTAAACCACTTGTGGAGCAATATCTGGTTTCCTGGGTGCTATTATGCTGTCTAGGATCAAATTGTGTATCATCATGTTTATCCTGCAGCTTCTGGGTCTGTCAAATTGAATCGCAGTGCCAGGAATGAAAGGGCAATGCTCTCCACTGTATCTCATCTCAGCTTTGCTTCTCTCGACTCAGAAAACCCACCCTTGAGCTCTTATTACTTGTTGCAGTGTAATGCCACCGTATCTTTCCAGGTGTTACGAGAGGTCAAAGAGAAAGAAGAGCTGGGGACCTCCAATGAGGTTACCATGGAAACAGACAAGAAAACTTATTATGGGCTACTCTTTGATGAATTTCAAGGCCTTTCTCATCTAGAAGCTCTGGAGATGCTTTCTGGAGAAAGTGAAATAAAGGTAATTCCAAGCCAAAAATCTCAACTGGAAAAGTCTTTTAAGTGAAAGGAATGCAGTATAGTTTCTTTTCTCTTCCAATATGACGACTTTAGTTTCTCTGGAAATACTCTACTGAAATAGAAAATAAACGAATATGTGAACTAATTGCTATGAAATTGTTGTTGTTGCTAAGTGCCGACGAGTCAGTTCCGACCCATCGCAACCCTGCATAGGGTTTTCGAGGAGCAGCTGGTGAACTTGAACCTCCGACCTTACAGTTTAAACAGCTTTGCAGTCTGGCACATTAACCCACAGTGCCACACCAGGACTCCGATTCCTAGAAACGTTGTTGTTAAGTGCCATCGAGTCACTTCTGACCCATAGAGACCCTGTATAGGGTTTCCTAGGAGTGGCTGGTGAGCTTGAACCGCTGACCTTGCAGTTCAGATGGTTTTGCAGTCTGACTCATTAACCCACAGCGCCACACCAGGACTCAGATTAAGTTAAATTTTATTTTTCTAAATTTAAATTAAAAAGGGAACATTAACAAAGTGGTCTTAATAGCACATCTGTTGCTTTTCCTTTGCTTTGGCCTTTTGTTCAGCTTCTTTGGCTTAAACTGCTAATTTGATGACAGGTACCTGTTGCCTTAAGCTGCCAATTTGAATAATGTGTCCTGTTAGCTTTTAGTTGGTTCACATCTATTTCATTTCTTTCTTACCAGCAGTGCCTGCATTATGAATGAGTTATGTTCTTAAATCTGTCTTTAAGTCAAATTTGTATGTTAGTCAGAACAGTTAGGTATGGTCATATCACATCAGTGAGTCAAATGTTTGTCTTTGTATATAAAGAACATTAAAGAAACACTCCCAGATATACTAAAGCATCTTTAACATGATGTTGTTGTTGTCAGGTGCCATCGAGTCGGAACCGACTCAGCGACCCCATGCACAGCACAACGAAACAATGCCCAATCCTGGGCCAACCTCACTACTGCTGCCACACTTGAGTCCATCAATGATGCCACCTGGCCAATCCATCTCGTTAGGGGTCTTCCTCTTTTTTCTGACCCTCCACCTTACCACAGCATGACATCCTTCTCCAGCGACTGTTTCCTCTGGACACTATGTCCAAAGTATGAGAGACAAAGCTTAGCCATCTTGGCCTCCAAGGAGCACTCTGGCTGCACTTCTTCCAAAACAGATCTATTGGTTTGGCAGTCCATGGCACTTTCAGTATTCTCCTCCAACACCACAACTCAAAGGCATCAATTGTTCTACGATCTTCCTTATTCACTGTCCAGCTTTCGCATCCATATGAGGCTATTGAAAACACAATGGCCTGGGTCAGGCGCACCTTAGTCCTCAAGCTGACATCTCTGCTCTTCAATACTTTAACATGATAATACAATAATAATAATGTTTTGATGTTTGTCACAATATCGTGCCCATTTGTTATTATGAACCATTTTATGTACCTTGAAATTTCTGTATAATAGACTTTATGGGGACTGGTTTGTAATTTTGGGTTTTGTGTAAGTCAGACATTCATAACCCAGGGACTGCCTGTATTTCTAAGCTGTTACTAAGTAATTTTGATACATTTCTGACTTGTATTAGAAATGCTAGTAGCATAGTAGGTGACGTGTTGGGATGTTAACCGAAAAATCAGCAGTTTGAATCCACTAGCCTCTCTGTAGGAAAAACATGAGCCTTTATGCTACAGTAAAGACTTACAGTCTTAGAAGCCCTATACAGGGTTGGTATGAGTCGGAACTGACTTGAGAGCACACCACCACCATCTGACTTGTATTGTTTTAGGAAGTACAAATTCTCCATAATTACCACTTTTCTGTAACAACCACACTTTTTTGTTAAGATTCTTTCAAAGAATCTTTGTGTTGACTGGTGAGCTCATAATCTTGATTTCAATTTGATCTACCATCTCTTTGAATGTTTTTCTTTTTCCTTCATACACCCACATGTTATATTATTATCTTATATCCAACCAGGTGAAATCTATTCTTAATTCTCTGAGTGGAGAAGAATTAGAGGCTCTAAAATTTGAATTAGAGCAACTCAAAGAAGCATTTTCACTAGCAGAGTTCTGTGAGGAGGAGGACGAAGAAGAGGAAAAAAAAGGTAAATGGAAATTCATCTTCTGAGTGGGAAGGATGCCTGTGTTTGCTTGCAGTATGTTGCCCTTGAAATAAATTATTTTCGCTTTAATAACGCTAGTCTGATTATACTTTTTTCATTGAGAATGTTCATAGGAAATTCTCTGTAACCACATCCCTGACTAAGCATTAATGTGGGCCATCATCCTTATACCTATGTCTTCCCACCCCTCGACTCTTTGAAACTTCTCCAAATCCAATCTTCTAACTAATATCTCTTGCCCACTTTTGCAGTTAGAGAGCTGCCCTTATGAGATTTCTGCTTCAGTTCTTTCACTTCTGACTGGTTATTCCTGTGAGCTTTTATACCTCTAGACTTTTTGTACCTCTCTGACTCCTGTGACCTCAGACCCTGTCTCCAGTCATTCAGGATGTTGTTGTTGTTGTTAGGTGCCATCAAGTCGGTACTGACCCATAGTGACCTTATGCATAACAGAACGAAACTGCCCGATCCTGGGCCAACCTCACTACTGTTGCCACCCTTGAGTCCATAGATGCTGCCACTTGGCCTGTCCATCTTGTTGGGGGTCTTCCTCTTTTTTCTGACCCTCCAGTTTACCAAACATGATCTTCTTCTCCAGTGACTGGGGTCCCTCCTGACAATATGTCCGAAGTATGAGAAGCGAAGTTTGGCCATCTTGGCCTCCAAGGAGAATTCTGGCTGCACTTCTTCCAAAACGGATCTTTTGGTTCTTTTGGCAGCCCATGGCACTTCCAGTATTCTCCTCCAACACCATAACTCAAAAGCATTAATTCTTCTACAGTCTTCCTTGTTCACTGTCCAGCTTTCACATGAATATGAGATTATTGAAAATACCATGGCTTGGGTCAGGTGCACGTTAGTCCTCAAGCTGACATCTTTTCTCTTCAACACTTTAAAAAGGTCTTGTGCAGCAGATTTGCCTAATGCAATACATCATTTCATTTCTTGACTGCTGCTTCTGTAAGTGTTGATAGTTGATCCAAAAAGAATGAAGTCCTTGACAACTTTAATCTTTTCTCCTTTGATAAGAATGTTGTTTATTGGCCCAGTGGTGAGGATTTTTGTTTATTTACATTGAGATGAAATCCATACTGAAAGCTGTGCTCTTTGATCTTCATCAATAAATGTTTTAAGTCCTCTTCACTTTCAGCAAGCAAGGTTGTATCATCTGTCTGCATATCACAGGTTGTTAATGAGTCTTCCCCCAATCCTGACACCACATTTTTCTTCATGGAACCCAGCTTCTCTTATTATTTGCTCAGCATACAGGTTGAGTAAGTATGGTGAAAGAATACAACCTTGTTGCACACCTTTCTTAATTTTAAACCATTCAGAGCCCCCATGTTCTGTTTAAAAACTGCTTCTTGGTCTAAGTACGGATTCTCCATGAGCACAATTAAGTGTTCCGGAATACTCATACTTCACAATGTTGTCCATAGCTTGTCATGATCCATACAATCAAAAGCCTTTGTGTAGTCAATAAAGCACAGGTAGACATCTTTCTGATATTCTCTGCTTTCAGCCAAGATCCATCGGACATCAGCAATGATATCCCTCATTCCACGGCCTCTTCTGAATCCAATTTGAACCTCTGGAAGTTCTCTGTCCATGTATGATTGTAGACGTTTCTATATTACCTTTAGCAAAACTTTACTTGCATGGGATATCAAAGATATTGTCCGATGATTTCCTCATTCCGTTGGGTCAACTCTCTTTGGAATGAGCACAAATACAGATCTCTTCCAATCAGTTGGCCAGATAGATGTCTTCCAAATTTCTTGGCAGAGATGAGTGAGTGCCTCCTGTGTCGCCTCACTTTCTTGAAAGATTTCCATTTTTATTCCATCAATTCCTGGTGCCTTGTTCTTTGCCAATCCTTCCATGCACCTTGGACTTCCTCCTTCAGTAATATTGGCTCTTGATCATATGCTACCTCTTGAAACGGTTGAACATCAACCATTTCCTTTTGGTACAGTGACTCTGTGTTTTCCTTCCATCTTCTCTTGATGCTTTCTGCATCATTCAATAATTGCCCAGAGAATCTTTCAATTATGAAAGTCCAGGCTTGAATATTTTCTTCAGTTCCCCCAGCTTGAGAAATGCTGAGCCTGAGCGTGTTCTTCCTTTGTGGTTTTCTGATTCCAGATCTTTGCACATTTTGTTGTAATAATTGGCTTTATCTATTTTGAAATTTTCTGTTCAGTTCTTGGACCTCCTTATTTCTTCCATTTGCTTTAGCATCTGTACACTGGAGAGCAAGTTTCAGTGTCTGTTCTGACATCCATTTTGGCCTTTTCCTACTTTCTTGTCTTCTCAATGACTCTTTGCTTTCTTCATGTATGATGTTCTTGGTTTCATTCCACAACTCTTCTGGTGTTTGGTCTTTAGTATTTAATGTGTCAAATCTGTTCTTCAGATGATCTCTACATTCAGGTGGGATATACTCAAGGTCATATCTTGGACTTGTTTTCATTTTCTTCAGCTTCAGTTTGAATTTGCATATGAGTAATTGATGGTCTGTTCCACAGTCTGCTCCTGGCCTTGTTTTCACTGATGATATAGATCTTTTCCATTGTCTCTTTTCGCAGATGTAGGCAGTTTGATTTCTATGTATTCCATCTGGTGAGGTCCATGTGTATAGTCTTCTGTTACGCTGTATAAAGAAGGTATTTTAAATGACCAAATCATTGGTTTTGCAGAATTCTATCATGTGATCTCCAGCATCATTTCTATTACCAAGGCCATATTTTCCAACTACTGATCCTTCCTCTTCGTTCCCAACCTTTGCATTCCAATCACCAGTAAGGATCAATATATCTTGATTGCATGTTTGATCGATTTCAGATTGAAGAAGTTGGTAGAATTCTTCTATTTCATCCTCACTGGCTTCAGTGGTTGGTGTGTAAATTTGAATAATAGTGGTATTAACTGGTCTTCCTTGTAGGCGCATTGATACTATCCTATCACAGACAGCGTTGTACCTCAAGACTGATCTGGATATGTTCTTTTTGATGATGAATGCAAAACCATTCCTCTTCAATTTTGTTTTAATGGCATAGTAAACCATGTGGTTATCAGATTCAAAGTGGCCAATGCCCGTCCATCCAAATTGTGGGTGATAGTTTTTTTGTTTTGTTTTGTTTTTTTCAAAGAGTTTTATTATTCCATTATGCTCTTAAATTTTTTAAAAATTTCTATATATGCTGGCACTATAGGGTAAAACTGGACTTCTAATTGCAAGGTTGGCAGTTCAAACCCACCAGTGGCTCATTTGTAGAAAGATTAGATTGTCTGCTCCTGTAAAACTTTCAGCCCAGGATACTCTGTGATCCCTATGAGCCCGAATCGGCTTAGAGATAGTAGATTTGGTTTTGATTTTATTCTTTAGAAAATGCAAATGTAGTAACACTCATTTTGAAGAATTATCAGGGAATGAAGTAATTTTAATAAAACATTTTCTCAATAACTGAATCTTAATCGCTAAGGGTTTTATTTAAAAGTTTTGTGTGGAAATATTTCTGAGATATGTTACACACTTGTTGTTATGTGCCGTGGAGTCGGTTCCGACTCATAGTGACCCTGTACAGGGTTTCTGAGGCTGTAAATCTTTACAGGAGCAGAACACCTCATCTTTCTCCTGTGGAACAGCTGGTAGTTTTGAACTTCTGTCCTTTTGGTTTGCAGCCTGATTCGTAACCACTATGCTACCAGAGCTCTAGCTGTCCTTTAAAAAAATAGAATCTGATTAATACAATTTTGAATTTTCTTGATGAAACACTCAATTATAAACATAAAAAGTAAATAGAAAAATTCCCTCAGGGTTTTTTAAGTTATATAGGACCAATCACTTATGTGGTAGATGAAATGAATGATTCTTAAAGTACAGTCTCTGTAGATCCCTGTTTGCAGTATAATATGTTTTTCAAGTGTGTTGACATTTGCACTGATGGTAGAAAAGGAAATGTTGGTAAAATTTCTGGTGTCTTAGCATGAACAAAGGTAAATGTCACTAAACTGTGGTACTAGCAGTCATTGTATTGTCATTGTTACCATATTTTCACTACCATGCCTTCATGGTTGAAAAAAAAGTGCCAGTTGACCAATGAGAAAATTTGAATTTCATGGAAAAGTTAGAATTTTATGAAATTCATATTTGCCACTGGCATGTGTTTGACAGCTTCCCAATGTTTATAGACTTTTCTGAAGAGATTGGTAGTGATAATAAAATAAATGTGATTTGGGAAGGGATATTTTATAATGAAGTGTGTCGGCATTTAGGAAGAGCTACATAATTTAGATCCAATATTTTCCAGATGGCCAATGAATGATAATTACAAAATCATGCATGAACAAAAGATCCCTTCAGAGTACAAGATATACTAATAGATTATAATTTAATCTAATTGAGTACTTTGCTCATGATATGGCATCAGACTCCACATTACAACTAACCTTTAAGAAATGATCACTTCTGAATTTTAGTGTAGTTGTAAGGAAGACTGTCACAATTATTTGAAAAGGCTATTAAAATACTCCTTCACTTTTCAACTATCTTCATGGGACTAAATTTTCTTCATATACTTATATAAAACAAGGTATCACTACAAATTGAGTGCAAAGGCAGGTAAGAGAATCCATCTTTCTTCTCTTAAGCCAGACATTAAAGAGATTTGCGTAAATGGAAAACAATAGCACTCTTCTCACTGTTTTTCAGTGTAGTTGTATAGTCTAATTATAAACATATTTTTATATGTAATATACAGTTCTAATATAAAGGTTACAGATAGTTATTTTTGTTAACAAAAACACTGTATGTCCTGGTTTTGATGCTTTAGCAGAAAGCAGCATTGGAAAAATCATTTATATGCATCTATTTGCTATTGTGGGATCCTGGTATGGTGTCATAGGGTAAGCACTTGACCTTGAGGTCAGTTTGAACCATAAGGCTGTTAGTTTAAACTCACAAGTTGCTCCTTGGAAACCCTACAGAGGGTTGCTATAAGTTGGAACCAACTCGACAGCACTTAACAACAACATTTTTAAAAGTGAATTGATATTTAATTAAGATATTTCAGTTTTAATATTTAATATGATAAACATTAATAATATAAACATTATATAGATATAACATATAAACAAAACCTCTTTAGGATCCTCAAAAAGTTTTAAATGTGTAAAGGAGACTTAAGACCAAACAATTTGAGAACTAGACCCTGGTGATGCAGTGGTTAAGTACTCGCCCCCTAACTGAGAAATCAGTAGTTGGAGCTCATTCACTACTCTGTGGGAGAAAGATCTGTCTCCTTCTGTACAGATTTATAGCTTCAAAAACCCTGTGGGTCAGTTCTGTTCTGGCCTATAGGGTAACTGTGAGTTAGGATCAAATCAGTGGCAGTGAGAAGACTGATATACTCTTAAAAATGTCTCTGATTGCTTTCTAGATTGTGCATCTTGTTTTTCTTCTGTGCATTTATCTCTCTCTTTTACCTGTCTCAACTATCATAGAGCTTGTTTCTGATATTCCCTGCCCTCATTTTGTTTTCTTTCCCTAATTTTATGTGGATGGAAAACTATAGAACTTGTTTTATATTTGAGTCATATATTAAGAGCAAAGAACTTTGAGTAATGGTCTTCGGATACCTGAGAGAGGACATACATTTTAAGCCTGTGGGTTCTGCACAAAGAAATCCTATTTTTCGTTTTGTCCCCATTTATGTTCTGCACTTTTTTTTTTTTTTTTTTTAAGGTTTTACTGTGAATTGAGTGATAGTTTACATGGGAGAAACTCAATTTTGCACTCAAGTCTATTGTATTTTGTTTCATTGCAGTGATTACCATCCCCTCCATGCATCATCTCTGGTAGTGTAGTGGTTACGAATCGGGCTGCGAACCGCAAGGGCCGCAGTTTGAAACTACCAGCTGTTCGCGGGAGAAAGATGAGGCTTTCTGCTCCCATAAAGATTTACAGCCTTGGATACAGTGTACAGGGTTTCTATGAGTTGGACCCAACTCCATGGCACATCACCACCACCACCACTACCATGCATCTTCAGTTAATAGTATTTGCTTCTATTCCCTCTGTTTTTTTTAAATGTATACAAAAACACACAGGAATATATATAATCATTTAAACAACCAAGGGGCACATTCTGCAAGTCAGCTTCCTGGCAGCCAACATACAGCCTTTCTCTTTTCATGGGTCTAGAGTCCTCAGCTGCTTTATCTCTCCATGCCATCACCTCTGCCTCCATCTCTGGTGTCGCTGCTTCTCTGGCTGGGGTCTGATGTTCCACGCATGCTCTTCTCTCTTGATGGCCCAAGCATCCTCTTCCTGGAATGTAAGATTAACTACTCCCCACTTTTTGTTATACAACTTATACCTTTACAATTGTGACAATTGCAATTAGTCATAATAACAATTATTCACTATTGAATCAAAAGAATCCTATCCCCATCTTCTTTCATCAGACCCATCTAAACAAGATGGAAACTATTCAGTGGAGATTCTACCTTGTCCTGCACACTCTAAAATTAAACTCCCTCTTGAAAACTTGTAAGCCAGCCACTTTTTATAGTAGCCGCCCCCACCCCCCCCCATTTTAGTTAGCCGATGTCTTAAGTTTCCTGTCCCTATCACCCCTGTGTACAGAGGGATAGGCTTGATCCTTGATGACTCCTTCCGTCTTCAGGTGTTTTGAGCTACTACATCCATAAATAAGGAGCTCTGGTAGCGTAGTGGTTACAAATTGGGCTGTGATCCGCAAGGTCAGCAGTTCTAAACTACCAGCTGTACTGTGGGAGAAAGATGAGGCTTTCTGCTCCCGTAAAGATTTACAGCCTCGGAAACCCTGTTTAGGGTCGCTATGGGTCGGAACCGACTCCACGGCACATAACCACCACCACCACATCCATAAATATAGGTCAGGTTCCTCAAATTATAGCCATTTGCATTGTTTTCTTTATCAAATTTCTTTATCTTCCTCTAGTTGAGTTCTGATCACCATGCCATCGAAGCTAGGTCAAATGGGTACTATCTGTAAGTTTGGGCATTCTTGTGTGTCTCCCCTGACACCCCCAACTGGACACTTTACTTTCAGCTCTAGCCCTCCGTGGCTAGGTCAGTGTCCATGGGCTCAGGAGTTCTTAGGTCTCCCCAAACTTCAGATCAACCAGTCTACGTTGTCTTTTAAGAAATCAGACTACTGGGCTATATAGCATCTTGTTAAATGACACCTTACTATATGTAAAGGCACAGTTTCTTATTAGAAAATGGTTCTTGAGTATACATTTTTAAAGTTTGAATATGACATTTATAATTTCAATGTCTTCACTTGAGGTATTAATAAGGCAAAATAGCATAGTGAATAAAACCATGGGTTTCAGAGTTAAACCTTGGTTCCAAATCAAGCTCTGCCATACATTAGCCATGTGACCTTGGGGATTTACTAAACATTGAGCTTCTGTATCATCATCCTTCTTAAAAAAGGATAGTAATTCCTCTCAGATTGTTATAAGGTATAAGTGAAATACTGTGTTTAGTGTATGACACATAGTCAGCACTCAACAAATGGATATTATTTGCATGATTAGGATGGCATCAGTAGATAGAGATTTGCATTTCAAATGTCTTGCTTAGAAGGAAACCCATAAATTAATTTTGATTCGCTTACGTTGCTCCATTGTTCCTAACCAGGCCCTGGTATGACAATCCCCAATTATTTATAAGCTCAATTTAATTTATTTGTACATGGTGCCATTAACAGTATTTGCTCAATTTAGTCAACATCTGGCTTTGCATAAGTAAATAGAAATCCTGATCTTTAAATACCATTCAGAGGACTCTAACGGGTTTTCTAAAACAGATGGATTTGTGTCTATGATTCTTATCTCCCCTACCTGTTTGCCAGAGATCAAGACTCAACAAAGATAGCACAGAATTAGATTCTCCCTTCACTTCCCCCAACCCTGCACTCCCCATTTCCTATTAAAATTTTCCCCAGTGCTTTTAATTGAAATTGTTAACAGTTACCTGGGTATTTAATTGCATCTCATTAAAACTGTTTAAAAAAAAAAAAAATGGTGTAAGCAGAGAGGAGAAAAGAACCAGAAACTGGTTCTGGTAGCATTGGTCATCTTCATTTCCCAGCCCCTCCATCTTATCTAGTCCCATAGACTTAGAAGAAGACTTCTTGCCAGAGGAAACTGTAGCCACTCTCCTGATCTCTCCAAGAAACAAGTCCTGCCTTGTTTCCGACATGTATTCTACTGCAGTAACTACTTTTTTTTTCTTTTTTGCCTAAACACACCCATTTAAAGGGTACAAATCAATGGCTTTTACTCTATATTCACCACGGATGTGTGTAACCATCACCACAGTCAATTTTTAGAACATTTTCATCACCTCAGAAAGAAACCTTGTATCCTTTTAACTATTATTCTACTAACCTCTTTACCTTCGAGCCCTAGATAACCACTAGTATATTTTCTTTATAGATTTCCCTATTCTAGACTTTCATATAATTGATTGACTTTTGTAAGTGACTTCTTTCACTTAGCACAATGTTTTTAAGGTCTAGTCAGTGTTTTCATGCGTTCATTCATTATGTATCAGTACTTCATTCTTTCTGTGACAGTAGTATTCCATTGTATAGCTATACCACATTTTGTTTACCCATTCACCCATTGATGGATATTTGAGTTACATCTACCTTATGGCTATTACAAGTAATGCTGCTGAAGGCATTTGTGTACAAGTCTTTATGTGGACAAGTTTTTATTTCTCCTGGTTCTATACTTAGGAATAGAATTACTTGGTTTTATGGTAACTCTTTGTTTAATTGGAGTCCTGGGGTGGTGCTGTGGGTTAATGCCCTAGACTGCAAAGTCAGTTTGAACCACAAGGTCGCTGGTTCAAGCTTACCAGCTGCTCCTTGGACACCCTATACAGGGTCGCTATGGGTGGGAACTGACTCAATGGCATTTAACAACAAATGTTTAACTGCCCGATTGTTTTCCAAACATGTTATACTACCATCAACAGTATATGAGAGTTCAGATTTCTCCACAGCCTTACTTACCAACATGACTTAAATTTTTTTTTTAAATATCTACTTTTTGATTCTAGCCATCTAGTGGCTGTGAAGTGGTATCCCATGTGATTTCAGTTTGCATTTCCCTGATGACTTATGATGTGATGAGTAATGATCCTTTTATGTGCTATTGTCTATGTATATATCACCCTTAAAAAAAAATCTATTCAAAATCTTTTGTACGTTTTTCAGTTAGTTAGATTGTCTTTTTATAATTAGATTCTGAGTTTTTTATGTATTGTAGATAAAAGTCCCTTAACAGATATATGATTAGCAAATGTTTTGTATCATTTTGTGAATTTTCTTTGAAGCATAACATTTAAAATTTTTAATGTTCAATTTATTGTTATTTTCATAGTCCTGTTTTTGGTATCACATCTAAGAATACTTTGCCAAATCCAAGGTCATGAAGATTTGTACCTGTATTTTCTTCCAAAACATAGCTTTAGCTGTCACATTTAAGTCTTTGATCCATTCTGAGTAACTTTTGTATATGGTGTGAAATAAAGGGACATTTTATATTCAGGGCTGTGGACAGGTAACAGGGAAGCACATGACAGTGACCTCCACACGGATTTGATTACAAACCCTTAGCAGTAAAAGTTTTTTGAGTACTCAGACCTAATATATGTATATTTGAATGCTTATATATTTTATGAGTTCTCATATAGTATTGTAAAACATGTATTATGCAAATTCTAAAATATATCCTAAAATAGTGTTTTTTTTTAATAAAGGATGAGACAAATATAAATAAAAGTTTTATTTATTTTTTTACTGTACTCCATTGGGTCACTTTGTGAACACCTTAGGAACGTGAATCTCAGTACAGTTTCAGATTCATCTCCTGTGTGCAAATAATTTAGAGCTTAGTTGGGAAAACAAAATGCCTGTTTAAGTCAGGTTTTAGATTTCAGATAGTAAGGTATGATTAGAAGTCAGCATTCATTATGTATGTCAAAGTTATTTTTAATTAGTGAGATCAACTTTTCCCAAGCCATATGGTACCTGCAATCACTAAAGCATTTGAATTCTCTGCTTCTAATGCCAAGAGAGAGACGGACAAAATGATAACAGAGGGAGGGAGAGGTGCCAAGATAGAGTTGTAATTTTTTTCTTGGGATTTTTGGAAGGAAACAGATATGAAGCATTCATTTTCCGTGGCAAGCTATAGATTGGTGATTAAGGAATACTCATATAATTTGGTTGTAAGTGGTAAAATATTTCTGTACACAGGTGTTCTTGTCTACATTCCAGGTTTCACAGAAGCCTTGTGCTGGGCTTCGTCCTTCAAAGCAGGAATAGGATAGAATTTAGATATATGGAGAAAGTGCATTTCCTGCCATTTGTGTGGATCTAAGAGCCCTGTTGTAGCACTGTGGGTTAATGCGCTGTGCTGCAAAGGCAGCTTGAACCGCAATGTCAGTGGTTCAAGCTTACCAGCCGCTCCTTGGAAACCCTATACAGGGTCGCAATGGATTCAAATAGACCTGACAGCACTTAACAACAACAGTAACGATTAGTTGTTTGGTCCTGACTCACATTTGCTTGTTTCTAAGTCTAGATGTTCTATGTTGCCTATCATCTCTTACCAGACTTAGTCTAAAAGCTTATCATTTTCCCAACATTCAGTATTCTCATTTGCATCTTTGCTCTTATCCATCATTATTTCTTATCTTCTTCCTGGATTATTGCCTCAGACTTCTTTTTCTCTTCTTGGTCCGCTTCCAGTACATACCTTACCCAACAGCCAAAGTCATCTTTCTTAAATAGAAATATCATTGTATAAGTCTCCGATTAAAATCCTTTAATGGCTTTCTGTTTTCACTGTGAGCTTTGAATTCCTAATGATAATTTTAATAAGATCTGTTACTATTTGGGGAGTCCTTGTGTGGCACTGTAGGATAGTCATTGGACTGCTAACCCCAAGGTTGGTAGTTCAAACCTATGAGCCAGTCCTCAGAAACCCTGTACAGGGTCACTATGAGTCAAAAAGGTTGTATTCTTTCACCATACTTATTCAACCTGTATGCTGAGCAAATAATCTGAGAAACTGGGTTCTATGAAGAAAAACGTGGCATTAGGATTGGAGGAAGACTCATTAACAACCTGCGATATGCAGATGATACAACCTTGATTGCTGAAAGTAAAGAGGACTTAAAACATTTACTGATGAAGATCAAAGAGCACAGCCTTCAGTATGGATTACATCTCAATGTCAAGAAAACAAAAATCCTCACCACTGGACCAATAAACAACATTTTTATCAACAGAGCAAAGATTGAAGTTGTCAAGGACTTCATTCTTCTTGGATCAACTATCAACACTCATGGAAGCAGCAGTCAAGAAATCAAATGACTTATTGACAGATCTGCTGCACAAGACCTTTTGAAAGTGTTGAAGAGAAAAGATGTCAGCTTGAGAACTAAGGTGCGCCCGACCCAAGCCATGGTATTTTCAATAACCTCGTATGGATGCGAAAGCTGGACAGTGAATAAGGAGGATCGTAGAAGAATTGATGCCTTTGAGTTGTGGTGTTGGAGGAGAGTACTGAGAGTGCCATGGACTGCCAAAAGAACCAATAGATCTGTTTTGGAAGAAGTGCAGCCAGAGTGCTCCTTAGAGGCCAAGGTGGCTAAACTTCGTCTCTCCTACTTTGAACATATTGTCAGGAGGGAACAGTCGTTAGAGAAGGATGTCATGCTGGGTAAGATGGAGGGTCAGAGAAAAAGAGGAAGACCCCCAACGAGATGGATTGTCCAGGTGGCAGCATCGATGGACTCAAGTGTGGCAACAGTAGTGAGATTGGCCCAGGATCGGACATTGTTTCGTTCTGCTGTGCATAGGGTCGCTATGAGTTGGTGCCAACTCGATGGCACCTGACAACAACAACATGAGTCAAAACCAGCTCGATAGTACTTAAAAACAACAACAACAACAACATTATTATCTGGATTCTAGTAACTGGTTTGGAATCCCTGAGTGCTGTAAAAGGTTAATGTGCTCTACTACTAACAAAGATTGGGGAGCTTCCAGTGTACTTCGAGGTGCCTCTGAAGAAAGACCTGATGATATACTTCTGAAAATGTTTGTTGTTAGTTGCCATTGAATTGCTACCAACTCACAGCGACTCTGTGCACAACAGAATGAAACACTGCCCAGTCCAGAGCCAAACTCACAATTGTTTTTAAGCCTGAGCCCATCGCTGCCACCACTGTGCCAGCCCATCACACTGGGGGTCTTCCTCTTTTCCTCTTACCTTTTATCCTTCTCCAGTCACTGGTCCCTCCTGTTAATATGTCCAGAGTATGAGAGACGAAGTTTAACCATCCTGGCTTCCAAGCAGCACTCGGGTGTACTTCTTACAACACAGATTGGCTTGTTCTTTTGGCAGTCCAGTGTACATTTGATATTCTCCTCCAACACCGTAATTCAGATGCATCAGTTCTTCTACTGTCTTCCTTATTCACTGTCCAACTTTTGCATGCATATGAGGTTATTGAAAATACCATAGCTTGGGTCAGGCTCACCTTAGTCTTCAAACTGACATCTTTGCTCTTCAGCACTTTAAAAGGACACTTTAAAAGGTCTTGTGCAGCAGGTTTGCTTAATGCAGTGAATACTTTGAGATTTCTTGACTTCTGCTTCCGTGCAGTGTTGATGGTTGATCCCAGCAAAATGAGTCCTTGACAACTTCAGCTTTTCTCTATTGGTATGGATGTTGTTTATTGGTCTAGTGGTGAGGATGTTTGTTTTCTTGACATTGAGATGCAACCTACATGGAAGCTGTGGTCTTTGATCTTTTTCAATAAATATTTTAGGTCCTCTTCACTTTCAGCAAACAAAGCTGTATTGGAGTCCTGGTGTGACGCTGTGTGTTAATG
>NW_006408575.1:10733359-10767990 GCF_000296735.1 Chrysochloris asiatica | reverse complement strand
TTCCCTTGTTCTCTTCTAACAGCTGCCATTGGAAGTGCTATGGAGCACAGTTCTACTCTCACGCACATGGGGTTGCCCTGAGTTGGAGTTGACTTGACAGCAACTGGTTACATACCTCTCTAGCTTCATTCCACTTTTTGTCCCCTTATACTAACATGGAGTCCTACTGTGGTGCTGTAGTATGAGCTCTCGACCACAAGGTTGGTATGAACCACAAGGTTGGTGGTTCAAACTCACCAGGTGCTCCCCGGAAACCCTAGACAGGATTGCTGTGGGTTAGAACCGACTCAGTGCCACTTAAGAACAACACCCCCACCAGGCATCCCTAATCAAATTAAAATGACTGCCATGCTCTCCCTTCACCTTTGGGTCTTTGCACTTGGTTCCTCTGTTGGAGTACAACTCTTAGCTAAATTTGTGCCCATCTTTTAGTTTCTGAGTTAATTTCTACTTCTTTGGAAGCACATACTACATAGTACATGTACATGGCATTCACCGGTTCTCCATCCATGCTTCTTGAATGTAATGCAGAGAGCACTGGACTTAGAGTAGGAGTGGGAAAGCCAAGGTTTGACTCCTAATCTTTGCTATGCAATGTCAGAGGAAATCACTTAGTCTCTTTAAATTCTAGTTTCTTCATCTCTAAAATGGGATAACACCACTTTTCTAATAGGACCAATGAAAGAATATATTGATATAATGTATATAAAAGGATTCTGTAAGCACTAACACACTATGCTCATGTAAATTGCTTCTACTCTTGTTACTACCACTGCTCCTACTACTACTACCATCTCTACCACCCTACCACTCCTCATGACCTTACGACCCTCACCAATCTCTGTATTGTGTTTTACATGGTTTTTGGTTTTTCAGAGAATGAAGACTTTACAAAAGAAATGATGGAGCTGTTTTCCCAGCTGCAAGTATCTTCTAACCCAGAGAAACTGACCAGAGTAAGTTATTATTTCTGGGTGATTTTTATGATTTTACTTAAATGGAATTAATGGATAAAGAGCACAAGATTTTGAATTCCTGGCAAGGGTATCACCAACCCTGAGGTATAATCTGAATTCTAAATTTTCTACCTGCCTTCTGCTAGACTCTTATCTACTTCCCATCCCCAACACATCTTGTATCTTTACCCATTTTCATTTGCAGTATTTGCTTGTCTGGGAGCTTAATTTAGGCCACAATATTGGTCATTGAACCCTTTCATAACCCAGGGATGTATAGTGTCCATCTACATTTTTCTCCTCTGGCGTTTTTTTGTTTTGTTTTTCTTTTAATGTTTTGTTGTGAATTGTGTGATATTCTACATGGGAGAACATTAGCTTTACATTCATTCCATCATCTATCATTTCATTGGCATAGTTACCATCCCATCCATACATTCTCACCCAACCAAAGGGTGTACCCTGTAAACCTGCACCACCACCCCCACAGTCCTCAGCCCCTTTCCATCTCCTGATCCCGAGTCTTCAGCCACACCATCTCTTGATGTCGTCTTCTCTGTCTCCCATCTCAGGCCTCACTGCTTCTCTGGGTAGGATCCTGCTCTCCGCTTTTCTCCATTGATGGTCCTAGGTTCTCCGGTCCTAGACTGAAAAGTTAATCACTCTCCTCCTTGCTACAAAATGTCCACCTTTAGATTTCCAACCCTCACAATCAGTCCTGTTAACAATTATTCACCATTGCATCACAAGAGACCCATATGTATTTTGTTTCGTCAGCCCTTCCTGGACAGGCTGGACACTATTCACTGGAGACTCTACCTTCCTCCACACCCTTTGTATCTAGGTTCCCTCTTGGAAGCTTGGAATCCAGTCACTTCTTACCTTTATATCCCTCCCCCATTTTGGGTAGCCAATGTCCAAGTTGCCCATCCCTGTCTACTCTTTGTGTGGAGGGGGTAGGAATAGTTCTTGCAGCAGGGACTTGTTTCCTCTTTTGAGCTACTGCATTTATAGGTGTAGGTCATGTTTATCTAATTGTATCAGATGACGCTTTTTTCCTCTTCTTTCTTCTTCGGGTTGAGCTCTGTTTATCCAGTCATTGAAGCCAGGTCAAGTGGGTATCATCTGCAAGTGTGGGTGTTCTTGCATCTGTCCAGCCTCTTTTTATTGGCTGGCCGCCCCGCTCTCCACTCTAGACCTCTGTGGCTGTGTCATTGACTCTGAGGCCATGAGTCTCCAGGTGTTGCCTTGCTACTGGCCGACCAGGTCTCCACCCGGGTTCACAGTAGTTAGCTGAACGATGTAGGGCTTAGCTCACCACTTCATTGATGTTCTTCGGTCACTTCCCCTTCTGAGTGATGTGCGTGGTTGTCAGTCAGAGCGTATATTTCCCTTGCGTCATAGTCTTGGAAGAGAATTTGCACTAAGAGGATCCTACTACTTGCCTTGATGTCTCCTGGGCAAGCAACCTGTATGTTCTTGTGGTAACAGTCGGACTGCCCTTATTGTTTTGTATTTTTCCTGTAGGTCCTTCTTTCAAGAAGTATCTTCTGGTTTTCTAGCCTCTGGCATTTTTTGGCAACTCCTTTCCCACTGACATTGCATGCAGCTGTCAGGAGGGGCCTGTATAACTATTTGAAATTGAAGAAATTATTGTTCTTATAGGGTGATGCATGTAAGTGAAGTGATGCATTTTGGAGGTGTGCTTTTATAAACTTTTGTTTCTTTCGGCTTTCTTTTCAGGTAGTAAACCTGATGGTACATTTATTTCCAGATTCCTTTGTACTCTTTGATAGTTACTTTTCTCACGATGATTCCATACTTGCAAAAATAGTTCATTTTCAGGCACCCTAAATTGTATGCACTTGGCATGGGATCTGTAAGACCGTGCAGAATCCAGAGGGATTTCTGTGTTCTACTAATACTTCTCCTCCCTAAACCCAGAAGGACACATATATCTAATTTTACCCTCAGCGTCTAGAGTAGAATTATGTCCTGTATAATTCTACCTCAGACTCCAGAGGCACATATGTGTACTACACAGTCCTATCCCCAGAGCCCAGAAGGCTGTGCATATCCCACTTATTATGTATAAAACTCCATATTTTATAACAACATTTCAGAAATACTCCTTGATTTGGCATGCCTTCCATTAATGAAAACACATGTTATCAACAAAAAATTCAAACCAGAAAACAATTGGATCGTGAAAGGGTTAAAGTCAGTGGTGTTGGTCTTAATGAGTCTCACTGTTTTCAGGACTCGGTAATTCAGTGATGATGGAATGTGGCCCTGTCTTTAAGGAGTTGGAAGTTGCCTTGTACCAGCGCTTTACAACTCAGATAATGACTGTGTAGCATGTGCACATGACAGAGTTTTATGGCCCAGCTCTTGGATCTTAATATTGGTTATGACTCCTGACCAGTCTTCACACATCTGGAACATGGAGAACTTCAGTCAGAACTCAGAATGAATAGGGAGGGCCTGTTTAAGGTCGGTATTCAATAACTTATATTATAGTGCCACACACAGGACACTGTTCACTGGGTCATGGACTGCTTGCTTCCTCTTCAGTCTCCTCTCTGAAACTGGAGAAACATGTCAGGAGCAGAGTCAGCAGCAGGTGCACATGGCTTCCTGGTCAGGGAGAACTGATAGCCACTGCATGGTCAGCATAGTCTTCCCTCCTGTGCTCCATCATATGGAATAGGTGCTTGGTTTGCTATCCCATTCTCCTGAGCCCAGTGGAAATGCTGCATTCTCCAACAAAGCTTTTCAGACCATACTCCAGCAGCTCATTCCTCTCATCTGAGCTGTAGCACTTTACCACACCACTGTCTGTCTTCAATGATAGTTTGTTTTTGTAAATGATTTCAAACTTAAAGAGAAGTTGCAAGAATAGTGCAAACACACACATCACATACCTTTTATACAGATTTACTTATTGCTACCTTTTTATCTTAATTGTTTAATTATTTGTGTTTACATGTGAATGTGTGCTGTCTCTATATATTTATATGCGCAACTAAACACCTTATTTTTGAACCATTTGAGAGTAAGTTGCAGATACTATATTTACCCCTAAATACTTTAATTATTATATCCTAAAAATATAGATATGCTCTCTGGCCGACTGATTGGAAGAGATATGCCTTTACATAATTACATTACAGTTACCCATTTGGTGTGGCACTGTAGGATAAGCATTGGACTGCTAACCAGAAGGTCAGTGGTTGAAACCCATCAGCCACTCTTTGGAGACCCTATACAGGGTTGTTATGAGTTAGAACCTACTTCATGGCACTTAACAACAACACTACCGCGTTACTTTTATTACTCAGTTGTCTATATTACAGTTTTGTCAGTTCACCCAACAATGCCCTTTGTATCAAATTGTCCCTTGTAACAGTGGACCCAGTGTACGCTCACACGTTTTCAGTTTCCGTTGTTGTGTACTTTTAGTCTCCTTTAATCTGAAATAGTTCCTTAGCCACTTTTTGTCTTTTATGACACTGATCTTTTTGAAAAGGTTGTCCCCCTCTTCCTTTTATAGGAGTAGAACATTCCTTATTTAGAATTTTTCTGGTGTTTTCTCATGGTTAGAGTTAGGTTATGTGTTTCCAGCCAAAATGCTCCACTACATGATGTTGTGTTCTTCTCAGAGCATCAAGTCTAGAGGCACACAATGCTCCCCTGACCCTCATTGCCCATGTGTTGTCTGGCATGTCACTGTACAATACTATTTTGACCTATGCTAGTGGGAAGATACTTCAAGACCATACATCTATCCTTTCCCTCTTCATAATTTCCCTGCTAGGTTTGCTATTGAATCAGGATTTTTGTTGAACCAGTCTTTACTATGGTGGTTGTAAAATGGTGATTTTTTTTTTTTTTTCCCCAGCCCAATACTCTCTCCATATTACCTGTTGAATTTGGGTATCCTACTATAGTCAAGAGTTTTACTTTCTTCCCTATGTCTCTGTTTGTTATCGTATAGCCTCATGGGTTTCTTTCTTTCTTTCTTTTCCCCCACTGGGGGTTTATAATTCATCACTGTCACTAATTATTTTGATGTTCAGATTGTTCTTCAAGCTGACTCCTATGCCCTAGTGGCATACAACCATCATTTTCTGAGTACTTCATTTGCTTTCTGGCATAACAAGCTATTCCATGGTTTATATTTACATAATATGTGATTTTGAGCAAATCCTGTTCCTTCTTCAGGTCTTATTTTGGTCAACTGGAGATAAGCTGTTGGAGAAGCTAAGCTCAAAGATGACTTTTCAGTTAATTTCTTCATCCAGATCTTACCAAGTGTAAGTTCTGGGCTGAATCAAAAAGGAGTAACAGTAACAATTTTGGAAAGCGTTGATGAATTGCTTTGAGTTGGTACAGTGGTTCTTGGTGACCTCACTTAGTATATTTATTCCAAGAGAATCATGTTGTATGGCTGTCTGCCTATTAAAATATATCTCATTCAAGTTTATATACCAATTTTTTAACTTCATATACCAATTTTTCTTTTATTTGGCCTTATATATCTCTATCTTTCTTTCTTTTTTAATCTCAGATAAATACATTCCTGGTGTTTCTCTCATTTTACATTTTTAAAGGAATTATAAAGAGCTTCTTACACTGTTTGGACTATTAGTTGTTAGAATTCTTTCTAGTTCCATCTCTCATTATACTCTTCTGTAGTCCTTATGCTCTCCACCCTGTATATTCTTTGCTTACTGACCTTTGTTTTTCCTCAGGTAAACCAAGCTGATTTCCCTCTGCTTACAACTCTCTTTGCCTAAATATTTGTATGACTGACTCCTTTTCATCCTGTAGATTTTAGCTCAAGTATCACTCTCTAGAGACCCTTTCCAATCAGTCACCCAAACTGAAGCTGCCCACTGCTCACCTACTCCACACTCCATCATTCCATTTCATTTGCTTCATACATTTATTTCTTGTTTGTCTCTTATTGACTTTCTTACTAGAATAAAGAAGAAGATCAGGATCCTTGTTGGTATTCATCAATGTATCCTCAACACTTAGCACTGTGTACAGTAGACATTTACAATACAGAGATCTACTAATAAATTCATGTACCTTATTCTCTGGTCTTGCCAGATATCTCAGTTTCCTCAATGCAACTTACGTTTTCTTACTTCTGAGTTCTGAGTTTACTGTTTTTGTTTTAAATTTTAGTTACATAAATAAGTAAGGTGATAGATCAGAGCAAGATTGTTCTTTAGGGTTTTTGTGGGAGACTATATATTACAGGGGAAAGAACTGTGCAGTGAATGTCTGGATACACAGGGTCTGTTCTGGCTTATTCACATTGTATCTTTGGATGAAAACCCACCTGTTGATCCTTAAAGGACCAACTCCAATTCCATATCTATAATAAGACCTGTGATTCTCTTAAATGGAATGACTTCCATTGCTTGGTTACAATTTCTTGGAACATTCTGTCGTATGTAAATTATTCAAGTGAATACCTTCATTTCAAGGCAGTAAACATTTACTTAGAAGCCAGGACTCTGTTAGAAATGATAGAGACTTTAAGTCAGCCTAGTTTAAGAAAAAAGAGGAATTTATTAGCTCTAGAAGTAGAGTTAAGGGTCAGAATTGACTTTAGCATGACTCTGTCTAGGAAATGGTCCCACATCCTTCTCTTGGCTCTGTTTTCTTCTGTTTTGGCTTCATTCTTAGGGAAGTTTTTCCTCCTGTCAGTGTCAGAGCCAAAGGAAACTAGAAACAACCCAAAGGTATATCAGCAAAGAATGGATAAATTGTGGTATTTGTATAAAATGATATATTATACAGCAGTACATTCCATGACCTATTGATACATGCAATAACTAGGCTAAATCTACTAGACTTCAGTTGAACAAAATACATCAGATGCAAAATAGAACATACTTATGGTTCCTATATATATATGTGTGTGTGTGTGTGTGTGTATTAAAACAGGTAAAATCTGTAGTGAGACAGAAGAAGAATTTCCTTTGAACAAAGGGAAGGAGACACAGTACTAACTAGGAAGGAGCATGAAAGGACTCTGGGTTATTGAGGATGTTCTTTATCTTGATCTACCAGTTGCACAAGCACATATGTATGATAACATTTCTTCAGCTGAACTCTGGAGTTTGTGCACTTTATATAAAGTATGTTGTTGTTGTTAAGTGCCGTTGAGTCCTTTCCGACCCATAGCAACCCTGTACAGGGTTTCCAAGGCTGAAAATCTTTATGGGAGCAGAAAGCCTCATCTTTCTCCTGCGGAGCAGCTGGTAGTTAAGAACTGCTGACCCTAAGGTTCACAGCCAAATTCGTAACCACTACGTTACCAGAGCTCCTAAAAATAAAGTATATACTTCAGTGTTTTAAAGTCAAAGGACTAGAGAACTTCATGGAAGAGTGGACAGCAGTAAATGGTGAAGAGAGGTCTCGTAAGATAAAGATAGAAAAGCTACATAAGACGTTTAGGTAAGAGTATTAGCACTGACTTCCATGAGGTTAGCATAATCTGAAGTCAGAGGACTATAATTTTCTTTTTTGTGTTTAGGCCAGGAATACCATCAACGAGTGGATCACGACATCTCTTACCCAGCCATTAGCTGAAAAATCAGAAGAGGAAAAATATTTGGAGATACAAAGGACTGAACAGATCAATCAAAACTCAATAGAGGTAACCAAGTAAAAAGCCATATCTTGCATGTTTGAGATGAGTGCACCACAATCTGGAATCCAAGCTCCTTCTGTTTTGTTGCACTACTATGCACATTTTCAATCTTATAGTCCAATATTATTGTTAAGTGCTGTCAGGTCAGTTCTGACTCATAGCAATTTGTCCAATATTATAGCATCTTAATGCTATAGGATGAAAGAAAAAGATATAGGGCTGCATGTGAGGTATCATAAGGAAGGTTCCAAGAAGCTATCATGAGACACTTTCTGTCTGAATCCCTTTGGCCAGAACTTAGATAGATGACACCACCTGACTTCAGGGGAACCATTGGTTTTGCAGTTATGAGTCAAGTCAAAGAATGGAAAGTGTTTATTTAGGGACCTGGAGTCCTGGTGTGATGCTGTGGGTTAATGTGCTGGACTGCAAGGTCAGTTTGAACTACAAGATCAGCAGTTCAAGTTCATCAGCTGCTCCCCAGAAGCCTTATGCAGGGTTGCTATAAGTTGGAACCAACTCAATGGCACTTAATGACAATGACATTAGTGTCTGCCAGACTCCAATTGTGATATTGGAGGATAAGCACTGGACTGCTAACCACAAATTGGGCAGTTAAAACTCACCAGCTTTCCTTGGAAACCTTATGCAGGGTTGCTATGAGTTGGAACCAACTCAACGGTACTTAACAACAACAATTAGTGTCTGCCAGGAGGCCTTGGTGGTGCAATGATTAAATGCTTGACTGCTAGCCAAAAGGTCAGTACTTTGAACCTTTCAGTGGCTCCAAAGAGGAAACACCTGGCAATTTGCTCCTGTATATATTAAGAAAAAGCCAAACAAAATAAACCCCACTGCCATGGAGTCCATTCTGACTTTTACTGTTGTTGTTGTTAAGTGCTGTCAAGTCGGTTTGACCCATAGCGACCCCATATAGCATTTCCAAGGAGCCGTTGGTGAGCTTGAACTGCCGACCTTGCAATTCAAACTGACTTTGCAGTCCAGCGCATTAATCCACAGCACCATACCAGGACTCCATTCTGGCTTTTAGCAGCCCTTTATATAGGGTTTCCAAGACTATAAATCTTTGTGGGAGCAGACAGCCTCATCTTTGTACTGCAGAGTGGCTGGTGAATTTGAATTGCCAGCCGTGCAGTTATTATCAGTCCAGTCCTTATCCTACAGTGCCACTGAAAAAACCCTATATGGGCAGTTCTTCTGCTCTACCATGTAGGATCACTATGACTCTGAATTGAGTAGACAGCACAAAACAGCATTAGTGTCAGCTGTATTCAGGGTATTCTTCAGAATGAGAGAGAAACCTGGTTACATCATTTCCTAGAGGATTTTTAAAAAGCAATGTTTTGGGGCTCGTGGGTCTCAGGGACCCAAAAGCTGAGTAATTCTTCATGCCCCGGGGGCTATGCCTGGTGGCTTTGCTGCTGTCACTATGCCACAAAACGAATGTATTGAATTACACCATAAGCGCTATGGATAGTTTGGAGTGTCATGAGAAAAAGAGAAAGAAGGAAAGTCGAGAGGCTCCTGAATGTTCGAAGAAGTCCAAAAAGATGATTGGTCTGAATGCTAAGCTCTACCATAAACAGCGCCATGCTGAGAAAATACAAATGAAAAAGACTATCAAGATGCATGAAAAGAGAAACACCAAACAAAAGAAATGATGAGAAGACTCCACAAGGTGCAGTACCTGCCTATCTGCTGGACAGAGAGGGGCAGTCCCGAGCTAAAGTACTTTCCAATATGATTAAACAAAAACTAAAAGAGAAGTGGGAAAATAGGAAGCCCCTCTGCCCAAAGTCTGTGCCTAGGGAGAAACAGAAGTATTAAAAGTTATTCGGACAGGAAAGAGAAAAAGAAAGCATGGAAAAGGATGGTTACCAAAATCTGCTTCGTTGGAGATGGCTTTACACGTAAACCACCTAAATATTTAAGATTCATCAGACCAATGAGCTTATGTTTCAAGAAGGCTCACATAACACAACCTGAACTTAAAGCCACCTTTTGCTTACTGATACTTGGTGAGAAGAATTGCTCATCCTGCTGTGTACAACTCTGGGTGTAATCACCAAAGGGACTGTCACTGAAGTGAACGTGAGCGAGTTGGGCCTGGTGACACAAAGAGGGAAGGTTATCTGGGGGACATATGCTCAAGTTACCAACAATCCTGAAAATGATGGATGCATAAAATGCAGTCTTACTGGTTTGACAGCAGCTTCCTGTAAGTCATTCCTTATTGGTGAAGAGTACAACCAGGAAAATCACCATCACCTGTGTTTCTGAGTACTCCCAAATAGCCTTACCAGCCGCAGTCATCAAGAACTATTTGTTATTTTAAAAACATTTAAATTGTCCAGTTTTACCAAAAAAATAAATAAATAAAAAAGCAGCAATGTTTTGTTTTCTTAGTCTCTGTTTTGTTTTTACTCCCAGGATATCCATGCATTTGCAATCCGGAGCCTAGCAGAACTGACTGCTTGCTCAATTGGACTGTTCCATAAAACAGCAGCATTGGTTCTACATGGTCAGAAGCAGGAAGTGACAGCTGTAGAAAGGAGCAGAGCTCTTTCCCAGTAAGTATCCTGAGTACCCTAACAGATGCAGATAGCTGAAAGAGCTTTCTTGGCTTATTTCCTGAAATTGAGATATTTCCTTCTCAACAAGCTGCTATTCACATTGCTTCCTTTTACACATTAGAGGTTTCTTCATTTGGGGATTGAACTAATATGTAGCCAAGGATGTTTCTTTTTGCTGAGCCTTGATAAATCTACATTATAAATCTGACCTTTATTGAGCAACTCATGTTCTGAAAACTAGTTCTCAGTTTATTATTGTTAACAGCCACCCAGTGACGCTGTGAGAAAATGATCTGAAAATCATATTCATAAAGATTTCAGCTTAGGAAATACATGGGTCACTGTGAGTCGGAGTCGATTTAACAGCACACAACAATACATACACGTGTTGTTGTATGCTGTCAAATCAGTTCCGAATCACAGTGACCGTTTTTAGGGTTTCCAAGAGTAGCTGGTGGGTTTGAACTGGCAACCTGTGGTTATTGATCCAGTGCTTATCCTACACAGCTACACCAAGGCTCCATATACATATACATCCTGATGTGGCACTGCAGGATAACGCAGTGGACCACAAGGTCATTGGTTCAAACCTACCAGCCACTCCTCAGAAACCCTGTACAGGGTTGCTGTGATTCAGAATTGAATTGACAGCACTTAACAACAAAAATAGATGAGTGGAGCTTCAAAAAGCTCATAGAAAAATTCTCTTACCTTTTGATTTCATTTTCTACAAATTTTTTAAACCTCTTTGTATATATGAGATGATATGTATATTTAATTTTATTTGCACATATATAGTTTTACCCTTGGAGTCCTGGTCTGGTGCCATAGAATAAGCACTTGGCCTCAAGGTCGTTTTGAACCACAAGGTCAATAATTCAAACTCACCAATTGCTTCTCGGAAACTCTATTCAGGGTTGCTATGATTTGGAACATACTTGAGGGCACTTACAACAACAATAACAATCTTCTACTTAATTAGCAATTTAAGTTAGAATTTATGAAAACTGGGATTTTGCTTATTCACTGGTATTTCCTTGGTACTGTAGAACAGTGCCTGGAACATAGGAGACTTTCAGTAAATATTTGTTGAATAAATTAATGAAAGTATGTGTATTTATTTTAAATATATTTCTAAATGGAATGTGGAGTCTTTTAAGCCCTCTGTTGTCTCCTTAAAATGTATTTCCTTTGACTTAACTGTAATACTTTCTAGAGGATTTTGTAGAAAAATATTATCTGAAGACTGAATTTCTACTTTCTTGTAGCATGAATCCTGCTCAAATGGGTCCCCAAATACATTCCTATTCTCATATAGTACTAACTTTTCTTCCAATAGTTGTTAAATATAGCTTTGTAAAAAGATGAAAAGGAATCCTTCTGACTCTTCTCCCTTCTTTCCCAGGATGACAGTTGTATTGTGTAAAGAGCTGTCCACTCTGTCTAAAGAGTTCACCACCTGCCTTACAAGGACTGGGGTAAGAATTCATGTCTCTCATTGGGCTAATACCTGGTTTTTAACAGCTTTAGCAAGATGTAATTTATGTATTATGAAATTCACCTATTTAAAAGTATTGTAAGTCAATGTTTTTTAGTATATTTATGAAACTGTGTATCTTCTTTGAAGAAAAGTATCTTCAAATCTGTTGCTCATTTTAAAATTCTTTTTTCTGTCTCTTAATTATTGAGCTATGAAGATTTATTGATATGGCACTGTAGCATAAGTACTGGATTGCTGGCCTCAAGGTCAGTGGTTCAAAACATCAGCTGCTCCTCGGAAACCCTTTACAGGGTCCTGTGTATTGGAACCAACTCAACAGCACTTAACAGCAACAACAAAAGCAAAGCGTTTTTTATATGTTCTGAATACAAGTTTCTTACAGATGTATGATGTGCATGTATTGTCGCCAGTGTGTAGGTTATCTTTTTACTTTCTTTTTATTTTTCTCTCTTTGCACTTTCTTGATAGTATTTGTTGATGCACAAATGTCTTAAAATTTAACCAAGTTCTACTTGTAACTATTCTTACCACTTGTGGTTTTGGTATTGTATCTTAAGAAATCATTGTATAATCCGAAACCACGCTGATCTGCTCCTGGGTTTATAGTTTTATCTGTTACATGTATGTCTATAATTCATTTTGATTTAATTTTTATATATGGTGTGAAGTAGGGGTCCAAATTGTATGCTTTTACACCACTTGTACCAACACCATTGTTAAAAGATAATTATTTCCCTACTGAATTGTCTTGGCTCCTTCGTTGAAAATCAGTTAACTATAAATATATGGATTTATTTTTGGACTTTCCTATCTATTCTTTTAATAGATGTCCTCTTGCTAGTACCACACTGCTTTAATTACTTTTGCTTTGTATACATTTTTTCAATCTAAAAGTATGAGTACTCCAATTTTGTTGTTCTTTTTTTCAAAATTGTTTTGGCTATTCTAGATTCTATGAATTTCCATGTGAACTTTAGGATCAGTTTGCTTATGTCTAGTTGATACTTAGAATTCATTTTTATTGGTTCTTTCTAAGAAGTCTGCAATAAGTATATTTGTGCTGCTCTCAAAGACCTGTGGGCTTCAAAAAGTTCATTGACAAATAGAATTAAAAGATAATTGAATTTTGCCATGAACTTTTGAAGCCCTCTTATATAGCTAGATCTTGATGGAAACCCTAAATGTTGACTCTGGTATTAAAGAGTATCTTCTTATTACCAGTTTGAAAAAATTGCAACACGAAAAAGATTTTTAAAATGCAGTTGTAATTACTTATTGCAGTGTGTGAACTATGGAAGATGGTTGAGAAATTAATAATCATGTATTATAATAAAAAGAGCTCTGGTACTGTAGTGGTTACGAATCGGGCTGCAAACCTTAAGATCAGCAGTTCGAAACTACCAGCTGTTCCGTGGGAGAAAGATGAGGCTTTCTGCTCCCGTAAAGATTTACAGCCTTGGAAACCCTGTACAGGGTCACTATGAGTCGGTTCCGACTCCACAGCATATAATCAACAAACCATAATAAAACCAGGGGCATTTTGAACAGGCAAATGAAAATCACTTTGTAGTAAGTATATCAGTGCCAGTGTAGCAATAAAGTTAAAATTATCTTAATTAAGACCATAGTGTGGCGCTGTGGGTTAATGCGCCAGACTGCAAAGCCATTTGAACTGCAAGGTCGGTGGTTCAAGCTCACCAGTTACTCCTCGGAAACCCTATACAGGGTCGCTATGGTTCGGAACCGACTTGATGGCACTTAACAAGTTTCAGTTTAGATTATTTCTGTAAATGATAATCTTGTGATACAGCTTCTCTTTTCCTGTTAACATTTTCTTTAAAAGAGCACCTGGATTTCTTGAAATTATTTTCTGAGGCTAAACCTTTTCATGTGTTCCATAAAGATACTTTACCCATAAGATCAATTATAAGCTGCTAACAGGTACAAATATAAAACTTGTATCATGAAATTCTAGGTCATGAGACTTTTCCAAACAGCCTGTCTTAAATTTTAAATAAATATTAAAAATTTTTAGAGCACATGTTCTATATGCATAATTTATTTTAAAATGGTTTAAAGTATGTACTTTATGTATGTCATATGTACTCTTGTCTCATAAAATGAAACTATTTTTTAAAGTCAATAAAAAAACTTTAAAGAAATACACTTTCAATTCAGATAACATAGAAGGTGTAAAGGAAGTTGACAGCACTTACCGATTTCATATTTCAGAGATGTCTGTGCCAAAATACTTATATTTATGTGCAGTGGCATGTGTATGTTACAGAGTGATAACATGCAGTACTTCCTGTTTTTTAACCTGCTCTGACACCTAACACTGTGTTCTTTGTTCTAGGTCAAAGAAAAGGCAGACATTCTTAACCCGATAATCACTGCAGTATTTCTAGAGGTTAGTGCAGTTGTTTTTAAGTCGCAGACTCCTAAAGGATATGTATTAATGAGCTCTTCATAAGTCTTTAGTCTCTGGCTTTTTAGTTAAAAAAAAAATTCACCTGATTGGGAGATTAACCATGTTGATACAGATACCACAATGGTGTGTATTTGTACCATGGTGGAAATGAAGAAGCTGTCATTACTTAATACTACCCCATGGCAGCTTAGTGGACAGTTATCAGTAATGAAACACTTTCTGGAGACCAGCTGGTAAGCATGAAGGGCTGAAAATTACAAATAGGCAAGCATTGCTTCCTAAAGGATTAAGGCTTACATAGAGATTTGTTAAAAAACAAAACAAAAAAAACATTTTGTCATTTCCTTGGCAAGAAATCTTGCTTTATTTTGCCAAAGAGGTATCTGTGTTTTCATAATCTTTGTCAGTTTATTAGATTTGGAAGGCGGAAGATTGAAGCCCATGGAAGAAGTGAGGGTGGGAGGATTTCATGATCAATTTTACTGCTGCCCTATGTGATGCTTTCTGGAGTTCATGTTTTAAGAACTCTATCTTGTAAATGAATTCTTCCGACAGTTTAGACTTTGGATGATCTGTTTATGTGTATTTATTTAATTCTGAATGGAGAAAAAATATATTTGCTCATTGGTTAGGTTTTAAATATAAGTAAAAATTTTAACTTTGGACAGTTGTCTGTCTAGTTTTAAATTAAAAAACAAAAAATACCACCAAGGAAATGCTTTTAATTCCTTAACTGCATAGTTTTTTTAAATAGTCAAATAAGTTCTTTGGACATTTGAACTTTTTTCCCCCCAAGGGGGCTTCAAAAAGTTCATAGTAAAATTCCATTGTCTTTCAGTTCGATGAACTTTTGAAGCCTCCTCCTGTATGCAAATACACACACACATACACACACGCACACACGCACGTATTTTTGTGATTTAGGAGATTATAGAATGGTATAGTTGAAAGAGGCTCATATAGAAAGCAAAACCAGGAGTTTAGTCCTGTCTTGGATCTGCTCTGATTTGCTGGATGACCCTGAACCAGGCGTTTTTACCTTCTTGGCAATCTCATTATCTTCATGTGCAAAGTAGATTTAACTAGATCATCTCTGAGATCTCTCTTGGGTGAACTAGTTGGTATGTCACACTGAGTTTTAAATAGGAATGAGTACGACTTGCCATTGCTAACTCCAGAAAGAGCATCTCACTTGATATGGGGTGTTCTTCATTGCTATTTTGAGTTGCTTGTTCATGCTTAACAGATTTGGACTGTTGTCCTTGAAATTATACATTTTTATCTTAATGTAATGGACTTTCCATTGTGAATCTTCTGGAAGGTGAGAGAGCCTGTCAGTTTTAAATGAAGTCTGGCAAATTCTGAGCATAATGATTCTGTAGTGCTCTTCATAGATATGTTTGCTGTGCCAGATAGGAATATATCTATACTGTGTCATCTTTGGAAGCAGTATCCCTTGATTATGTTTGTGACCAGCTATCTTGCATTCACTAATTGCATTGAGTCTGTTATCACAGTGGGCTGGAAACCTGGTAGGTTTCATAACTTTCTGAAACCATTCTTCAGTAATTGACTCACTCAGGGACTAAAGAATCTTCAGATTATGAGTTTGAGCAGGATATGAAAGAACAGCTACCATTTTTGATGGTCAAATTGGACAAAATGTTGACATTCTTTTTTAGTGCTATTATATCATCTTAAGAGCTAGATCTTTTCCCCCCTACAATGGAGTTTATTGAAATGGTCAAGTGTGTTTTTATTTGGCAGACTATGAATTCAGTTAGGTTGCAAAAGTTAATCTGTTCTTTGGTTGTATGTTTTTTCTTTTATGGTGACTGCGATATTTTCTTTTTCTTGCTATTTTCAAATCCTGGCAGGCATCAAACAGTGCTTCCTACATTCAGGATGCCTTTCAGCTACTCTTACCTGTGCTGGAGATCTCTCTCATCGAGAGCAAGACTGAATTGCCACAGGCATGAGCTGTATGCCTAGTGGCCTCTGAAAAAACATTGAAGAACAGAGGAGATTTTACTTGGACTTGTCACCACTTTTGGATACTCCTGAAGAAGTGAGAGAAAAGGGTTATTTTAGTATTGAAAAATTAAGGCAGGAGAGCCAACTTAAAGGGGAAATTTGTTGCCTTTGCTGCTTGGCCGAAGCAGTCATGCCCTCACACTACTGTTTCCAATTGTTATAATTAAATTTGAAAAAAAAAAAACACAACTAAAAACCTTTTGCAGAAAATCCAAGGATAAAGGCTCTAGATAAACATTAGTGGGTCACTTGGGCAAAAATACTGTTCATTCTTTGACATGATGCGAAACACTAACACTTTTGCCATGAATATAATTGGTTGTTACCCAAGAGAGAGAGAGCGCTTAATTTAGCATTCTAGAATTCACATACTTGGCCTATTAATGGCATCGCTTATCCTTTCTAGAATAAAATCTATTCATGTTAGAAAATCAACTATGTAAGAACTCTGTCATGATTATCATGTAAATTTTTGGAAATGGGTATGAAATTGCATCTGCTGTTTTATTCTTAGCAGTTATGTGGCATTAAGGAGAAAGTTTTAGAATTTTTAGCCACGTAAATTATTATAGGTGTCCATGGCTTTAAATAGCCTCCCAACCCCCTCCCTAGGATTATAAGCCTCAAGTTAAAGCTGAGCCCCACTTAACTGGATCCAAGACCATTAAGTGCTGTTTATAGAAATGGTTTCATGTTTGCAGATATTCTGTCTCTCCAGGATATTTCTCATGCATACCCTATATGCGGAATAAATTCTGTAACAGCCAACTCCAAAGGAGTGTTGTAGCTAATTGTTAGAATATTGCTGAAACAGACTGTAAAGTTCCATTAAAATGATGTTAATTTATAACAGGATTTAACCTATAAAACACAGTCTATTTTTTCCTCATTCTTTTTGTTTGTTTTCATGTATGATTTAGCATATTTTCAGTTGTAAGTTTTACCCATATGGTCTTAAGCCCCTTTTGCTCACTTCAGCAGCGTAAGAAACTTTGAAGCTGTCATCTTCCTAAAGGTATCTACACTTTGTGAAAAGTTCTCCAACTTTGTTGTATTTAATGATTCGTTAACTTTTGTGAACTCTCCCATTCATAAAACCTGTAAAAATCAAATTTAATAATTGTGTCAGTTCTTTCATTTACTCTCCTAAACATCAGCCCCCCAACATCTTTATCAGACCAAGAAAATAGCAAAGCCGAGCTATAACACAGATTGATATCAACTCTGTTTCTGTAATCTTATTCAGGCTTGGGCAGTTTATAAATGTTGCTGTTGTTGTTAACTGCCGCCGAGTCGATAGCGACCCTGTGTAGGGTTTCCAAGGAGCAGCTGGTGAGCTTGAACCACCGACCTTGCAGTTCAAACGACTTTGCAGTCTGATGCATTAGTCCACAGCACCACACCAGGACTCCAGTTTATAAATAGGAGGTAAATAAATAGATCTGGACTAAAAACATATACCAGTGTAACGTCACTCATCCAGCTTCCTCCTTGTTTTTCCTTGTTTTCATTCATCCTTCTTTTCTAACCTTTCTGAACTTTCTCTTTGGGCAAATACTGTCCTTTTGAGTTCAAATGGTTGATTATTCTGAGGTGTGCATACCTCACTCATGTTACGTAGTTCCCCTTATAGACCTCTCTATTGTTTGAGCCGTGGGGGTGAATTTATATTCAGACCTGAATGGTCACTAAATGTCATAGTCTTTAGTGGTTCTACCAGTCTCTATCTGACCAGTAAGCTTAGTCTTTCTTATGATTTTGATTTTCAGATTTTTCTTCCACTTTATCCAGGACCTTTTAGATCAAGTGGTAGTGGTAGCTAGGGACCATCTGGTTTTTCTGGTCATAAGGTTGTGGATACCTATGTTCACGTGACATGTTAGTCCAGTGGACTAATTGTTTCCCTGTGTCTTTGATTTTCATCACTCTTCTTTCCTCAGGACAGAAGAGATTCAATAGTTGCCTCTTAAATGACCGTTCATGAGCTTTTAAGACCCTAGTTGTAACTATGAGTGTTTTCAGCGATAAGTTTCACCCTTCTCTGTCCACCTAACAATTTGAGTCATTCTGAAGTTTCAGAAAAACACTTGCCATGTGATTAATAAGGCTGGTGTCCACCAGTCTCAATTTTTTGCGTTTGACTAACTTGATGTGTCTGAGCTTGTATCCTTTGAGCAAGATTTAGAAACTGGTCACAATACCTATTACCTTTTCCACTTATTATGCAGTGGTATTATAGAAACTTGTACTCTTTGATATTGAAATGTTATCTAAGATTTTCTCAAGAGGAGATATATAGGTATTTTGGGATGGGTCAGTGACTGTGAACCTATCCAGATTGCAGCCCTTAATTTAGCTAATTTTTTATTGGACCTTACAAAGGGGAATCTGACTCCCTGCATCTTTTCTTTCTCTTTCATCTTATCAGTCACCCACCCTGCTCAAATGCTTTGTTTTTCAAATTCTTCATTGTGAATTGAGTGAAGGTTTACAGAGCAGAAGGTTTACATTCAACAAATCATATATTTCATTTCGTCTCAATGATTGCAATCCTCTTAATTCAACATCCCTTATCTCACTTCCTATGATTCTTGATTCCATCCCACCTTCTTTCCCAACCTTTTTGAATTTTGACCTTAGTTAAAATGCTGCCCTTTTGCTCTTGGATGCTTGGCCATTCCATGATGTGCATACTTCACTAGTGTTGTCGTCCTCCTATATACCTATCTTCTTCTTGGCCAAAAATTAAGCCATGAGAATGAGTTCAGTTCCACACCTAAAGGGTGACCGAGTAGACTGGGTTCCTCTAGTCTACTTCTGACCAGTAAACCTGGTCTTTGTTGTTGTTGTTCCATATTATCTCCCACTCTATCCAGGACCTAATGTGATCCCTTTCAGAGCAGTTGACAGTGGTAGCCAAGCACCGTGTAGTTTTTCTAGTCTCAGGGTCGTGGAGACTGATGTTCACATGATCCATTAGTCCACTGGACTAATTGATTCCAAGTGTCTTCACTTTTCATCATTTTTCCTTCCTCCACATAGGGAGAGACCAATAGTAGTACCTTAACTGGCCACTCATGAGTTTTTAAGATTCCAGTCGCTACTCACCAAAGTAGAATGTAGAACATTGTTTTTGTTGACTATGTTATGCCAATTGACCATGGTGTTCCTCAAGCCTATGGTCGGCCCAGTACTAATTCCCTCAAGGTATTTGGTAATGTTTAAGAAGTCTTCCTAATGTTGCCCCCTGCATAAGGAGCTCTGGTAGCGTAGTGATTACAAATCGGGCTGCTACCCTCACCCTCAGCAGTTTGAAACTACCATCTGTTCATGGGAGAAAGATGAGGCTTTCTGCTCCTGTAAAGATTTACAGCCTCAGAAACCCTGTGCAGGGTCGCTATGAGTTGGAAGCATCTCCATGGCACACAACAACAACAACATGCTCCACCATGAAGTCCTGGTGTGGTGCTGTAGTGTACTGGTTACGAGTTGGGTTGCTAACCTCAAGGTCAGCAGATCAAAACTGCCAGCTGTTCTGTGGGAGAAAGATGAGGCTTTCTGCTCCCAGAAAGATTTATAGCCTCAGAAACCTTTGCAGGGTGGCTATGAATCGGAACCGACTCCACGGCACACCACCACCACCATGCTTCCCCATGGAGTCCTGTTGTGACGCTGTAGGATAAATACTGGACCACAATGTTGGCTTGAACTGCAAGGTCGGTAGTTCAGACTCACCAGCTGCTTCTCGTAAACCCTATACTGGGTTGCTGTGAGTCAGAGCCAACTTGATAGCACTTAACAACGCCAACAATGCTCCACCACATTCTTGGCTAGGTTTGCAGCAAAGGTAAATACCCATGTATAAATATCCTTTGTCAAACTTTTATATGTTTGTAGGTATACTTTCACTCTCCTTGACATACCTGGTCAGCCTGTGTATCTATCCATGTACCTACTAGTAGGTCATTGTTATTGCAGGGCTGTGTATATAACAGTATTTGCCTCTATTCCTTCTAACTCTTGCACTCCTCCCTGTGTATTTCCCTGTCTTCATCATTCTTCTTCCAACCTCCCTCTTGCATATTACCTTCCCCATCACCCAAGTTAACATGTGTCTATCATCTAGTCAGTGAATTACTCTCCCTTCCCTACCACCCCTGGTAACCATCAAAGAATGTTTCTTTTAGTCTAAAAATTAGTTTCTTGATTCCCACCCCACCCCCATTAATGGCCTCATACAGTATTTGTTCTTTTGTGATTAACTATTTTCACTCAGCATAATGTTCTCCAGGATCATCCATGTTATAAGGTTCCGTAGTTTCATTATTAATTCTTCAATGTTGCATAGTATTCACCCAAATGTTTTCAATGGAGTTGGGAACAGTGGTGATGAAATTAAATAATTCTGCCCACTTCTTCAAGGAGCTCTGGTAGCGTAGTAGTTACGAATCAGGCTGCGAACTGCAAGGTCAGTAGTTCGAAACTACCAGCTGTTCTGTGGGAGAAAGATGAGGCTTTCTGCTCCCGTAAAGATTTACAGCCTTGGAAACCCTGTACAGGGTCGCTATGAGTCGGAACTGACTCCACAGCACATAACAACAACAACCCACTTCTTTGGAGTCCTGGTGTGATGCTGTGGGTTAATGCGCTGGACTGCAAAGTCGGTTTGAACCACAAGGTCAGTAGTTCAAGCTCATAAACCGCTTCTCTTAAACCCTATACAGGATTGCTATGGGTTGGAACTGATTCGATGGCAGTTAACAACAACAACCCACTTCTTTAGTCTGAAGTTGATCAAATATGCATTGATCAAACATGTATTGATAATTACTGGTGTTTGGAATGCAAAACTTGGAAACAGAGGAAGGGTGTGTTAGAAATAATGCTGGAGATCGCTTGATAGAATTTTACAAGGCCAATGACTTAACACGTTGTATGTACCTTATGTAAGCAACATAAAATGATTATACACACATGGACCTCATCAGGTGGAATACACAGACATCAAATAGACTACATCTGTGGGAAGAGATGGTAGAAAAGCTTCATGTTCTCAACGAAAATAAGGCCAGAGACAGACTATGGAACAGACCATCAGTTACTCATATGCAAGTTCAGGCTGAAGCTGAAGAAAACTAAAATAAATTCATGAGCGTCAATATATGACCTTGAACATATCCCACCTTAATTTATCATCTCAAGAGCAGATTTGATGCATTAGATATTGAAGACCCAAGACCAGAGAGTTGTGGGATGACATCGAGAGCACTATACAGGAAGAAAGCTAAAGGTCACTAAGAAGACAAGGGCTAGAAAGACCAAAATGAATGTCAGAAGAGACTCTGAAACTTGCCCTACACATAGAGATGCTAAAGCAAAAGGAATAAATGAGGTAAAAGAGCTAAACAGAACATTTAAAAGGGCAGCTCTAAAGAACAAACAACCTGCAGTTAGGAAACCAAAAGGGAAGTAAACACACAGCATTTCTCAAGCTGAAAAAATTCAAGCCTTGAAGAATTCAACGGGCAAAATATTGAATGATGCAGAAAACATCAAAAAAGATGGAAGGAATACACAGAGTCTGTACCAAAAAGAAATGGTCAATGTTCAACCGTTTCAAGAGGTAGCATATGATCAAAAGCCAATGATACTGAAGGAAGGAATCCAAGGTGCACTGAAGGCTCTGGCAAAGACCAAGGCTCTGGGAATTGATGGAATACAAATTGAAATCTTTCAACCAACTGATGCATCACTGGAAGGAATCATCTATGCCAAGAAATTTGGAAGACAGCTACTTATCCAGCTGATCGGAAGAGATCCATATTTGTGTCTATTCCAGAGAGGTGATGCAATGGGTTGTGGAAATCATCAGACAACATCATTATTACAAAAGCTAGTAAAATATTTCTAAAAATAATTCAAAAATGGCTGCAACAGTATATTGACAGGGAGCTTTCAGAGGTTCAAGATGGAATCAGATGAGACCGTGGAACAAGGGATCTTATCTTGGATGAAAGCAAAGAATACCAGAATGATGTTTACTTGTGCTTTATTGACTGTGTAAAGACTTTTGACTGTGTGAATAATGACAAGCTACAGATAACATTATAAAAATAGGTATTCCAGAACACTTAACTATGCTGATTAAGGAACCTGTATGTAGACCAAGATTAAGTTGTTTGAACAGAAAATAAGGTACACTGAATGGTTTAAAATCAGGAAAGGTGTGTACCAGGGATGTATTATTTCACCATACTTATTTAATCTGTATGTTAAGCAAATAATCCAAGAAGCTTCATTATATGAAGAATGTAACATCAGAACTGGAGGAAGATTCATTAACAACCTGCAATAAGCAGATAATATAACCTTGCTTGCTGAAAGCAAAGAGGAATTAAAATACTTACTGATGAAGATCAAAGACCAACCACAGCCTTCAGTATGGGTCTCAGCTCAATGTAAAGATAACAAAAATCCTCCCCACTGGGCCAATAAGTAACATCATAATAATTGGGAAAAAAGATTGAAGTTGTCAAAGACTTCATTTTGCTTGGCTCCACTATCAGCTCTCATGGAAGCAGCAGTCAAGAAATTAAATGATGTATTGCATTAGGTCAATCTGCACAAGTGGTCAAGAGCAAATAAGTCAGTTTCAGGACTAGAATGTGCCTGACCCAAGCCATGGTATTTTCAATAATCTCATATGTATGCGAAAGCTGGACAGTGAATAAGGAAGACTATAGAAGAATTGATGCATTTGAGTTATGGTGTTGGAGGAGAATATTAAAAGTACCATGGACTGCCAGAGGAATAAACTAATGTGTGTTAGAAGAAGTACAACTGGAATGTTCCTTAGAAGCCAGGATGGCAAGACTTCGTCTTCATATTTCCGACATTATCACGAGAGACCAGTCCCTGGAGAAGTATAGCATGATCGGTAAAGTGGAGAGCCAGTGAAAAAGAGGAAGACTCCCCGCACCTCCCAAGATGGCTTGGCACATTGGCAGTAGCTACTGGTGCCACTCTTTGTGGAATAAAAATTTTACTATATTTTCAGATACACTCTGAATTTTAAAGGTTAGCATAATCTTCAGGTTGGAAAAGTCCAGAATAAAATTGTGCACACAATGAATATTCAATAAGCATTGCATTTCACAAATGCTAAACACTGAGACTTCTTATGTCTTCACAACATAATGTGATGCCCATTTTCATAAAAGGCTTAAAAAGTAAACATTTGAGATGAAGTTCTAAAATAATAAGCTTCTTAATATGTCAGCAGTGCCTCTGGCAAATATATGAGGAGAGTTTCGAAAACTTGTCCACTGGTATCATTTTCCAAATGCATGTTGATGTTCCTCCAGCTCTAATCCTTTCATTTCTCCCTGTTTCACTTGCATTCCCTTTTTTGTTTGATACTACATGTTGCTGTTGTTAGGTGCCATCCAGTCAGTACTGACTCATAGCAACCCTATGTACAACAGAACAAAACACTGCCCGGTCCTGGGTCAGCCTCACAATTGTTGCCACGCTTGAGCCCATTGAGCCCAAAGTGGCTGCCACTTTGCCAACCCATCTCGCTGGGGGTCTTCCTCTTTTTTCTATGACCCTCCACCTTACCAAACATGATATCCTTCCCCAGAAACTGGTCCCTCCTGACAATATGTCTGAAGTATGGAGTCCTGGTGTTGTGCTGTGGTCTAATGTATCAGATTGCAAAGTTGCTTGAACTGCAAGGTCAGTGGTTCAAGCTCACCAGCTGCTCCTTGGAAACCCTACACAGGGTTGCTATGGGTCGGAGTCAACTCGATGGCATTTCACAACAACATGAGAGACTAAGTTTGGCCATCCTGGCCTCCAAGGAGCACTCTGGCTGCACTTCTTCAAACATAGATCATTCTTCTTGAATCAACTATCAACACTCATGGAAGCAGCAGTCAGGTAATCAAATGATGTATTGCATTAGGCAAATCTGTTGCACTAGACCTTTTTAAAGTGTTGAAGAGCAAAGATGTCAGCTTGAGGATTAAAGTGTGCCTTACTCAAGCCATTGTATTTTCAATAACCTCCTGTGCATGCGAAAGCTGGACAGTGAGTAAGGAAGCCAGTAGAAGAATCGATGCCTTTGAGTTATGGTGTTGGAGGAGACTATTGAAAGTGCCATTGGCTGCCAAAAGAACAAACAGATCTGTGTTGATACTACGTAGTATAGCAAAATTCAAAAATCCTTTCATGTTGACCTTTCTCTTCCCCAGTCAGTTCTTCAAGATATTTACAAACAACAACAATAAAAACAAAACAAAACACCCAGATCCATAAATATTCTCTCAATTCACTTATCCTTTGAACTACAATCAAAGAAAGGCTATGATCATCTCTTCACCCATGCAAATCAACACAATCCAATGTTGTTAGGTGCCATCGAGTTGGTTTCGACCCGTAGCAATCCTGTGTACCACAGAACAAAACACCGCCTGGTCCTGCACCATCCTCATAGTTGCTGCTGCGCTTGAGCCCATTGCTGCTTCCATGGTGCCAATCTATCTTGCTGGGGGTCTCCCTGTTTTTCGCTGACCCGCCACTTTATCAAGCATGATGTTTTTCCTCAGGGACTGTTCCCTCGTGATAACATGTCCTTAGTATGAGAGCCGAAGTCTGGCCATCTTGGCTTCTAAGGGCCATTCTGTTTATACATCTTCCAACGAAGATCTGTTGCATTAATAGTACAAGCATGATCCCTGAATTTACCTATCGAATGTTTATGCTCGTATCCCCTTCTCTTTACTAAATAAAGGAACTGAAATTCTTTTCTCATTATATTCTAGATTGAGGGCAGGCACATAAATTCCTGACTAACCTAGTCTTATAAAAGGCAGACACAGCGATGGAAAATCAAATGAAATTATCATTTGTTTCTACCTGTCAATCCCAAATGTCTCTTTCTGTATACACTGGTCACTGCTAATCTGGTTCTAAAGAGAAAGTCATTTTCCTTGATACTTAATTTTCTATGTTTTTAAAAGCTCATTTATAAGTTGGAGCAGAGGATACAGATTGCCACAGAGCTCCTACCAGCCAATCTCACCCCGACAATTTTGGCTGGAACCTGTTTATTTATTTTAAACTTACCGTGTTTTGGATAAAAGTTTACAGAACAAATTGGTTTTCCATTAAACAACTCAAACACATTTTGTTTCCTGACATCGTTTGCAATCCCCACAATATAACAGCACTCTCCTCACCCTCCTTGCATTTCCTGTTTGTATTTGGCCTTGCTAGACCATTCATGGTGGTGGTGATCTGAGCTTTCTCCCTGGGCAAAAGCTACCCTTTTGATTGATGTAAGGCGTGTGGACCTCCTTGGTGTTATTGTTCACCTCATAGGCCTATCGTTTGGCTGAAAATTGAGCCACAGGGGTGAGTTCAATACCAGGCTCAAAGAGTGCCAATTGGCCACAGTCTCAAAGGTTCCACCAGTATCTATCTGACCAGTGAGGCTAGCTTTTAAAATTATTATTATTTTGGGTTTTGTTACACATTGTTCTCCCACTGTATCCAGGACTCTATTGTACTCTATTGATTCTTTTTGAGCGGTTAGTAGCTGTAGTATACTAGCTAGTTCTGGTCTCAGGGTTGTTGAGATTTTGGGTTCATGGTCCATTAGTCATTTGGACTACTTGTCTCCATGTGTCTGTTTTTTTCATTAGATGTCTGCTCACGAGCTTTTAAGAGTCCAGCTTGAAGACTTTTTAAGACTCACCAAAGAAGGATGTAGAGCATTCTTTGTAGCCCAAACATGTTTGAATATAAGTTGTCTGCATAAGAATTGTAGCTGTAAGAATTGAAGGACATAAGTGTTTAATAAGGAGTCCTGTTTAATGCAAAGTTAAGTGCTTGACTGCTAACTGAAAGATTAGTGGATTTATCCATCCAGTTGTTCTGTGGAAGAAAGAACTGACCATCTGCTCTAGTAAAGATTGTTGTTGTTAACCCTACAGAGTGACCCTTTGTAGGGTTTCCGAGGAGTGGCTGGTGGGTTACAACTGCTGACCTTATGTTTAGCAGTACAATGCTTATCCTACAGTGCCACACCAAGACTTGTTATTGTTATGTGCAGCCAAGTTGGTTCTGACTCATAGTGACCCTGTATAGGGTTTCTGAGGAGCAGCTAGTTGGTTTGACCTACTGACCTTGCAGTTCAGACTGACATTATAGTTCAATGCTTATCCTACAGTGCCACACCAGGATTTACAGCCTAGGATATCCACTGGGACAGTCCATCTCTGTCACATGAGATCGGTATGAGTCAAAATAATCTCAACAGTACTTAAAAACAAGTGTTTACCTCTCCCATGCATATTACCAAGAGTGATAAAAACTGCATATTTAGTGTATGTGTTGAAGAAAAAGATTCAAAATAAAGGTTGAGTACTTTTATGCATTTATAGCATTCAGTGAATCAGCAAACACTTATTAAGAATTTTCTTCTGTATTTATTTTCTCAGCGTTGGATTCCCAGTTTATGGCATAGGTTCTGACACAGGGTAGGAAATATTTGTTTAGTGACTGAAAGAAGGAAAGAAGTAAATGAAAGGAAGAAAGAGGAAAAAAAGGAATGGGGAGGGGTGAGGATGGCTCGGTTATCAACAAAGAATACAGAGCTTGAAGGAAATCTAAAGTACATACTCATATATATAATTGTAACCCCTTGTAATGGTTAGAATTCTGTTACCTTGATTAGGCCAGAATTTCCAGAGGTTTAGCAGTTGGAATGTGCTTATTTCCATGGTGATGAAACCTAGTACAGGTATAGTTAGCTCTATGATGAGCAGCTATGAGTAGGGATGCTTCTTTAGGGGTGTGGCCTGCTCCCAATATAATGGACACATGGGAGGGACTCTCTGCCCCTGCGCACCTGTAACTCTGCAATTTGTAAGCCATTTCTTTGATAATCTACTTCTCTTTAAATATGTACAAGGCAGGGTAATAACATCCTGTTTATGGGCTTCAGGATGGTTACAAGTAAAGAAACTCAAAATGGAATCTCAGCTCCTTCATTTTCCGGCTCTGTGGCTGTGAGCAAGTAATTTAACATCCTAAGTGGCAAGTCATCTATAAAATGGATCTCATAACACACCTTTTATATAGTCATAGATAGGATTCAGTAAAATAGTCTGTATAAAGTCTTAGAACAGTGCCTGCCACATAACTATGAAATAATGCTTAATGAACACTATGCCAGGTGCTGTTCTGAACATCTTAACATGTATTAATTTAATCCTCAGCAACCCCAGGAGAAAGGAATTATTATCATGCCCATTTACAGATGGAAATATTGAGGCACAGAAAGGTTAAGTAACTTGCCTGGGGTCACATAGTCAACAAGTGGAGTCAGAATTCAATCCCAGGCAGCCTGGTACTATAATTTCTGCTTTGAACCATTACACTGTATTGCTACTGTTAGCCCCCAATAAAGAAACCTCAGTAGCTACTTTGTTATGATAGTTATGAAACAGATTCACAGAGTTAAATGACTTGCTCAAGATTTCACATGGTAGAGCCCCTGCAATGTGAACCCAGGTAGTCTGGTTCCCAAGCCCATCCTTATCCTACTTTATCTCTTTAAGGAAGACGGCCGGGAGATGCTGATCTAGTGATGGATACCTGTAGGGAAGCATCTGGTTAGATTATTCAGAACCAGTAGGTGTTGGCATAGAAAGGATGGTGTGGTGACAAGTTGTGTTTGTCACAGCAGGAACAAAACCCTCAGTGAAGTAAAAGCAGCTGTATCAATTAGTGATCCAAGAAGAAGAAGTACAAGAATGTTCATAGCAGCTTTATTTGTCATAGCCAAAGACTGGAAACAAATTTGATGCCCTTCAAGGGGCAAATGGTTAAATCAATGGTGGTATCTTCATACTATGGGTTACTGCTCTGCAATTAAACAAATCAATACACTCAAGAATTTGGATCAACCAGAAGGAAGTTATGCTGAATGGAAAAATCCAATTTCAAAAGGTTATATACTATATAATTCCATTCATATAAAATTCTTGAAATGATAAAATTATAGAAATAAAGATCATATTAATGGTTGCCAGAAGGGTGGGAAAGAGGAGGAGGAGGTGGGTATGGTTTTAAAAGGGCATATGAGGGGTCTTTGTGGTGATGGATACGTGGACCTACGCATGATAAATTGTATAAAACAATATACAAGCACAAACACAAGTGAATATAATTAAAACTGGGGCAATCCAGTTTACATATTACAGTGTACATATCATGGTGGTGATAATATACTTTATTGTACTATTAGGAGCAAGTAGGTAAAGTGTACATAGGATCTCTCTATATTATTTCTTATACCTGTATGTGAATATACAATTATTACAGTAAATATTTCAGTGAAAAAATAAATGAAGGAGGAAGGCTTTAGGCCAAAGGGCCAAAGAGTCTGCTCCCTGTGAGGATTTGTCAGGATCTAGTGTGCCCTCTTGTACACATGGAAGCCCCTGTTGTGAATATTCTAGAACAGTGTGCCCGATCTGGCTCCTCTCAAGAAGTGGTTGATCTCATAGCAGATTCCAAAGTGGGATGTGTGGAATGCAGGTGTAGTAGAAAGGTTTTCTGGGGAGCCTGATCCATCCTTCATTATGTCCACAGATTTACAGAATCAACAGTTTATGGAATTCGGTTTCTAGCATCATTAAAGCCTCACTCTGCATCAAACAGGTGACAGAAGCACTGCAAATTAAATGAAAGCTATCTGTAAACAAAGTGTAGGTCAAGTACTGAACTGCTAACCACAAAGTTAACAGATCAAACCCACTGACCACTCTGCAGGAGAAAGATAAGACTTTCTGCTTCCATAAAGATTTAAAATCTCAGAAACCCTAGGGGGTTGCTGATTCAGACTCAAGTCATTGGTAGTGGATTTAAGCACCAGGAAGGGGCAGCGGTAGTTCAGGGTGAAATTCTTGCCTTCCATGGGGTGTGGTGCTGTGGGATAAAGCGCTGGACCACAAGGTTGGCGGTTCAAGCTCACCAGCTGCTTCTTAGAAATCCTATACGGGTCGCTATGAGTCAGAACTGACTCTACAGCACTCAACAACAACAACATGGGGGAAACCTGGGTTTGATTCTCTGCCAATGAGCGTCTAGTGCCGCTACCACCATCCATCAGTGGACACCGGCTTGACACTGTGGCACTCAACATGTTTCAACTGAGCATCAAAACTGAGCAGGACTAGGAAGAAAGGCTTGCATTCTACTTATGAAAATCAGCTGACAAAAACCACATGGATCCTGTTGTGCATGTGTCAGCGGCCAATTCAGTGACAGCAAACAACAACAACAACAACATTGAATCAGGTATCAGGATTGTTGTGAAGTGCTGTGGCGTAGGTTCCGACTCTTAACAAACCTGTATGTGGTTTCCGAGGAGCGGTTGGTGAGTTTGAAGTTTTGGTTTCTAATTCTGGTTTAGCCCATAACTCATAAGATTTACAATAACATACTTCTGATTTATTAGTATTAATAGTGATGATAGCTAATAGTTACAATGTGTCAGCTCACTGTGCAAAAGATTTAAAATATATCATTTCCCATTTATCTTCACAGTAGCCTCACAAAGCTGGAGCAGGCCTCACCACTGATCCACAGGTGAGGACACTTGTAGCCTATAGAGGTCCAGTAATTGGCCTAAGATCACAAAGCAGAAAAGTGGAGGAGTAGGGATTCAAACCCTGTTCTTTCTGTGCTCATCACCATTGCACTGCTTTGTGATTTATAGTTATAAAAAGAGGAGATTGAATTTTGGGGTTTCATTGGCTCTAATGGATGCTGGGGAGCATGGTGGCTCCATAGGATAAGCACTGGACTATAAACCACAATGAATAATATCCATAAATGGAGAAAAGTTTGAAGTTGTCCAAGATTTCATTTTTGCTTAGCTCAACCATCAACACTCATGGAAGTAGCAATCAAGAAATTAAATGATTTATTTATTGCATTTGACAAATCTGCTGCACAATACTTCTTTAAAGTGCGCAAGAGCCAAGATTTGAGGACTAATGTGTGTCTTATCCAAGGCATGGTATTTTCAATAACCTCATACGCATGTGAAAGTTGGACATTGAATAAGGAAGACCGTAGAAGAATTGATGCATTGGAGTTATGGTGTCAGGGGAGAATATTGATAGTACCATGGACTGCCAAAAGAACAAATTAATCTGTGTTGGGAGAAGTATAGTTAGAATGCTCCTGGGAGGCCAGGTAGGCCAGACTTCATAATTCTCTCATACTTTGGACATATTGTCAGGAGGGACCAGTCCCTGGAGAAGGATATCATGTTTGGTAAAGTGGAGGGTTGGAGAAAAAGAGGAAGAACCCCAAGTAGATGGATTGGGACAGTAGCAGCAGCAATGGGCTCAAATGTAGCAATGATTGTGAGGTTGCTGCAGGACCAGGCAGTGTGTTGTTCTCTAGTGCATAGAGCTGCTATGAGTCGATACCGACTTGATGGCTCTTAACAACATCAATCATTGCTACCTAGTGTACCAGTCTGTGGTCATTTGAAATCAACCTGACATGCAATCCTTTCCCTCTCATGCCCACTTACGCAGAACTGTAAGATGTTTAAAGATGAAGAGGACAGACAGTCTCTGTGAAAGTTCCAGCTCGAGCCCTTCTGGCTATGCGATCTGGAAAGTCATTCAGCCTGCCTGTACCTCAGTTTCCTGATCTGTAAAATGGGGATGTCCCTTGCTTTATAAGGTTGGGTGAGATGAGGTACTCCTGTACTTGGCACAGTGGCTAGGATATAGGATTCACTCCCTAAATATTAGCTGTGAAGGGCATGCCTGTGAGATCATCATATCAGAGGATAAAATGAAGCTCCAAAACTCTCCAATATTGTTTCTGAAGTCAGTGTGGCTTCTTATGGAGACTGAGAGTAGAGAAAGTAGACTTCTTCCTTCACACAGTCCTTTTATTTTTGAGGCTGTCCCCATACCCATTAAATAGGAATAATAACATCTGCCCTGCTTGCCTCCTGCTATTTTGTGCATCTCTTAAGAGAATGCATATGAAAGAACTTCAAAGAGAATAAAGCCCCATAAGGTGCAAAATGTTAAAAAAAAAATAAAAAAAAAAATCCTTGAGTACGATGATCAGTCTGAGACTGTTAAATAGTACTATTTGTCCCTGGGTGGCACAAATGGCCACGATTGACCTGAAGGTTGGCAGTTCAAACTACCTACTGGTGTTGCAGAAGACTATGCCTGGAGATTTGCTTCTGTAAAGGTTGCAGCTACTGAAAACCCCATGGGGCAGTTCGACTCTGTAACACATGGGGTCACCCTGAGTCAGAACTGACTGGACAGCAACAGCCTTGGTTTTTTGGTCTTGGTATAGGGTGAGGCTGAAGGTCACCAGGCTCTTGGAGTATACTGATCTGAAGTCCACTCTGCTCGCCTTGCTGTGGCTTCCCCTGTGTTTCCTAGTAAAGAACCCTACATTGCTGGGTTGGGAATGTGAGACATGAAGCAGGAGAAGGCTAACGTAAGTTCATGACAAGCACTTTGGCTGCCCAATCAGTTGAAGTTTACTGGATTCTGTTGATTTCTTTCATCTTGGAGTCAAAGTTACTGGTTGGACTGCATATCTCATTCTCTTCATGAGTAGTGAGCTTCGAGGTTTGGTTTAGATAACGGCATGGCAGGGCCTGGGATCTTGAACAAAACATTTGGAGGCAAATTGTATTCCTTTGAAGAATGGTCAAAGAGTTGTTGTTGTTAAGTGCTGTTGAGTCAATTTTGATTCATAGCAACTCTGTATAGAGTTTCCGAGGAGCGGCTAGTGAGCTTGAACCGCTGACCTTGTTGTTCATACCAACTGTGCAGTCCAGTACATTAACCCACAGTGTCACAACACGGTTCCAGTCAGAGTACTAAACTTGAAATACCTGGCATGGCTAAACAACGAACACAGGGTTAAACCCAAACTACAAACTGTCCTATATCCCCTTTCTTCTGCTTCCAGAATACAAGAGGACTTCGAAAAGTTTGTGAAAAAAACTTGGTTCGCTTTTGTTCCCAATTTGTAAAGAACCTCCACATAATTATTTCCATCCCTATTTTGAGGAGGCAACTGAGGCCTGGAAAGGTCAAGAGGACTGTCCAAAGTTATTCAGATTGTCGGTACCTAAGCTGAAATGTGCACCTTGTGGACTTTTTCTGGGTCTCATTCAGCTTCTTCAGGAGCCCTGGTAGTGTAGTAGATTACAAGCTGGGTTGTTAACTGCAAAATCAGTAGTTTCTCCACAGGAGAAGGATGATGCTTTCTGCTCCTGTAGAGATTTACAGCCTTGGAAACCCTATGCAGGATTACTGTGAGTCAGAACTGGCTTTGTGGCATACAACCGTCACCGCCACCACCATTCAGCTTCTGTGAGAGTGAACTCTCACAGAGTCAGAGGAAATCCTCCTCCTAAAACAGTTGGTGTTGTTGGAGGAGAATACTGAAAGTGCCATGGGCTGCCAAAAGAACCAATAGATCTGTTCTGGATGACGTGCAGCCAGAGTGCTCCTTGGAGGCCAGGATGGCTAAACCTCGTCTCTCATATTTTGGACATATTGTCAGGAGGGAACAGTCGCTGGAGAAGGATGTCATGCTGGGTAAGGTGGAGGGTCAGAGAAAAAGAGGAAGACCCCCAACGAGATGGATCTGACAGGTGGCATCATTGATGGCTTCAAGTGTGGCAGCGGTAGTGAGGTTGGCCCAGGATCGGACATTGTTTCGTTCTGCTGTGCATAAGGTCGCTATGAGTTGGTTCCGACTCGATGACACCTGACAACAACAACAACAAAGCAGGAGTGGGGAACATCTAACCTTGGGCCATATAAAGCCCACTAAATCATTTGGTCTGGCCCTGCCAAAAATCATTTGGATGGCAGCAGTTCTAACCATCACATTTGTTGTTGTTGTTGTTGTTATTAAGTGCTATCAAGTCGGTTCTGCTCATAATGACCCTGTATAGGGTTTCCGAGGAACAGCTGGTGGGTTTGAACTACCAACCTTGTGGTTCACTGTCTAGTGCTGATCCTACAGTGCCACATATTTGTTGTTGTTGTTGTTAAGTACCATTGAGTGGATTCCGACCAATAGTGACCCTGGATAGGGTTCCAAAGGAGCAGCTGGTGAGCTTGAACTGCCAACCTAGCAGTTCAAACAGCTTTGCAGTCTGGCGCATTAACCTACAGTGCCATACCACAAATTTAGGGGTGAGTTAATTAAGTGTTTGACCAAATATAGCAGGCTAATTTTTAAGTTGATAATTTTGTATGTCCCAAGAATTATGTTATAATTTTGGCAGAAAAAATGTTCTCCAACCCTGTCCTAAAGAATCAGGCTTAAAAAAAAAGAAAAAAGAAAAAGAATCAGGCTAGCATATCTCAGTAACGTAAAGGAAGAGATATTGTCAGATGTTATGGGGTATCCTAATGCCCTACAACACTATCAGGTGGGCTCTGTCTTCTCCATCCAGGTGAGAAGCTAACCCTGGTGCTAATGATTTGGGCACTGTTTGTGGTTGAGGACACCCTCTATGGCATTCCCTCTTAGTCCCTTCAGTCACCTGACTTGCAGTACAATGTTAAGACCAAGGGCTCTGGGGTGAAACTGATCTGAGTTCAAATTCAGACTGAACCACTTAAGCTGTGTTACCTTGTGCAACACTCTGAGACCTACTTCTGTAAAACGTGATAAAATGAGCACATACTTTATGTTGTTGTTGTTGTTAGGTACCATTGAGTCAGTACTGACTCATAGCAACCATATGCACAATAGAACGAAACACTGCCGTGTATTGGCCCAACCTCACAATTGTTGCCATGCTTGAGCCTATTGATGCTGCCACTTTGCCAATCCATCTCGCTGGGGGGTCTTCCTCTTTTTCTCTGACTCTCCACTTTACCAAACATGGTATCTTTCTCCAGTGACTGGTCTCGCCTGACAATATGTCCAAAGTGTGAGAAATGAAGTTTGGCCATCCTGGCCTCCAAGGAGCACTCTGGCTACACTTCTTCCAACACAGATCTGTTTGTTCTTTTGGCAGCCCATGGTACTTTCAATATTCTCCTCTAACACCATAACTCAAATGCACCCATTCTTCGACAGTCTTCCTTATTCACTGTCCAGATTTTGCATGCATTTGAGATTATTGAAAATACCATGGCTTGGGTCAGGCCCACCTTAGTCCCCAAGCTAACATCTTTGCTCTTCAACACTTTAAAGCGGTCTTATGCAGCAAATTTGCCTAATGCAATATGTCATTTGATTTCTTGACTGCTGCTTCCAAGAGTGTTGATTGTTGATCCAAAAAGAATGAAGTCCTTGACAATTTCAATCTTTTCTCCATTGATAAAAATGTTGTTTATTTGTC
>NW_006408575.1:10731097-10733139 GCF_000296735.1 Chrysochloris asiatica | reverse complement strand
ATTCTCTGGGCAAATTATTGAATGATGCAGAAAGCATCAAGAGAAGATGGAAGGAATACACAGAGTCACTGTACCAAAAGGAAATGGTTGATGTTCAACTGTTTCAAGAGGTAGAATATGATCAAGAGCCAATGATCCTGAAGGAAGAAATCCAAGGTGCATTGAAGGAATTGGCAAAGAACAAAGCCCCAGGAATTGATGGAATAAAAATGGAAATCTTTCAAGAAAGTGAGGCAGCTCTGGAGGCACTCACTCATCTCTGCCAAGAAATTTGGAAGACAACTATCTGCCCAACTAATTGGAAGTGATCCGTATTTGTGCCCAGTCCAAAAAGAGGTGACCCAACGGAGTGCGGAAATCATCTCTTTGATAAGGCATGCAAGTAAAGTTTTACTCAAGGTAATACAGAAACAACTACAAGCATACATTGACAGAGAACTTCCAGAGAGAGGATATACCTTATAGGGATGCTATTAATGGGCCCAGGGATGGTTACTTCATTTGCAGGGTTCAATGCAAAATGAAAATTGCAGGGTTCCTTGTTTAAAATCAGGGGAAAAAAATGCCTTTTCTTTCTTCCAGAGTTTCTTTCTTGACCTGCCCTGGGATTGTTTACTTGCAATTAATGTTTCTCCTCTTCATGGGGTACTCAGCAGGGTAGTTAGTGCCCATCCTCATAGGTGCTCTGGGAACACCGCCCCTTGCCCCTAGAGTCTGTACTGGTGCATTGGTGTGGGCAACTAGTTGGGGGCAGGCCATCGGGCCATGTGTGAACTGAAGCTCCAAGCCTCTGTAGCATGCACCGAGTACTTATCAGCTCCCTTACAAAACAGAAATTTAAAGCAAAAATTAAACATTTTAAGGCAGTGAGCAGAGAACATAAAATCACCAAGTATGGGCCCTTGTGCTAGTGCACTGGTGGCATGTCCTGTATGTGGCCGTAAATTGTGCAGTACAATTTCTGGTATAGAACTCCATTTTCTCGCTGGACACCTTAGGAATCTCATAGTTCTACTCTTCACTTGAGTTTAGCAATCTTGTGGTTCAAATCGATCTTTTGGTCTAGTGCTTCTCCTTCAAAGCCACACCAGGAAACTCCATTTCATGGGAAAACTTATTCCAGAGAAGGCATGGGACTTGACCTGTTCACCTGGTTGGTAGTTAGTAACAGACCCAGAACTGAACCGTGATCTCAGACTCAGTTGGGCCTTAGTATCAATCTCTTATTACTAAAGGAATGTGATCAGTGACCGCTCATACAGCTTCCATCACATGGCGCAACCCTGGACTTGTTGAGTGCTTTCCAATCATAGAAACGGTGTGTAGGGTTCCCGAGGAATGACTATTGGGTTTGAACCATCACCCTTGCAGTTTGCAGTCCAGTGTTTATTCTACAGCGCTACACTAAACCTCATAGTGATCCTATAAGAAAAGAGTAGAAGTGCTTCATAGAAGCAAACCCCACATGGCTTTCTAAACTCTGACTCAGTGTCAGCCTCCTCCAGAAAGACATCCCTGCCAAGGACCTCCAATACTATTTTTATTTTCACATATATACGAGTATTCACCACAAATCGAATCACAGGAAATATAAAATTTTATTTCCTGTGCTCTTTACATCCCCAAACATCACGGGCATTTATGCCTTATTAAGTGTTCTTAATCTCATTTTTCATAGCTCCAGAACGCACTATGTTATGGATGCTCCATACTTTATCTCAACAATCCCCATTGCTGAACACTCAGGGTGTGTATCTCTCTTGCTCTCTTTTTTTCTTTTCTGACTGCTGAAAGGCAATATTGTTGTTATTGTTGTTAAGTGTCATCCAGTCGGTTTCGACTCATAGCAACCCTATATAGGGTTTCCAAGGAACAGCTGGTGAGCTTGAACTGCTGACCTTGTAGTTCAAACCGACCTTGCAGTCCAGCTCATTAATCCACAGTGCCACACCAGGACTCCAATGTAGCACGTTTTTATGAACATATACCTAGAGGAGACCAGTTGCCATTGACTCAACTCCCAGACATAGAGACTCATGTAT
>NW_006408575.1:10729383-10730760 GCF_000296735.1 Chrysochloris asiatica | reverse complement strand
TTTCCCTCTCTGGATCCAAAGTCCCCAGCCGCTTCATCACTCCACGTCGTCGTCTCTGTCTCTATCTCAGGCATCTCTGTTTCTCTGGGTAGGGTCCCGTCAATGGCAGATTTTTTGGAAGTAAACTCCGGCCTTTCTTCCCAGGTGCCCCTGGATGAACTCAAACTGACAACATTTCAGTTAACAGCTAGGCACGTTAACAGTTGCAGCATCCAGAGACTCTACCACCACCACCTACTGTAGGTTGGCCACCCTGATCAAAGCTTCATTCACAATTATGTAAGGCCATTTTTGTTAAATGCTTTCAAGCTGCTTCTGACTCATAGCAACCCTGTATAGGGCTTCTAAGGCTTTAAATCTTTCCAGGAGAAGAAAGTTTCATCTTTCTGCCCATTTGTAAGGTAATCCTCAAAGTAACCCAATAGGTTTGTAGTATCATTACTCTAAAGTATAGAGCAGAAAAATGGTTTAAAGCATTTATTAAGACCTGCCTATGGTGCTGTAGGCTAATGTGTCAGACTGCAAAGTCGTTTGAACTGCAAGGTCAGTGGTTCAAGCTCACCAGCTGTTCCTCAGAGACCCTATACAGGGTTGCTATAGGTCGGAATTGTCTCGACGGCACTTAATAACAATAAAGTAAGCATAGTGACATGATGGAATGGGATGAGTGGGGTGGGTGGGGGAGAAAGGAGAGCATCAAATATGGGTGTTTGATTTCAAAACCCATTTTCTCCTATACCTTGCTATCTGCAGTCCCTGCTTCCAACTATGTGAAGCTCTCCACCCCATCCACTTAAAGGTTCATTGTGCCTGATTTACAGATCTTCACTTTTGCAGATGTGTTTGGGTCATCCTGTCATAACTGAACATGAACAGCCAAGGAGGGATTTGAGGTGTGTAAAACCAGGGTACTGGAACCAGGTCTTCTGATAGACTGACCTGGACTTCCCAGACTATGACTCCATTCCCTGATTCCATCACCCTAAAGGGTCTTAGTTGGACCAGAAACCTGTGACATAATCTCAGAGCAAGTGCCATAGATGGATACTTGCTGTCTTGAAGAATTTAAGAGGTTTAATTTTATGCCATGCCACTTAGCAGGGGACCTTGAGCAAACATATTTATTGCTTCTGTGGCTAAGTTTCTGCATTTCTAAGTAACTGTATATAAAACACTCAGGAAAGAAAACCTTTTAGGATTTTATGGAAATGTGGCTCCATCTTCTGGTCAGTAATGATTACTGCAGTCTTTTGTGTGTTGCTCACTGAGGATTGGTTTGGGGGCAGAGTTGTTCCGAAAGCCCAGAGAATTGCCGTGGACTCAGGGCTGCATTGGTGCTTATGATTGGGTCCTGTGCTACTAGTTATTGTTGCTGTT
>NW_006408575.1:10705588-10707019 GCF_000296735.1 Chrysochloris asiatica | reverse complement strand
CAAACAGTCACCATAACCTTCTTAGCTGATCTCTCTGCCGTGAATTTAACTAATTCAGCATGCCCCCTCAGAAGCCACTGTTTTAATTGGACCTGTTTTGAAGACATCCTAATGAGACTAAGACAAATGTGTTTCTGAGAGAACTTGTCTGCAGTTATCCACTGATTGCAGAGACATGTTTAAACGTATTTTGTTTAGAATAAACCTATGCATGTATGAACTGGAACCCTAGTAGTAACACCTTTTATGCCAATACCAGTGCATTTCAGATTGCTAATACCTAGGATATCTATCTTTTTGCATTCTATTTCATTTTGACAGCTTTCAATTTTTCTGGACTCCTATTTCATACATTCCATGTTCCATTATTAAAGGGTGTCTGTCACTGTTTTGTTTTTGTTTTTTTTTTCTCTCATTTTGAGTCATGCCACATCAACACTTGCCCCAAACTTTACTCCATCAATGTCATTAAGGTTGACTCTACTTTGAGGAGGCGGCTTTTCCATAGTCATATTTTGAGTACCTTCCAACCTGAGGGGCATATCTATATCTGCTGGTTCTATCTATATTAGACAGTGTTCTCCTATTCATATGGTTTTCACTGGCCAATTATTTTAGAGCTAGATTACCAGGTCTTTCTTCCTCATTTGTTTTAGTCTAGAAGCCATGGGGGACTCTGCTGGTATCTGATATACTGGTAACATAGCTTCCAGCATCATAGCAACATAAAAGCTACCACAGTACAACAAAATGACAGGTAAGTGGTGGTCCTGGATGTGGAAGGAAGAAGGAGGCAGAAACCTCCATTCCCTCCAACTTGGCTTCTCTGACCCTCAGTTTCCCCATCTTATATATACCCAGCCAGCTTCACAAGATTATTAAGAGGATTAAATGGATTATTAGCATGGAGATGCTTTGTGAATTCTTGCACCCTATATTAAAGTATTAAATTTCCAGACATGTCTGGAACCTTCTCAAGCCACAAAGGACCCCTGGTGCTAATTGACTGTAGCCCAATGGCTATGGGAGCTCAGAGGCAGAGATGCCTTGTGGGGCTAAGTAATCAGCACATTCTTCAGTGAGGAGGCAGTGCTTTATCTTCCAGTCCTAATGAAAGAAGACCATCCTTGGCCTCAGACTCCAGAACATCCGGGCAGAATCTAGGTGTGCACTCCTGTCTCCTTCCCAGATTCTGCCACTATCTAGAGAGGAATAAAACACAAGTCAAAGAAAATAATGTTGGAGACAATTCTATTGGCCCAGCTTCTAAAAAGCTCAGAACCTACAATGGGAGACACAAGAAGGGACAGTTCACCTATATTGTTGTTGTTGTTAAATGCCATCGAGTCGGGTCCGACCCATAGCGACCCTGTACAGGGTTTCCGAGGGTGTAAATCTTTACGGGAGTAGAAAGCCTCATCTTTCTCCCGC
>NW_006408575.1:10697298-10705488 GCF_000296735.1 Chrysochloris asiatica | reverse complement strand
TGGAGGACATTAAATCTGTGTCCTCCAATTTAAATTAGTGAGGCCCAGGGATGAAACTTGAGGAAGTAACAGAAACCTTTTCCAGCTTGGATCTTGAGCTTCCTGTGCAATCTTGAGTCTGTTTGAACTTCAGAAAATTGTGGAAATAAGGGACTACAAGGCATGAGAGAGATCATCCAGTGCAACTCTGCCTTTCTTGTATGCCCCCAGAGATGGTGAGATCACTACCTTCCTGGGGGAAGCCCTCCTTGTCATAAGGGAGTCCTCGTGTGGCTACTGTGGGTTAATGCACTGGACTGCAAATTCAGTTTGAACTCCAAGGTCATCAATTCAAGCCCACCAGCTGCTCCTTAGAAACCCTATACAGGGTCGCTATGGGTTGGAACTGACTCAATGGCACGTAACAACAACAACAACCCTTTGAGAATCCTACATCCATATGACAGCACCGAACAATATCAGCAAGAACAACTCAATATTTCTAGAAGATGATCACTCCTCCCTCTTCCATTTGAGTTACCTGCATCAGAGTCACCTTGGGTGACTTGCTGAATCAGAATATTTGGGGACAGACCCAGGGATCTGCACCTAAAACAGCCTTTGCAGGTAAAGCATACTGAGCTTTGGGACACATTGGTGTATCTCTGGTGTATCCTGTGAATGAACAGTATCTACTCTTTCCCATTACCCTAGGGAAACTATTTTTCACAGGACATGATTGTTTTCTTTTATCTCACCATTCTGTTTCTTTTGTCAGTTTCTGTTTTCTCTTTCGTCTGGTATTCATCCTATTCTGTAAATAGAATGTCATAGAATTTGGGGACTAGCAGTATTCCTAACAGGGCACCTAGTCCAATTCCTAATTTGATAAGACACTTGAGACTCAGAGAAGGGAGCTACTCCTTGAGAGAGCTAACATGAGACTGAGTCATCTGACTCCTTATTCAGTGCTCTTTCCATTAAACAATTCTGTCAGTTGTCAATAGCACACATCAGGTGATATTGACATCCTGCCAGACTCCTTCTTAGATGACTTCTGAAGCCATCTTGGTGTCATATAACTATTCCTGCCCAAACTGATTGGACCATAAATGGTCATCTTACCTCTGAGTGGAGCCAGTCTGACATTCTCTTGAAAGAAATTATCACTAAAAATCACCAAACATACTCCAGGGTTGAAGTGGCACATTTTGGGCTTTGACTGCTTAGGAGCAGGCAGAGAGAGATGATCTATAGAGGGAGGCAGGTGTACATGGGAGAGTATACACTTTCAGAGGGAGAAATAGTATACACATACACACACAAATGAGAGAGAGAGAGTAGCTATGAAAGTGGTTATGTGCCGTAAAGTGGGTTCCGACTCATAGAGGCCCTGTATAGGGTTTCTGGGGTTGTAGGTCATTACGGGAACAGAAAGCCTCATCTTTCTCCCACAGAATTGCTGGCAATTTTGAACTGCTTGAGATTAGTAGCCTGACTAATAACCATTATTCTACCAGAGTTCCTTAGATAGATAGATATAGGTGGGTCAGTAGAAAGATAGATAGATAGCTGCCATTGATTTGACTCTGACTCATGTGGACTTAATGTACAATAGAAAAAAAAATTGTCCAGTCCTACATTATCTTACTGACTGCTGACAAATTCAAGTCCACTGTTGAAACTATTATATGAATCTAGCTCACCAAGTGTCTTACCTAAACTCACTGACCTCTACTTTACCGAATCCAATGTGCTCTTCTAGTGGTTGACATGTCTAAAACAAGTGAGTCAGAAAATTCTCTGTTGTGATCCACAGGATTTTCATTGGCTAATTTTTGTAGCAAATTGCCAGGCCTTTTTCCCTAGTCTCTCTTAGCCTAGAAGTCTGCTGAAGCCTGTCCATCATGGGTAACCTAGCTGATATTTGAAATACTGGTGCCATAGGTCCCGTTTCACAGCAACATGTAAGCCACCGCAGTATGGGTGGTGGAAGAAAGAGATTCAGAGGTATAAACAGAGAGCGTGAGAGAAAGAGAAAGATCAAGAAAGAGAGAGACCGAGACACAGAATAGAGATAAAAAAAGAGATCAGGATAGAGAGAAAATATTGAAAAAGAAAGTCAGAGAGACAAAGACAGAACCCTTCCTTGACATGTGGTATTATCTCAGTTTTTTCCAAGGTCCAACTGACCTCTTGCCCTGGGCTTCCCTGAGATACCTTTTCTTACCAATGATTCCCTTTAAGCTCATGTGAACTTCAGTGAATTTCTGATTTTTGCAAAGTCATGATTCCCAAGCAAGCTGGCCTGCAAGGGGCTTTTGGGCAATCCCTCACAAACCCAACCAGCTAGCAAATGTTGCAAGCTGGAGAAGCAAACTGTATTTTCTGCTCAACAGACCATCTGTCACTTCCTGTTACCTCCTAGGTCTGGAGATAACTCTATTCCTCTGCATAACATCAACAAAGCCGCCAACTCCCAGTGGTTGGCTAGCTCTCCTGTCAGTGATAGTTGTCATTGGCACAAACTCCCTGCTCACACAGAGCCAAGCTAATAAGGCTCCTGCTATGCTCCTTGGTACCCCCAGGCTTCTGCTCACAAGATGTCCTGCCTAGGCCTATACAGCTCCCACCTGTGTCCCCTTGACCTCATGCATCTGCTCATCCATGAGCCCTCCCCAATGACCTTGTAGCATACAGATTCTTCGGTTTTCTGAATCTTTTGAGTACCTAGTCTCTCTCTTCTCTCCTTTAGTACATATTGCTCCATAATTATGTTTACTAAATTATAAGCCTAAACCTATCAAGTATAATATGTGAGTGGGAAAGTAAATCATTAAACTCCTATTCTTTGGGGCAATAATGTTAGTTGCTGTCAAGTTGGTTCTAACTCACGTGTGTCAGAGTAGAACTGTGCGTCATAGGGTTTTCAAGGCTGTGACCTTTCAGGAACAAATCACCAGGTCTGTCTTACAAGCTATCTCTGGGTAGATTTGAACAACTAACCTTTTAGTTAGTAGTCAAATGCTTAGCTGTATATGCCATCCAAGGACTCACTGGTTAATAACAGCTATTAAAAACATAGACTGTTATTTGGAGACTACAAATCTTCCTGGTGCTGTTCAAAGTACTTGTTAACTAGTAAATTATTTAATTGTCACAACATCTGTTTACAGAACAGGAAGCTGAGGCACAGAAAGGTTTAGTAACTTGATAAAGTCATATCTTTAGTAATTGTCAGAGCATAAGGTGATTTCATGTCCGTATTGGAGTCCTTTTCCAACACTCGTCTGTCAGTTTGTCCCACTTTGATGACTTGTGTGTTGCTGTGAAGCTGGAAGCTATGTCACTGGTATTTTGACTGCCGGCAGGGTCATTCATGATGGACAGGTTTCCGCTGAGCTTCCAGAGTAAGGCACACTTGGAAGGAGAGGCAGACTACTATGGACATTTAGCCACTGAAAACCTTATGAATGACAATTGTGAAACAATGTCAGATAGTATCAGATAGTGACTATTGAAACATAATGAAGAGCACCAGAATACTGTCAGGTATCGTGCCAGAAATTTGGAAGGTTGTAAGGCAAGACTGGGGAAGAGCCGCCTCCTCAAAATAGAGTTGACCATGATGACGTGAATGTATTCATGGTTTTCACACTTCGTTTGCTGATGGGGCACAACTCAAACTGAGAAGAAGTAGCTGCAAACATCCATTAATAATTAGAACATGGAGTGTATGAAGTATGAATCTAGGAAAAGTTGCCAAAAAATGGGATGCTTAAACATCAATATCCTAGGCATGTGAAAGTTGGACAGTAGATAAGGGATACTGTTGCAGAATTGGTACATTTGAATTACAGTGTTGGAGAAGAATATTGAAAGTGCCATGGCCTGCTAGAAGAACAAACAAATCTGTGCTGGAAGAAGTACAACCAGAATGCTCTTTGGAAGCCAGGATGATGACACTCTGTCTCTCATACTTTAGACGGATTGTTAGGAGGGTCCAGTCCCTGGAGAAAGATCACATGCTAGGTGAATTGGAAGGTCAGCTAAAAAGAGGGAGACGCCCAACAAGATGGATTGGCACAGTGGCAGCAGCACCGGGCTCTAACTTAACAATGATCGTGAGGATGGTGCAGGACTGAGGAGTGTTTCACTTTGTTGTGCATAATAAGGTCAGTATGAGTCAGAATTGATTTGATGGCACCTAACAGTTGAAATCCTGGTGCAGCACTTAGGATAAGCACGGGGACTATAAGGTTGGTTTGAACCACTCTATATGGGACTTCTGGTGTGGCACTGTAGCATAAATGCAGGACTGCAAGGTCGGTTTAAACCTCAGGGTTGGCAGTTCAAACTTACCAGCTGCTCCTTGGAAATCCTATTCTGGGTCGCTATGAATTGGAATTGACTCAATGGCACTTAGCAACAATTCCTCCTCGCTTACTTGCTAGTGTCTAGATATCTACCATTACAATGTTCTTTTATCTTAAAGCTATTTGTTCCAAACCATAGTGTCCCTATGTACAACAGAATGAAACACTACCTGGTCGTGCACCATCTTCAGAGTCAGTAGTTCTGTTGGAACCTATTGTTACAGCCACTGTGTTAATATCTTGGTGAAGGTCTTCCTCTTTCACACTGACCAAGTATGATGTCTTTCTCCAGGAACTAGTTCCTTCTGATAACAAGTCCAAAGTACTTAAGATAAAGATTTGTCATCCTCCCTTCTAAGGAGCATTTGGGCTATACTTTTTCTAAGAAAGGTTTGTTCATTTTTCTGGCAGTTCATAGTATATTCAGTACTCATTACCAACACTGTAGTTTAAAAGCATAAGTTCTTTTTCATTCTTATTCATTGTCCAGTTTTCACAGGTATATGAGGCAATTGAAAATACCATGGCTTGAGTCAGACATACCTTAGTGACGTCTTTTTAATATTTTGAACCTACCAGCCACTCCATGGGATAAAGATGTGGCAGTCTAAGTCTGTAACGATTACAGTCTTGGAACTCTTATCTGACAATTCTACTCTGTCCGATTGGGTAGCTATGAGTCAAAATTGACTTGAGAACAATTTATCTTTCCTTTTTTTTTTTTTTTAAGGCTGTAAGTACTTTAAAATACAGATATCTTAGGCAGGGCTTCCTGGTGTGAAGTTGTAAAATAAGCACTGGGCTGCTAACCAAAAGGTCAGCAGTTCAAACTCACTAGATGCTTCTTGGAAACCCTATACAGGGTCGCTTTGAGTCAGAACTGACAGAACTTAGCAACAATTCTTTGGCAGAAAGAGATCTGGGGAAGATTGAGGAAAGACCTCCCAGATGACCACAGTTACTCTGTGAGAGTCAGAACTGTTGAATAATCAGAAACTGTCCATTTTCTAAGGTGCCCTGGTGAGGTAAGCATTAGACTGCTAATCACAAGTCTGGTGGTTCAAACCCACGATTTGCTCCCTTGGAGAGACATGAGGCTGTTTGCTCTGCTCAGAAGCCCTATGGAACAGTCAGATTTGACTTGAAGGTCATTGGTGTTTTTCTTTTTATGTGTGTGTGTGGGACCATTTTTAAAGGTGTTCCGGATGATGCAAATGGTTAACCTTTGGGAAGTTTGAATTCACCCAGACACCTTAGAAGAAAGGCCTCTTGTTTATTTCTAAAACATCACAGCCTTTGAAAACCCTCCAGAGCACAGGTCTGCTCTGAAACATGTGTGGTTGCCTTGAGTCCAAATTGATCAGATAACAACGGGTCTCCATTTTTAAATGCATCCTGTAGTACACTAGCACTGCAGGATGTTAAATAGGTTTTAGTTAAAAAATATATTGTCAAATAAGTGTTGAAAACACTCAGTTAAACTGTTGTCTTTGAGGCACAATTTAATATGCTGATGGGCACTGTGATTCTGTAAGAAATTGACCACAGGCTCTGTTTTTACAGATCATCTCTCAAAATTAGCCTTTAATGGAACTTTCCTTGAGAAGTGCTGCCTGGATCCATTGCTTAAACAAATCATCACAACTCACCATTACTCAGTGTTTTTAGTGCTTCCTGTGGAAATAAATATACCCAGCTGCCCTTCCTTAAAGGAAACCTGATGGTGTGTGGTTAAACTCTCAGCTGCTAACCAAAAGGCTGGTGGTTCGAACCCACCAGCCACTCCATGGGAGAAAACAGTCTCTATTTCTGTAATGATTACATTCTTGGGAACCCTATGAGGCAGTTCTATCATCCTATAAGGTCACAATGTGTCAGAATTTATTCTGTAGCAATGGGTTTGGGCTTCACCCTCCTTCCTTAGCATTGGCTTCTCAGTAGACTTTCCACATTCTCCTGCCTGGACATTTTGTCACCAGCTAGCTGAATTTACAGGATTAGGATCATTTCCTGACACTTTCTGTCTTTGTGTAATCATCCTTGCTCACTCTTTCTTTTTGGAAATGTTATTAATGCCTGCAAAGTGCCTGAGGTACTCAGACCCTGAGGATTGGATCTGGTCTTTTGGGGAAAGGGCAAAGGATGATGGGAGACAAAGAAGGGAGAGCTCATTTCTAGTGGGGTAGGGGAGATCCTGGGAGGTGTGTACAGTATGGAGGGGAAGTCCATTCAGACCTGGGCTGGAAGGGTGACTTAAGGCAATAGGTGGACCTTGTGATCACGAGTGGGCAGAGATCTCATGGGCAGCAGCAGTAGGTCATCCTCTGACAAGTACTTCGTCCCCCTCACCCCTGGCTGAGGTAGAACTCACTGCTCACAGTAGCTGCTATAAAGGGAGCTGCAGGCTCCACTTTGGTGCTCTGTTTGTTAATTGTTAAAAGGTTCCTCCTCTCTCCCATCCTCTTCTTAGCCTTGGTTAAACCTCAGCCAAGTTGTGAGGGAGGCGATTTTGTGTTTAGGGTTCCAGGAGGGCAGGGCTATGTTTAGTGTCTAATAATGGCACTGTACTTCCAATATATGTTGAGGGACAGACAGATAAGCAGATAGACTTTGTTGACTTAGTGGACATTCATGCCTGCCTCTGATCCCTCTTCTTCCCATCTCTTTTCTATGTCTCCAGGGTCTTGTTTTGGGACCTAGCTGTGAATCTACTGAAGGGTTCGCCACACCACAAGTATTTTTATTTTCACATGATGCTCTTGAAGAGCACCAGGTCTTAAAGATCCACAAATCGATACTCACAGACCCCAAAGAGTCCTCGAATACCAGAGTTGAGTGAACACCAAGAAGGCAATACTAACATCAAAGTAGAGATAGCCAGGCACTGGGACAGGAGATGAGGGCATCTTCTATGTAAATTTTTCTAAGAAATGTTGCAAACAGTAGATTAGGTGCTGTAAGATAAGCAGTGGACTGCTAACCTAAAGGCTGGCAGTTTAAACCTACTAGCCTAGCCGCTCCATGGCAGGAAGATGAGGCTTTATCTATACAGGGTCACTGTAATTCAGAATTGACTTGATGGCAGTGAGTTTGCTTGTTTGCTATAATAGAAAGATCATAGTTTCTAGACTCATGCTTGGTTCAAGTCCCAACCCTATCATTCATGGATAGTATGAGCTTGGCGAAGAATTACTTAAGTCTTTAATTCCTTCTTTGTAAAACAATAATATTGCCTATCTAAACAGGTAATTGGAGCCCTGGTGTGGCACTGTGAGTTAATGTGCCAGACTACTAAGCCGTTTGAACTGCAAGGTCAGCAGTTCAAGCTCACCAGCTACTCCTTGGAAACCCTACATAGGGTCATTATGGGTCAGAATGGACTCTACAGCACTTAACAACAACAACAACAACAAACAGGTAAATGGGGAGCACTTGTGGCACTGTGGGAGAAGCACAGGACTGTTAACTACAGGGTTGGCAATTCAAACTCACCAACAACTCTGCAGGAACAACATGAGACTTTCTGCTCCCATAAAGATTTAAAGCCTCAGAAACCCTATACAGGATCTCTATGAGTCGGAACCCACTCAATGGCACCTAACAACTACAAAAGACTAAATGAGACAAGACTTGTGACAGTTCTGTGCTAGTTACCACATTGCTGTCACATGAGAGAAGTGGCCACTCCTATGCTATTCAGGGGTTATTTCTCCTTAACTTTTTTTTTAATGTTTTATTGTGAATTACATGATAGTTTACATGGGGGAACTTTAGTTTTACATTCATTCCATCATGTATCATCTCATTGCCATGGTTCCAATCCCCTCCATGCATC
>NW_006408575.1:10671620-10694751 GCF_000296735.1 Chrysochloris asiatica | reverse complement strand
TATGATATGTCTTGGTGATTTTCTTTTGGGGTCTGCCTTTCTTGGAGTACGTTGAGCTTCTTGAACGTTTATTTTTTTTGCTTTTCAGGATGTTGGAGAAATTTTCTTCTAGTCATTCAAAAGAATTTGCAGTGCAGCATCTCAACCCACAACACTACGCTGGGCTCGCTCTCAAACCAGTGAAGAAAGGCAGACCAAATTTGCATCTCAGCTTGTCCCGGGTGCGTAAGCGCCTGGCAGTGGAAAGTGCCAGTGGTGGGCGCGGGTCCTGGCCACTTGGCTAAGCCCCCACCTCCACTCACTCAGATGTATGTGGGCAAACCGTGAGCAAACCCACTCCTGATACCGAAGGAAAAAAACAAGATCGGAGCCACCCAAAATCAGCAAAGCACACCGTGCACCTTTTTTTCTCTCCCCTAAATGTTCCTGCAATTCTAAAGGCTTTGCGGTCTGGCAGATTAAACCACAGCAGGGGTGCTTTGTTACTGGTATTAAGCTGCTACTCAGCTTGGGCTGGCCCAAACCTTAATGCTTTGATGGGCGTTCCTGAGGCTAGGAGGCTGGGCAGAGGGCTGGCCTAGGCGGAAGAGGTGGGGGATGGCTTAGTGCTTGTAGGCAGATGGGGTCTGTTTTTGATGACATCTAAAATGCCTCTCTTTGTCTCCCTGTGCCTTGAGACCCCCAATTTGTCCTATATACACGCCGGTAATGCCCAATGTGGCAATGAGGACCCCCCTGGCATGGACTATGTTGGTTCCTGTGGCCCCACTGGTTTTCTGAGAGCGTCAGTCCTTTGAATGGGTCTGCTCAGGCCCTGCTAAGTTTTGCAGTGGGCAGGGCCTTCCCCGGGAAGGAGCCTGGAGCAGGAGGGTAGAAGTTAAAAATGCTCGTAACTCCTCAATAGTTTGATCCTTCAAAAAAACAAGTTCATAAAGTTGCAGCCTAATGTTTCATGTTTGCCCAAAAGCTGTCTGTCTACCAGGCAGGGGCCCCAATTTGTGATACCACCCCTACTTTTTCCCAAGCCCACGTACCTGTCCTGCCCTGTCCTGGAAGCGCTGCCTTCTATGTCCTTAACTTTTTATTGTGAATTTGGTGAAGGTTTACAGGATAGATCAGTTTTCCATTCAACAATTCTTTTGGTTTGCTTCATGTTAGTGATTGTAATCCCCACAATGTAACATCATGTATTCCACTTCCTCCCTGAGTTTCCTGTTTCCATTCCTCCGTCTTTCCTAAACCTTCCTGCCTTCTGAACCATCCGAGGAATCCATACAATGAGACATATAATGGAGTTACATATCTTATATAGAGACATATATTGCATAGCTCAAGAGACTGGCCTTGATACTCAATAAGTGACTTGTTTCTGACCCTGTTGCTCTGCTTATACCAACTTGATATTATTTATGACTAGAGGACTAGATCAACAGTTGTCTGGCAGTTTGTTGTACTGTGGAGGCTTATGTGTTGCTGTGATTCTGGAAGTTATGCAACCAGTATTTTAAATACCAGCAGAGTCACCTATGGACTCCTGGTGTGGTGCTTTGGGATAAGCACTGATCTACGAACCACAAGGTCGGTGGTTCAAACTCAGCAGCAGCACCTCAGAAATGCTGTAAAGGGTCACTATGAGTCAGAACTGACTTATCAGCACTTGACAACACAACAATAGGGTCACCCATAGTGGACAGGTTTCAGCTGAGCTTCCAAACTAAGACAGATTAAGAAGAAGGAGAGGTAGAGTACTTCCGAATATTTAGTCACTGAAAACCTTATGAATAGCAGTGGAATATTGTCAGATAGCACCAGAATATTGGATATTAAAACATGATGAAGAGCACCAGAATAGTGTCAGATATAGTGCTGGAAGATGAGTCTGGTTGGAAGTTGCCTTTCAGGTTGGAAGGCACTCAAAATTTGACTAGGGAAGAGCTGCCTCCTCAGAGCAGAGTTGACTGTGATGATGAGAATGGATTAAACTTTTGGGACCTTCATTTGCTGATGGGACAAAAGTCAAAATTAGGAGAAAGAGTTGTAAACATCTGTTAATAATTGGAACCTGAAATATATGAAGTATGAACCTAGGAAAATTGGAAGTTGTGAAAAATGAAATGGAACGCATAAAGATTGATATTCTAGGCATTAGTGAATTGAAATGGACTGGTATTGGCCATTTTGAATCTGACAGTCACCTGGCTTACTCTGTAGAGAATGACAAACTGAAGAGGAATGATGTTGCATTCATCACCAAAATTTTAAAGTACAATGCTGTCTTTAATAGGACAATTTCCATATGCCTTTAAAGAAGACCAGTTAATGCAAATTTACTTACAAACCACCAAAACCAGTGATGATGAAATTGAAGAATTTTATGGTCTTCTTCAGTCTGTCAATGCAATCAAGATGCATCGAAAATTATTGGTGATTAGAATGTAAAGGTTGGAAACAAGGAGGAAGGATCAATAGTTGGAAAATATGGCATTGATGATAGAAATGAGGCAGGAGATCACATGCTAGAATTTTGCAAGACCAATGACTTCTTTGTTGCAAATATCTTTTTTAAACAATATAAAATATGACTGGATGCATGGACCTTCCTAGATGTAATACACAGAAATTAAATTGATTCTTTCTGTGGAAAAAGACGGTAGAAAAGTTCCATATCATCAGCCAAACTAATACCAGGGCAGACAGTGGAACAGACTATCAATTGATCATATGCAAGCTTAGGTTGAATCAGAAGAAAAATTTTAAAAGTCCATGAGAACCAAATCAAGAACATAATACAGAAAGAAAGCAAAAGGTCATTAAGGAGACAAGAAAGAAGGAAAAGACCAAAATAGATGTCAGAATAGACTTTGAACTTGCTCTCCAGTGTTGTTGTTGTTAGGTGCCATTGAGTCAGTACTGACTCATAGTGACCCTATGCACAAGAGAACAAAACACTGCCCAGCCCTGGGCCAACATCATAATTGTTGCCACACTTGAACTCATTGATGCTGCCACATTCCCAACCCATCTCGCTGGGGGTCTTCCTCTTTTTCTCTGACCCTCCACATTACCAAACATGATATCCTTCTCTAGCGACTGGTCCCTCCTGACAATATGTACAAAGTATGAGAGATGAAGTTTGAACATCCTGGCCTCCAAGGAGCACTCTGGCTATACTTCTTCCAACACAGATCTGTTTGTTCTTTTAGCAGCCCATGGCACTTTCAATATTCTTATCCAACACCATAACTCAAATGCATCAATTATTTTATGGTCTTCCTTATTCATTGTCTAGCTTTCACATGCATATGAGGTAATTGAAAACACCATGGCTTGGGTCAGGCACACTTTAGTCCTCAAGCTGACATCTTTGTTCTTCAACACTTTTAAAAGGTCTTGTGCACCAGGTTTGCCTAATGCAATACATCGTCTGATTTCATGACTGCTGCTTTCATGAGTGTTGAGGTTGAGCCAAGAAGAATGTAGTCCTTGACAACTTCAGTCTTTTCTCCTTTGATAAGAATGTTGTTTGTTGTCCAGTGGTGAGGATTTTTGTTTTCTTTACACTGAGATACAATCCATACCAAAGGCTGTGGTCTTTGATCTTCATCAGTAAGTATCTTAAGTCCTCTTCACTTTCAGTGAGCAAGGTTGTATCATATGCATTTACATGAGTCTTCCTCTAATCCTGATGCCACGTTTTTCTTCACGTAATCCAGCTTCTCGTATTATTTGCTCAGCATACAGGTTAAATAAGTATGGTGAAAGAATGCAACCCTTTCACACACCATTCTTAATTTTAAATCATTCAATGTTCCTATGTTCTGTTCGAACAACTGCCTCTTGGTCCATGTACAGATTTGTCATGAGCACAATTAAGTGTTCAGGAATATTTATACTATACAATGTTGTACACAGTTTGTCATGATCCACACAATTGAAAGCCTTTGCAGAGTCAGTAAAGCATGCGTAAACATCTTTCTGATATTCTCTGTTTTCAGCCAAGATCCATTGAACATCAGCAATGATATCCTCGTTCCATGTCCTCTTCTGAAACCTGCTTGAACTTCTGGAAGTTCTCTGTCAATGTATGCTTGCAGCCGTTTCTGTATTAGCTTTAGTAAAACTTTACTTGCATGGGATATCAAAGAGATTGTCTGATGATTTCTATATTCCATTGGGTCACCTCTCTTTGGAATGAGCACAAATACAGATCTCTTCCAATCAATTGGTTAGATAGCTGTCTTCCAAATTTTTTGGCATAGATGAGTGAGTGCCTTCTGTGCCACCTCACTTTCTTGAAAGATTTCAATTTGTATGCCATCAATTCCTGGTGCCTTGTTCTTTGCCAATTTTTCAATGCACCGTGGACTTCTTCCTTCAGTATCATTGGCTCTTGTTCATATGCTACCTCTTGAAATGGTTGTACATTAACCATTTCCTTTTGGTACAGTGAGTCTCTGTATTCCTTCCATCTTCCTCTGATGCTTTCTGCATCATTCAGTAAGTTTCCCAGGGAATCATTCAATAAAAGAAGTGGAGGCTTGAATTTTTTCTTCAGTTCCCCCAGCTTGAGAAATGCTGAGTGTGTTCTTCCCTTTTGGTTTTCTGACTCCAGATCTTTGCACATTTCATTGTAATATTTGACTTTGTCTTCTCGAGTTGACCTTTGAAAATTTCTGTTCAACTCTTGTACCTCCTCGTTTCTTCTATTTGCTTTAGTATTTCTATGCTGGAAAGTATGTTTCAGTGTCTTGTCTGACTTCCGTTTTGAACTTTTCCTTCTTTCTTGTCTTCTTAATGACTTTTTGCTTTCTTCATGTATGATGTTCTTGATGTCATACCACAACTCTTTTGGTCTTTGGTCCTTAGTGTTTACTGTATCAAATCTGTTCTTCAGATGATCTCTAAATTCAGGTGGGATATATTCAAGGTCATATTTTGGCTCTCATGCACTTGTTTTCATTTTCCTCAGCTTCAGTTTGAATTTACATATGAGCAATTGATGATCTGTTCCATAATCTGTCTCTGGCATTGTTTTGACTGATGATATGGAGCTATTTCATCATCTCTTTCCACTGGTGTAGTCAATTTGATTTCTGTGTATTCCATCCGTAGAGGTCCATGTGTATAATTGTCTCTTATGCTGTCTAAAGAAGGTATTTGAAATGAACAAATAATTGATTTTGCAGAATTCTATCATGCAATCTCCAGCATCATTTCTATCACCAAGGTCATATTTTCCATCTACTAATCCTTCTTCTTTGTTATCAACCTTTGCATTCCAATCACCAGTAATGATCAATACATCTTGATTGCATGTTTGATCAATTTCATATTGATAGTTGGTAGAATTCTTCTATTTCTGGCTTTAGTGGTTGGTGCATAAATTTGAGTACTAGAGGTATTAACTGGTCTTCCCTGTAGGTGCATGGATATTATCCTATCACAGACAGCATTGTACCTCATGACTGATTTGGTATGTTCTTTTTGACAATGAATGCAACACCATTCCTCTTCAATTTGTCATTCTTGTCATAGTATACTATGTGGTCATCAAATTCAAAATGCCTAATAGCAGTCCATTTCATCTCATGAATGCCTAAGATATTGATGTTTATGCGTTCCATTTCATTTTTGGCAATTTCCAATTTTCCTAGATTCATACTTCATACTTCATTTTGTGTTCTGATTTTCAATGGAAGTTTACAGCTGTTTCTCTTCATTTTGGGTTATATGCCATCAGCAAATGAATGTCCTTCGGGCTTTACTCCCACGGACTTTACGCCATTCGCTTCATCACGTTCAACTCTAGTTTGAGGAGGCAACTCTTCTTCAGTCACATTTTGAGTGCCTTCCAACCTGGAAGGCTCATATTCCAGTACTGAATCTGACAGTGTTTCTCCACTATTCATAAAGTTTTCAGTGATTAAATATTCAGAAGTGGTTAGTCACTCCTTCTAGCCTGTCTTTGTCTGGAAGCTCTTCTGAAACCTGTCTACCATTGGTGACCGTGCTGGTGTTTAAAATACTGGTGGCATAGGTTTCAGAATCACAGCAACTCACAAGCCACCACAGTTAAGACAAACTCATAGATGGGTGGTAACTCCAGTGTAGGGCTACTAAATAAATGAAAGAATTGAGCAATAAAAGCTGAACAGAAAATTTCAAAGGGTATCTCTAGAAGACACAGTACAATATTATAATGAAATGTGCAAAGGCCTGGAGTTAGAAAACCAAAAGGGCAGAACATATTCCGTGTCTCTCAAGTCAAAAGAACTGATTTAAAAATTCAAGCCTCAACTTTCAATATTGAAGGATTCTATGAGAAAAACAAGTGAAGGACTCAGAAAGCATCATAAGAAGATGGAGAAAATATACTGTTACTGTACAAAAAGAAATGATACAGTGTTCAAGCATTTCAAGGGGTTGTATATGATCAAGTGCCAATGAGACTGAAAGAAGTCCAAGGTACACTGAAGGCATTGTCAAAGCACAAGGCTCTGGGAATTGATGGTTCAAACCAACCTGTGGTTCAATGCGTTATCCCACAGCAGTATAGAAAATAAAAATTAAGTTGGACCTGAGGGATGAGATTTGGGCCTGAGACTGTGTGGAGGAAATGGAGATTTGGAATAGAGAACAAGAAGTGAGAAACCTTAATGTTTGCTCAGGGATTACAAAGGAGGCAATTTTAGGTTGAGCTGTTGGTTGAAGGGAGAAAACCAAAAGGAGATAAAGCTTAAAGAATATATCTGGGTCCTAGAATCACAAAAAGTTGGAAGGTACATAAGGGGTCATCTGAACCAATCTTGCAGCAGGAAAATTACCCATGATTTAAAAGGCCTTTCGGAGCTTGCATCTGAGGCTCAGCTCTGCTTCTCCTTTGTGTGGTGGAATAATAATGCTTGTCCAGCCTATTCTGTGACTGTCAGGAAGATTTAGTGAGTCCTGGTCTGAGGAATTGCTAAGAGATGCAAGGCAAAGGGATTGTCTATTCCTCTCCGGGCCTTGATTTTGCTGTTGTAACACAATATTGTACAGGGAAGTGGAATCAGGATATTGGTACCCAGGAGGGGCATGAGGGGACTTAGGGAGGGTCCTAAGTGAATGGAGGGGCTGCTCCTTTAGAAACAACTAGGATTCTTACCTCTCTCTCCCCGCTAATTTCTCAACAAGGACTAGCTGGGAATGGTAGCTTCCCTTGGAGACTGTCTCTCCTTCCTGCTTGTGCTAGACTCTGGTCTTGCTGGGATGGTTTATACAGTTCCTCCTCCCCAGCCCCTAGGTTCCTGAGTGCAGTGCCAGATTACCTAATAAGTATGAACAGGCTTACTTGTGCTTGCTTATTAATCTGTAGCGAGCAGTTTCACATGTTTGTCACCACGTGATTCTGATTCTAGCATGGCTGGCATCTGTCTCTTTCCCAGCCCCACAGCACCTGCCTAAAGAATCAAAGCCTCTTTTCAAATGTATAATCTTTGACAGGGTCAGAATACCCAGTAAGTAAGGTAAGCATGGACTTACTTGTGCTTGCTTACCAGTCATCAGTGAAAAGTTTCACTTGGTTTTCAACCTGTGAAACTGTTCATTATAAATTAGTAGGCCTGTGCTTACTTTGCTTCCTGGGTAGTTCGCTCTTGCTTGGGTGGCCTGAGGGAGAGGTACAGCTCCTTCTCTTGTCTCCATTACCCCTCTCCATTGTATTCTGACTCCAGCAGCTTCATCTCTGCCTGGGCTCCTCATTCTCCAGGAGTGAGTTCAGAAGGGGGTTGTGCCCCACTGTCTGATTGCTCCTGCTTCTTATATCAGTACTGGCTCGGTAGCTGCTAACCATGGCCACACTTCATGGGCACAGTGGCAGGAGGTGAGGACTTCCGGTGGAGCCAGGACTAGACCTTCTGGTTGGGTGTTCAAGGTATGTAAGAATCATCCAGAGGTTGCTAAAATGTGTCACCCCCAGAAAGGTGATTTAGAGTGGTGTCTGTGGGTCCTGTTGTTAGGTGCCATCGAGTTGGTACTGACTCATAGCGACCCCATGCATAACAGAATAAAACACTGCCTGGTCCTGAGCCAACCTCACAGTTGTTGCTAAACTCCTGAGCCCATCACTGCCACTATTGTGCCAATCCATCTTGTTGGGGGTCTTTCTCTTTTTCTCCGGCCTTCCATTTTACCAAACATGATATCCGTCTACAGTGATTGGTCCCTCCTAACAATATGTGTGAAGTATGAGAGACAAAGCCTGGCCATCCTTGCTTCTTTTGGCGATCCATGGTACTTTTAATATTCTCCTCCAATACCATTACTCAAAAGCATCCACTCTTCTGTGGTCTTCCTTATTCACTGTCCCACTTTTGTATGCATATAAGGTTACTGAAAATACCATGGCTTGAATCAGACACACCTTAATCCTCAAACTGACATCTTTGCTCTTCAACACTTTAAAGACATCTTGTGCAGCAGACCTCTAAGTATTGTCTAATACAATATGTCATTTGATTTTTGCCTAATGCAATACATCATTTGATTTCTTGACTGCTGATTCCATGAGTGTTGATGGTTGAGCTGAGCAAAATGAAGTCCTGGATAACTTCAATCTTTTCTCCATTTATATGGATGTTATTTATTTGTCCAGTGGTGAGTATTTTTGTTTTCTTTACATTGAGGTTCAACCCACACCAAAGGCTGTGGTCTTTGATCTTCATCATTAAGTATTTTAAGTACTGTAGGCTTTCAGCAAGCAAAGTTGTTATCTGCATATTACAGGTTGTTAATGAGTCTTCCTCTAATACTGATGCCACATTTTTCTTCATACAATCCAGCTTCTTTATTTGCTCAGCATAAAGACTGAATAAGTATGGTGCAAGAATACAACTCTGGTGTACACCATTTGTAATTTTAAACCATTCATTCAGTGTTCCCATGTTCTGTTTGAACAACAGCCTCTTGGTCCAGGTCCAGGTTCCTCATGAGCACAATTAAGTGTTCAGGAATACTCATACTTCTCAATGTTGTCTATAGCTTATCATGATCCACATAATCAAAAGCCTTTATGTAGTCAGTAAAGCACAGGTAGACATCTTTCTGGTATTCTCCTAAGCATTTGCATTTGGCAAGAACTCAAAGGTGATGATACAAAGCAGTTTTGAGGACCTCTGTATTATATCTCAACTTCTAAGTCCCAGGGATGAGATGGGTGTAAGGAAGGTCTGGAAGGAAACTTTATTAATTCTTTTAGCCATGTCAGGTATTTTATACATACTATCACCCTAAAATGAGCTGTTCATATTCCCATTTCCTGAGGCACAGGGAGCTGAAACAATTTATCACAATTAGATAGTGAAATAGTGAAGATTTGAACTAGTGTTTTATAGCCCCAGAGCCCAAATCCCTTTCACCCACATATTTCAAATAAAAGTCATTTCCATACCTCTCCATCCCCACTCTAAACCTCTCCCCCTGACTTTGCCTGCTGAGATGAAAGTTTGTTCCAGATTCTCATCGCCATTGGGAGATGCCTCTTTACTTGTAAGGCTTCTTTTCTGCCAGCATGTGGCAGCACTAGACAGAGTATGTGGCAAAGGTAAGGCAAAACTAACTGGAGGCTTGTAATCTTTTTTTTTCTTTGTGTAGATTTACAGCTTTTCTTTCTTCTATTAGATTTGCATTTTATGAGCTGGTGCTGGTACCACACCTGGACATTCAGAACTTCCAAAGTTGGGATCATTCCTGGAATTCTGAATCTCCTAGAACATCCTTCTTTTGGCTGACTTGACATCAATTGAGCTTAAGCTGGAGTTCACATGAGTTTGCCAAGTGTAACAAGGTTTGGTGCCTTGTTAAGTGTTTGTTGAGCATTAACTTGTTTAATTCCTTTCCCCGCCCCCCTCTTCCCCCCAAAATTGATTTTGAGTCAGCTGCTTTTATTTCACCCTTTTTTTTTTTCTCACCCCCATTCTTTTGTCAGAAGAGGAAATTGGAACTCTGAGAGGCTGCTAAGTAACTTGGTCAAGGTTCAGGAACTGGTTAGTGGCAGAGCTGTGCCGGGACCTAGATATTTCTGGCTTCAGAATTGTTTGCATAACCTTTGTGCTCTCAAGCTCTCAATTATGCAAATGGCCTGAGGTCTGCAGAAGGAACGGATCTTCCCCTGGGAATTCATCATAGTGCTGGGACAAAAACCCAGGGTTTTTAGTAATTCTGGGCTAGAAATCTTTCCCTCACCCAAGTGTGGATGAAGTCCTGAGTAGAGGGAGCCTTCTAGGGGAGGGTCTCCTTCACCCCTCATACCCAGGGAACCCAACTAGGCACAAGATAACAGGTGGTAACTGTGTTAAGGTCCCAGGTTGGTACAAACCATTTGTACTCCACTAATCATGTGGCGCTGTGGGTTAACGAGCCAGACCGCAAAGCTGTTTGAACGGCAAGGTTGGTGGTTCAAGCTCACTAGCTGCTCCTCAGAAATCCTATATAGGGTCACTATGGGTTGGAACCAACTTGACGGCACTTAGCAACAACAATAACCTAACAGTTGGTAGTTCAAACTCACCTAGAGGTTCTGAACCTGCCCAACAGCTCTGCAAAAGAAAGGCTCAGTGAACTGCTTCTGTGGATTACAGATAAGGAAACCCTACAAAGCAGTTTTACTTTGTACCACATAGCATTGCATAAGTTGGAATTGATTTCATGACAACGTGGTGGTTTTTGTTGTTGTTTTGTGTGTGTATCTAGTCTGGTACTCAGAGGCGGAATGAAGGTGGCAGGGTGAAAACAGCCCCCTCACTGTCTAGGAATGTGGCTGCATGGAGCACTGTTCTGTGTCAGTCCTGTGTCCCTGACTGTTAGCATGGTCTGGCATGCATAGAATCAGAACTCAATAATATTTGGGTTATGAGTGGAGATTCTGCCCCTTTCACTATCTTCTCAGGCTCTGCACAGGACTTGCTGCCACAGAACATTTCCTCTTCCTTGTGATCCTTTATTCTTGTTAGGGATACACATTTGGTTTCTTAGCACAGACTGCTTGTTCTTTAACATTCCAGATCAATTCTTTATCTGTCCTACCCCCACGTCAGACAGGAAGAACCTCATGGGCAACATCTTGAATTATGTGTATGCTTCCATGTGTCTGGCACCAGGTTGAGTATAAAATAAGCCATTTATGAAGACAATAATCTATTGCTTTATCCAAGTAGCACATATTCATTGCTAGAATACAAAAAAAACTAAGTGAAAAGAAGAAAATTAAAATCACCCCCCATGATAATAGAATCATTTTTTCCAATGATATTTTAATGGAATGAAGTTCTCCATTTCTCTTTTTATTATATGAGAAAAACATATTTATTGTCCAAAGATAAGAAATACAGATAAATTGAAAAAAAAAATGAAATGATGGGAAAACCACTTCATAACCCTGCTAATGATACCCTTAATAATAGGAATGATAATGGCCTCCTTTATTTGTTAAGAGCCTATTATGTACTAAGAGTTTTACATATATTATCTTTTTTTAAAAAAAACAAAACAAGCTTTATTGAGGTATAATTTATATACCATAAAATCTACCCATTTTAATTGATTAATTGATCCCTTTAATTCAAAGATTTTTAGTGTAACCAGCACCATAATCTAATTTTTGAACACTTTTATCCCCCAGTGAAATCCCTTAGGCTTATTTTCATTAATCCCTGTTCCCCACCCTCAACCCCTGGCAACCATTAATCTACTTTCTGTCTCTGTATTTAGACTACTCTGGACAGCTCATATAAAAGGAGCTCTGGTAGCATAGTGGTTACGAATCGGGTTGCGAACCTTAAGGCCAGCAGTTCGAAACTATCAGCCGTTCTGCAGAAGAAAGATGAGGCATTCTTCTCCCGTAAAGATTTACAGCCTCGGAAACCCTGTACAGGGTCACTATGGGTCGGAACCGACTCGACGGCACTTAACAACAACAACATATAAATAGGAATACTACAAATATATTCTTAAATATTTTATTGGAGTAAAATATGTATCACATAAAAGTTGCCATTTTAAGTGTATGATTCCGAGGCATTAACTACATTCACAATATTGTAAAGCCATCACCACCATCTAGTTCCACATTTTTTCATCACCACAAACCAGAAACTCTGTACCTATTAGCAGTTACCTGTCATTCTTCCAGCCCTCTAGCCCCTTGTTGTTGTCATTGTTAAGTGCTGTTGAGTCGGCTCTGACCCATAGCAACTCTGTATAGGGTTTCCAAGGAGCAACTGTTGAGTTTGAACTGCTAACCTGGTGGTTCAAACCGACTTTGCAGTCCAGTGTATTAACTGGCAGCACCACACCAGGACTCCCTCTAGCCCCTGGTAACCTCTAATCTATTGTCTGTTTCTGTGAATTACCTATTCTGGATATGTCAAGGAGCCCAGGTGGCACAGTGACTAAGTGGTCCATTATTATCAGAAAGGTTGGCAATTCGAACCCTTCAGCTGCTCCTCAGTGGAAAGATGTGGGCAACTGCTTTTGTAAAGATCATAGCCTTAGAAATCTTATAGGGCAGCTCTACTTCGTCCCCATAGGACCTACCAGGTAACTTTGAGTTATAATTGACTTGACAGCTATTTTGGTTTCGGTTTGGATGTTTCACAGAAAATGGAATCATATGGCCTTTTGTGTTTGGGTTGTTTTACTTAGCATAATATTTTTATATTATGGTGTGGTGCTGTGCGATAAAGCACTGGACCATAGGTCAGTTTGAATCACACGTTCAGTGGTTCAAACCCACTAGCTGCTCCTTGGAAATCCTATAAGGGTTGCTATGAATTAGAACCGAGTTGATGGCACTTAACAACAACAACAACCATGCTGTGGTATTTATCAGAATGATATTCCTTTTTATGGGGAAATGCTATTCTATTGTGTGGATATACCACATTTTGTTTATCCATTTATCAGTTGATGGCAGGGCTTTGAATAAGTTCATTCCAACTTAGCTTTCTGCTGAGAATTTGCATTTCCACCCCAGATAAACTGAGTCAGAACCTACATTTTAACCACACACTGGATCAAAATCTACATATTAATAACATGAATGTATAATGTAAAATTGTAGATTCAGATTCAGTATATCTGGGTTGAAAATGCAAATTCTCAGCAGGCTTCAAGCTAGAATGAACTGGCTCAAAAGCTTGGTTGTGGGATATTTGGGTTGTTTCTACTCTTTGGTCAATGTGAATAATGTTACAGTGAGCGCTGGTGTGATGGATATCTGAGTCCCTGTTTTCAAATCTTCTGGGAATATACCCAGCATTAGGAACATGGGTCAATTCTAGCTCTGACTTTTTGAGAAACCAATGGTAATTCTAGCTCTAACTTTTTGAGAAACCAACAAACTATTTACCATAGCAGCTGTGCCATTTTGCAATCCTACCAGAACTGGATGAGGGTTCCAATTTCTCCACATCCTTGTCAACCTGTTTTTTTTTTTTTTCCTTTTCTTCTTATCATAGTCATCCTGGTGGTATGGCTGGTGTAAGCAGCTTGAAAATGGTTGCTAACCTAACGGTTGGCAATTCCAACCCACTCAGCTGTTTGGAAGCAAAGCCTGGTGAACTGCTCCTGTAAGGATTATAGCCAAGAAAACTCTAGAACCTGCAGTTCTACTCTGTAATATTGAATCAGAATGAACTTGATGGCAACATTTTGAGTTTTGGGACTAAAGATAGGGAATGTTTTTTTTTTTTCATGTATTTATTGGTTCACCTAAAAAATTGTTAATGTTTGTGTTTAATCCATACACAGTGAAGCTCTTGCGGGCATCTGCTCATTTATAAAGGAGGAAGCAGAGACTTAATGAGGTTCAGTGACTTGTCAAAGCAGTCACACTGGTGATGAGTGCAGTAGTCTGGTTTCAGCTGAGGTTTTCTGAACCTCAAGTCTACACTTGTAACCATCATACTCACTCGCCACTTTGTCGTTGTTACATGGCTTTTCAGGTCCCAGCCTCTGCAACTGTGTAGTATATATGTTGATTTATATTGATTTATATTGATTTATATTGTTGTTATTAAGTGCCATTGAGTCGACTCTGACCCATAGTGACCCTTTATAGGGTTTCCAAGGAGCAGCTGGTGAGCTTGAACCACCAACCTTGCAGTTCAAATAACTTTTCAGTCTGACACATTAGCCCACAGCACCACACAGGACTTCATATATTTATATTACACACACACATATATATATTTAATTGACCTCATATACATGTGAAAGTTGGACAATTGAATAAGGAAGACTGTAGAAGAATTGATGCATATGAGTTATAGTGTTGGAAGAGAATATTAAAAGTACCATGGGCTGCCTAAAGAACAAACAGATCTGTATTGGAAGTACAGCCAGAGTGCTCCTTGAATTTAGGATGGCCAGACTTTGTCTCTTTTACTTCAGACATATCAGGAGGGACCATTCCCTGGAGGAAGGACATCATGCTTGGCAAAGTGGAAGGGTCAGTGAAAAAGAGGAAGACACCCAACAGGATGGATTGGCACAGTGACAGCAGCAGTGTGTTCAAACATAGTAATGATGGTGAGGCTGGGGCAGAACCTGGCAGTGTTTTGTTCTGTTGTGTATAAAGTCGCTATGAGTTGATACTAACTCAACAGCACCTAACAAGAAGAAGAAGAAGCATGTGTTTATGAATCTCCACTAGCCACAACAAATTCCTGTCAAGTACCATGTAACAATTAAGAGTTTGGGCTTTGGAACCAGGTGGGATGGGCTTAAATACTGGTGTGGCACTATAGGATAAGCACTCTACCCACAAAGTCAGTTTGAACTGCAAAGTCAGCGGTTCAAACTCACCGCCACTCCTGGGAAACCCTATGGTTCAGAACCGACTCAATGGAGCTTAGCCAGGAGTCCTGGTGTGGTGCTGTAGGATAAGCACTGGATTGCCAGGGTGGTTTGAACTGTGAGGTCAGCAGTTCAAACTCACCAGCTGCTTCTCGGAAAGGCTATACAGGGTCTCTATAGTTTGGAACTGGCTCGACAGCAGTTAACAACAATCATTAGCCATGTGACTTTGAGGAAGGTAATTAATCTCTCTGTGCCTCATTTTCCTCACCTATAAAAAGGAACTTTATAAGGGTGTTGTGAAAGTTAAATGGGGGCTAGATGGGCATATGAAACAAGTGCCATTGGAACCACTCAGTCTATGTCAGGAGTTACTGCTGTAGTTGAACTTTGCACATTGGTTTCAACTTAGAAGAAGGTTTGGAGGATGGTGCATCTCTAGACAGAGAAGCCATATTCTCTCACTCCCTCCATCCTTTTTTTCTGAACAACTGGAATCTGAGCTGCCTCAGTGTGGATTAGTATCTGAAGGGCTTGATAAGGTCTGTTGAGGTCCCAGGATCTGACAGCCTTATTTTACCTGGAGGATTCCCTGGGTGGTACAAAAGGCTAACACTTTCAGCTACTAGCCTAAAGGCTGCAGTGTAAGTCCACCCAGAGATGCCTATGAAGAAAGGCCTGGAAAAAGAAATCAATCATCAAAAACCCTATGGAACACAGTTTTACTCTGACACGTTTGGGTTTGCCACTATTCAGAACTGACTCCATGGCAACTGGGTTATTCCTCCTAAAGTCCCTTCCTGGGTGAATTTAGGAGCTGAGCTCCAGGGCTTGGGACAATGTTGGGATTGACTCCAGATGATCAGGATGAAGGACTCAGAGCTCATGGGGCTGGACAGGGGACAGCTTTGTTCCCACTCACTCTGGTCCAAGCAACATCTTTCCCAGACTTCATTCTGCTTTCTGATTGCTGGTACTCAGGAGCCTTCAGCCAGCCTGTAATTAGTGAGATGGAGGCACACATGCTGTTTTGCAGATTGTAGGTAGGAGGACAGGATGTGGTGGGAATAAAGTACCAACTTGAGGGGTGGGAGTGGCATTTGTCTGTGTTCCCTGGAAATTTGGCAATGGAGGCTACCAGACACTAACAAGGGTGGGGTAACCTTTGCAAAGTCTGTCAGGCTGCAGCCCTTTTTCTCTCTGTCGGGTCAGAGGTGGGGCCAGTCCCTTACTTAGCACTATACACAGTGGGATCTGCAAGGCCAGAACCAGGACACCAGGTCCTCCCTGGGGATGGCACATAGCTCTCAGGACAGGTGTGAGAGGTAAAGTCTGACAGCGGAGTGTGTGACAAGGCAAGAGGAGGTGGACAGGGAGCTGAGCCCAGGAAGGCAGCTCAGGTTGAGGAGATTAGGGCTCAACCACAGGTCTCAGAGGAGATATCTGGACAATATGAATAGGCAGCATACAGCATTGATATTTAACAATCTAGAGTTCACATGGGAATCCAGATTTCTGACTTCTCTTGGAAAACTAGAAGCTTGGCAACACAGCCTACATTCCTGCATGATGGCACCCACGAGGGCTGCATTGTGGAGCACCCTTCTTCCTGCCACAAGATGGGTACCAACTCTCTGGTCTGATACAGTCCCTTCTACTCCCATCAGCATCTAGCCTAGAAGTTCAATGCTAATAGCTAATAAGTCATTTATGTTGCTCCAGCTCCTCTTTTTGGGTTGCAACTTTTGGCCTGGATCTGCCCTGTTACATACTCAGGGTGGTCAGGGAGGCTCAAACTGAGCCCTGAAAGCTGAGTCTAACTTGTTCCAGTGTTCCAGAGCAGTAAATGCCAAGGCTCCCAGGCAGGAAAGGGATTCCTGTGTTCTTGAAACTTCTGGAATATAGTGGACAAAACAGACTACATATTTGAAAAGTAAAGATAATAGCTCTGAACATGTTAGAAAGATATTCCACCCTGGTCAGAGTTAGTGCACCCAAGAAGATCTCCCTGGGGCTGAGCCCCAGAAACAGCATCAGGGGGCTTACAGAGTATAGTTTGGGGTGACTAATGACTTCCCAAGGCTTCTCTAGCTCCAGGCTGACCTAGATCCACAGGTGTGGCTGGGCAATTGCTGAGTACTGTCCACATAATTTTCTGACCACAAGGGACATTTCCACCCTTCCCTCTAGAGGCAGCACTCGGCAAACCATCCAAACACAGCAACCTTCTGAGGAGTGATGGCAGCATCTCCCTGGGTGGGACCCGATGCTAGGTGCAGGTCTGGACTGCCCCCCAGCCTCAGATCAAAGTGAGAGCTCTGGCAGAGCCTGACAACACCAGGAGCTCCATCCCACAGAGACTGAGCAGATTGGAGTAGGGGGACATGGTGGTGGGTGAGGACAGAATGGCCAGGAGATGCTCTTTGCACCCCTTTTGGAACTCTCTGAATAAAGGGAGAAGGCTACTCAAAAAAGTCTCTGTCATGTGGTACTATCCTTTGCACTCCAGGCTCCAAAGAAACAACTGGGCAACCTTTTGCAGTCCTGGGAATAAAGCCGCACTTGGCGGAGGGAGCCTTGTAAGGGAACCGGATTCTGAGCTCACTGGGGCTGTCTCCCTTGGAGCTCTTCTGAGCTTGAGAGAATTTCAGACCTCAGGGAACACAGAGGCCTTTCTGTTCTATTTTCAATGTAATTATTTTTCACTAATAATAAAAGTTCATGCAAGTTCATTACAGAAAATATGGACAAGAACACAGAGAACAATGACTATTCCCCATAACTCTATCATCAAAGTCAGACTATTATCCTCTTAGTGTTTATGATTCCAGTCTTTTCACTGCAGAGGGGCATTCACACAGGTGGCACTTGCATGGTGGGGTCTAGAGTTAAATGGGTGGGTTGAAAGCATGGCTCTGAAGCTAGTTAGTTGCATGCCACTGAGTATATTACTTGACATCCTGTGCCTCAGTTTTCTGATTTGTAAAATGAAGAAAATGGCATTATCTTCTTTGCAGGTCCTGAAAGTTAGGAGACTGCATGGAGGTCTGCTTGACACCTGGTAACACTCAATACATCCTGGCCAGTGTGCATATACATCCACACATACACATCCATATACAGCCATATATGTACATTCATGTTTTAAAACACAAACTGGGATGATGTAGACCACAAACATTTTGTGACCTACTTTCTTCACTTTGCCCTTCTACTTGGTATGAATTTTAGTGCCTAAATTTAGGCATGTAAGAAAAGACAGATTAGTTTTTCAAATCAAATCCATGCCTACCCATTGGATTTCTCTAGAACTGCAGAGACAAACACCCATTAGCCACCAGTTACTGTTGAGTCAACTCTTAATGTTGTGTTGGTGTCAAACTGTGCTCCAGAGATTTTTTTTTTGAAAGTAGATTTCCAGAATTTTCTTCTGAAGCACTGCTGGGTGGACTTGAACTGCCAACCTTTTTGCTAACAGAGAAGAGTGTAATCATTGATTTACAGCAGCACTCCACAGAAACTAACATTGGCCTGGAAATAGTGAAAGTCTCGTGTTGGTCCCTTCATGTGTGCTATGATGCAGGTTCATTACTAAACGTGCAAAAACCCCTCGCAGATGCACAACACTACAGGTTCTGTGCTGGGCAAGTTAGGGGTTCTCTGTGGAGAGGGTCAGGGATGTAGAGCTCAGAGCAGAGACCCTGGGTGTGCTGCCACCATTCTGAAGATCACCATCAATTTGTGGAGAAATGGGGGCAGCGGGAAAGAGAGGAAGACACAGGGGCACAGTTACTGCAAATCCTCTCTCTTCTCTCACCTTCTTCCTCTCCTCAACAATGGCTTCCTCAGCACAATTAACCCAGTGAATTTAGAATTTTCATTAAACACCTGGAAGAATGGTTGCTCTGACATGCAAATCTTCACTGAGACCAAACCCACGCCACTGGGTTTGGAGTTGGTTCGGACTCACAATGAACCTCTAGAACAGAGCAGGACCTGCTCCTTAGGACTAACTCAACTTTGTCCTTTGGAGTGGCTGCTGGATTCAAACTGCCAACCTTGAAGTTAACAGCCTAATACTTAACCCACCATGCCACCAGGACTTCTCCCCCTGAACCCAGTAATCACCAGGCGCTTGCTTGTGTGGGAGAGGAAAAGTGTATGGAGAGCAAAACACAGTAACTCCCATTATAGTTGATTCCTTTACTCAGTGAAAATGAACACCAGCTAGCATCTCCATTTATCATTACATAGAGAAACATTTAAAAAAACACCAATAAGAATTATTTTACAAGGTAATCTTTATTAGCTGCAAGATAATCCAATATGTTGAAAATTGGGATATTTCCAATTTCTCCAATGTTTTGCTGTAGTATATAAATGGAATGGATGTTCTTATACCTAAAATGTGGGTGGAGAATTCCTGGAGGGTGAATTCTTTACAGAAATCCTAGAAGTGGGGATTACTGAATCAAAGGGCCTTCTTTAATGTATTTGGTCTTTGTGTCTTCCAAAACTGTTGAAAGAATTCCAAGTCCATTGGCAAAATCAAGAGCCCTGGACAGGAGGTGCTTTGCTGGGCTGACTGTTGGGGTTTGGAAGAAACAGCCTCCTCTCTGTGAGGTGTCCTGAAAGCCTCATGGAGCCCAGCAGTGAAGTCCCCAAGGTTACTCAGTACCAGACAGAGCATCCCTCCTTCCTCCCAACAGCACTGTGTGGTTGTTAAGTGCCATCGAGTCAGTTCTAACTTGTAGCGACCCTGTATAGTGTTTTGATTCACCTTTCTTGGACATTGAGATGAGGGTAAAAGCATATTCAATCCTTGGGAAGCTGATGCTACTTGGATAGCCCTGGAGTGGCTATGTGGGTCTTGTAGGGTGTGTGTAAGACAAGGTCTTGCAGGGTGAAGGAGAGGGTCTTACAGAAGAGCACATGTACATGCCTCATAGGCCTTCATGGTGGGCAACTGGCGGGGGTGAGATGACAGAGGTTCTGGGGTATTGTATCAGTGTCATTGGCCTGTGGAAAAGGCAGACCTTCTGAGAGGCAGAAGCAGACAGAGATTGAATTGTTTCATGAGCAGAAAGAAGCCTGAATGGCAGAGGCTGAAAGGAGGGGGTCCATGTTGTTTGGTATCAGCAGTTCCAGTGGCACACAAAAGAACCTGGGTGGCCCAAATGATTTGTACAGGGCTGCGAACTGAAACCTACCCTATGGGACCACAGAAGAAAGGTCTGGCAATCTGCCTTCATAAAGAATATAGCCAAAAAAAAAAAGAAAGAAAACCCCCCTGTGAACCAGTTGTCTCTGTAACATGAGGGGTTGCAATGATTTGGGGGCCTTCTTGGCAGCTGCTAACATGGAGCATTGCCTTTCAGAGGGTACTGGCAGGACCTACAGTGTCTGCTGCATGAGGTTGGGGGAAGGATTACAGTTAGCCGGATGCCTTGGAGTTCTGAAGGCCAGTTTCGGGCATTTGGAGGAGGTGGAGACAGTCTGAACAACATATGCTCATCGACTCACTCCTAGAACAAAGTGGCATTTTCTCTTCCACCATCTTTTCTCTGAAGTTGCATCCAAATGCCCATTTGCTCACTGGCATAGTTTGCAAATTCTAGGATGGAATTTTCATTTGTCTGTAGCAAACTGAGGGGGGGGGGGAAAGGACTGTGAAGTTAATTTTTAATGAGAATGATTTATTCAATTTTAAGGACTGTCCTTTCTTCTGAGTGGATTACCTTTCTTTTAGTAATAAAATTTTCTTTTAAAAAATGATTATAAAAATAAATGGCATTTTTCCTCACTTTCCTCACTTGTCAATTAAAAAAGATGAAGGTTCTATGTGGATGCTCTTCCTAACTTTTGTGTTTGTGTGTAAATGTCTAATGCTAATAACATCTAAACATTCAGGGACCACTGTCTTCCCAAAGGTGATCTCTGCTCATTGCTTCAGTTCTTTTCATCTCACCTCTATTAAACCAACAATTTAGTCAACAAATTTCAAGAGCCTGCTGTCTGCCAGACCCTGTGCCAGGAACTATGGCAGTGGACTTGACTGCTGGTGGGATAGGTCACAATTATCTAAGCTTCTCATGGCCTTGACCTTTCAGAGGTTGTTTGAGAAATGGTCCTGATCCCTGGAACCTGTGAATGTTACCTTATATGGAAAACTATGGGATTACATTAGGGATCTTGAAAGGCGTTTACTCAGGATTATCCAGGTGGATCCTAAATACAATCACATCTAATAGTATAGGAGAGAAGGTTTCATTAGAGACATACAGAAGAAGCGAAGGTAATGTGAAGAGGGAGACAGAGGTTTGAGTGGTGTGTTCTCAAATCAAGGAATGGTGGTAACCACTAGAAACTGCAAAAAGCAAAAAATGGGGAGCAGGGCTCTGTAGATGCTTTGTTTATGGACTTCTGTCTTTCAAGACTTTGAGAAAGTAAATTTTTGTTGTTTTAAGCCACCTTGATTTTGTTGTTAGTTACCATGAGGTCAAATCTGACTCATGGCAACCTTATGTATAACAGAACTTGTTCTATTGTAGCTCTGGATCTCTGATGTGTTTGAATTCATTGTTGTAGCTATTGTATCAATTAATTTCATTGAGGTTTTCTTTCTTTTTCTTTGGGCTTTTCTTTTAGGAATTTTGTTTTCTTTTTTTGTTAATTTTTTTTTCTTGTTGTTTTTTTTAAGGGGCAGTTTGAGGCTTCCCCTTCTTCCTTTTTAGGGGGCTTTTTGTTTTTTTTTTCCTATGACTGTTTTGTTCATTTTGGGGGGACTACACAGTATATTCATTATTCTTCGCTAACACCATAATTCAAATGCATCAATTCTTTTTATGTCTTCCTTTTTCAATGGCCAACTTTTGCGTGCATATGAGGTGATTAAAAAGACTGTGGTTTGGATCAGACACACTTTAGTTATCAAAGTGACACTTTTGCTCTTTACAGCTTTAAAGAGGTCTTTTGCCCCAGGCTTGCACGATGCAATGCCTCAGTTAACGCTGATTGTTGTCTCCTGTTGTTGTTGGGTGGCAGTAGAGTTAGTTCTGACTCATAGTGACCCTAAGCACAACAGAAAGAAGCATTGCCTAGTCCTGTGCCAATAACACAATTGTTTTTATGATTGAGTCCATTGTTACTGCCGCCGTGTCAATCTATTTCCTTGGGGATCTTCTTACTTTTCACTGACCCACTACTTTACCAAGCATGGTATCCTTCTCTAGGGACTGGTCCCGCTTGATAACATACTCTAAGTATTGAGAGACCAAGTTTTGCCATCCTGGCTTCAAAGGATCATTCTGGCTGTACTTCTTTCAAAGCAGATTTGTTTGGTCTTCTGGCAGCCCATGGTACTTTCAATATTCTTCTCTAACTCCTAAACTCAGAAACATCAACTCCTTCTATGGTCTTCTTTATTCATTGTCTAACTTTCACTTGCATATACTCATGGCTTGGGTCAGGTGCACATTAGTCCTCAAACTGATATCTTAGCTCTTGAATATCTTTAAGATGTCTTGTGCAGTAGATTTGCCTAATGCAATACATAGTTGAATTTCTTGATTGCTGCTTTCATGAGTGTGATTGTGAAGTCAAGCAAAATGTAGTCTTTGTCAACTTCAATCTTTTCATCATTTATCATGATGTTATTTATTGGGACAATTGTGAGGAGTTTTGTTTTCTTTGCATGAGGCACAATTCATATTGAAAGCTGTAATCTTTGCTCTTCCTCTCTAAGCATGTTAAGTCTTCTTCATGTCCAGCAAGCAGGGTTGCATCGTTGCAAATTGCAGTTTGTTAATGAGTCTTTCTCTTATCTTGATGCTATATTCATCATATAATCCAGTTTGGGGGATTATTTGCTCAGCATACAGAATTAATTAAAATAGTAAAATGATATAACCCTGGTACACACCTTTCCTGATTTTAAATCACTCAGCATCCCCTTGTTCTAGTTGGTCAGCTACCTCTTTGTCTATGTACAGATTATTCATGAGCATAATTAAACATTCTGGAATACATATTCTTCCCAATATTATCAATAGTTTGTTATGGTCCACATAGTTGAAATCTTTGCATATTCAATAAAGTACAAGTAAATATCTTTTTGGTATTCTCTGCTTTCAGCAAGATCCATGAGATGTCAGCAATGATATACCTAGTTTTGCATCCTCTTCTGAATCCAGCTTGAATTTTTGGAAGTTCCCTGTTGATGTACTGTTACAACTGTTTTTGAATTATCCTCAGCAAAATTCAAAATTTACTTGTACGTGATATTAATGATATTGTTTGA
>NW_006408575.1:10664434-10671215 GCF_000296735.1 Chrysochloris asiatica | reverse complement strand
GATTACTCTTTTTTTCCCTCTTCTTTCTTCTTCTAGTTGAGCTCTGATAATCCAGTCATTGAAGCCAGGTCAAGTGGGTATTATCTGCAAGTGTGGGTGTTCTTAACTATTGGTTCTTGATTATATGTTTTCTCTTGAAATGGTTGAACATTGACTATTTCTTTTTGGTAATGACTTTGTGTATTCATTCCATCTTCTTTTGATGCTTTCTGCATCATTCAATATTTGGCCCATAGAATCCTTCAGGATGGTAATTCATGGTTTGAATTTTTTCTTGAGTTCTTTCATCTTGAGAAATGCTGAGCATGTTATTCTCACTTTGTTTCTAACTCCAGGTGTTTGCACATTTCATTATAATACTTGTCTGGTTTTTTTGAGCTGCCCTCTGAAATTTTCTGTTCAGCTCTTTTACTTCCTTAATTCTTCCATTTGCATTAGTGTCTCTACTTGGAGAGCAAGTTTCAGAGTCTCTTCTGACATCCATTTTGGTCTTTTTTCCCCCCTCTTTTCTTGTAATGACTTTTTGCTTTCTTCCTGTATAATGTTCTTGATGTCATTCCACAACTTTTCTGGTCTTGGTCATTGGTGTCTAATGCATCGAACTGTTCTTCAAATGCTTTCTAAATTAAGGTGGGGTAGATTCAAGGTCATATTTTGGCTTTTGTGGACCTGTTTTATTTTTCTTCAGATTCAGCCTGAATTTGTTGCTTTTTTTGTTACATGTGAGTTATGAGTCAGTTTCAATTCATAGCAACCCTATGCACAACAGAAAGAAACAACGTTCACTGCTGCTTCCATAAGTGTTGATGGTAGATCCAAGCAAAATGTAGTCTTTTACAACTTCAGTCTTTTTCCCATGAGCAATTAGTGGTCTTTTCCACAATTAGCCCTTGGCCTTGTTTTTGCCAATGATATTGAGTTTCTCTATTACCTTTTCCCACAAGTGTAGTTAGTTTGATTTCTGTGTATTCCATCTGGTGATGTTAATGTGTATAGTCACCTTTTGTGTTTTTAAAAAAGACACTTGCAATGAATAAGTCATTAGTCTTTCAAAATTCTGTCATGTGATCTTGAGCATCATTTATATCACCAATGCCATATTATTCAACAATTGATACCTTTCTCTTTGTTTCCAACCTTCCCATTCCAATCACCAGTAATTGCCAATGCATCTTGATTGCATGTTTGGTCAATAGCAGACTGAAAAAGTTGGTAGAATCTGTCAATTTCATCATTACTGGCTATTGTGATTGGGGTGTAAATTTGAGTAATAAATGGTATGTATTAACTCTTCTTCCTTGTAGGCTGCCTCATAGTGTCTAGTAATTAGTTACAGCAGCCACAGGAATATATATCCCCAACAGGTTCAAGGAGAGTGGAGAAACCAGGGTGAATTATTGTGACCTGATTTCTAGGAGGTTTCAGGGTTCCAACTATTTCACGTATCAATACAAATACTATCTAATGTTTCTTAGCTGGTCCAACCTTGCTAGGAATCCCCCAAATCTTTCATACCAAGGACTGGACTGGCTCTGAATGGCCCATTTTCCCATCCTGCTTAACATGGATTCTATCTTTGTCCATGACTGGTTATAGCAGTGTCAGGTATGAAAAATCCTCAAAAGGTAAAAGTATATGTCATAGTTCTTTTATTTCACTAAAACAAATATACTGTGTTACAAGAGTTCACTGCTCTGAGTTGGTGGTAGGGATTCAATGCCACCCATTACTTAGGTGGTCTCTGAACATGGGGAAATGCCCTGAAGTCTTGTGCATGACTTGGACCTTGTGACTTAGCAGTAACTGCTGATACCCTCAGTAACCATGTCTACATGACTGTAGAGCAGGCATTCAGCACTTTCTGTGCCTAGCTGGTTCATGAGGTCATACATGCTGCCAGGGCACAGCCTCTCAAGGTTCTAGCAACTCCTGGAGCATTTCAAGGGGCAGGAGGCCCTACAGACCACGTCATTGATCTATTCTGCCCTAGAGGACATTTACAGGTGCTTCCACCTCTTAATCCTTCTGCTTTTTAAAACGTACAGCTCCCTTCTTCTCTGTAACAATGTGGATAGGTTTTTCCGAAACAGGAGTCAATGAAGGAATTGTTTTTCCTGATAGCCTTAGCACTCTTCCTATTGGCTCAGAAGCACTCAAGCCTCTGAGGAAAGGAGACACAGCTGTGAAGTGAGTGCAAGGCTAGGAAGCCACTTGTAGTCTACTTATCATATCAAGAGCCACATACATATACATAACTAATTTATTACCTTGCCATCTTAATCCAGGATCTACTTTCAAACACAGTTATCCTGGCCTGAAGGCTCTCCTTATTAATTTGAGACCATGGAATGGGTAGATTTCCAGCTTCTGCATAAAGCTTTTTCAGTGCTGAAAGGAATCAATGAGTAGAAGCACATGTAATGCTGATTCCAGAGTGGGGATGGGGAGGAAATATAAAACTTTACAGTTCAATGTTTCCCAGCACATGGGGGAATAGAATACATAAAATGAAAAGGTTTGGGGTGTAAGTTTAGGAGATGTTGGTTTAAGTTGGGTTACTTTTTTTTTTTTAAATGCTATATGTCCTTTCAGAGTCTTGTGTGGCACTGTATGATAAGCACAAGGTCAGGGGTTCAAACCCACCAGTTGCTATACAGGGCTGCTATGAGTTGGAACCAACTTGATGGCACGTAACAAAGATGCAAGCAAGTCCTTTCACAATCTTTAATAGGTTTATGTCCTTTGTGAATCCGTAAGTGTGTTCAGCTATATAGTCCTTCCACGTGGAACCATTGACTTGCCTTTTCACTGAGCATTGTGTAGGATTGGTGTTCTGGGGAAGTCATTTTGGAAACAGCTGATATTCACTTGAGATTTATGAAATATGAGAACTGGAAAGGACTCTTGAGATCACATAGTCTGAAACCCTTAGTCTTAAATTTTTAGAAATTGAGGCCCAGAGAGCTGAGGGAATTTTCCAAGGTCATCCTATTTGTTAGTGGAAAAGCCAGGGCAGAACCCAGGTCAACTGATTCCCAACTAGATGTCTGACTTCCACAGTCCTACTGTTGCCTCTACTGATTATGTGGGAGACCAGCTTACCATAAGATCCTCAACTGAGCGGTTTCTGACAAGTATCCAGCCTGGGCCTGAGTTCCACTTGGCAGGTCAATGGCCGTTTTTGGCAGTGGTTGATTTTGAAAGTGAGAAGACAGGGACCAAATTCAACACTTGCCCTTTTTTTTGTTTAAAGAATAAAACATTTTGCATTTGATAAATCAAATCAAAATCTATCTTATCCAGCACATTTCCTGGAGAGATTGAAGGCCTCTGGGAAATTTAATACATGCTTTTGATTCATCTTCATTTGAATTTATCTATTTTTTTGTTCTCTAAGTTGTTTTTCTTATCCAAGCCCTCTGTACTTTCCTCTAAAAGCAAGGTGTCCTGCTTGGACAGATGAAAAGCCTCCTTCTCTCTGCAAAAAAAAAAAAAAAAAAAAAAGAAAAGAAAAGAAAGAAAGAAAGAAAAAGAAACAACTCCTGGGAATTCATAAATACTTTTCAAAAGGGAGAGTGTGTCAAAGTATTGCAGAGAAATGAGAAGAGTGTTTGGGACAAGAGAATGGAAATGATTAATATCCTGAAAAATCAGGCTTGGGAAGACTTGGAATGATTCAGCTTGAAAGATAGCCAAGGGGTGATTTCACAGTTCTGGCAGAAGAGCAATTATTTCAAAGCCTGGGGACTAGTTCTGCCAAGAACAGAGCAAGAGAAAAGGGCTTGAAGCTGCAGCATGAAGGAATTAGGTTAGATATAAGGAAGGAATTCTGGATTGAGATGGTCATTAACACATTAGAGTCAGTTTGCAGGGTTTGCAGAGGCCCACGGAGTAGTGGATAGATCATAGGCTTTGATAGAACAGGTTCTACTACTTATAAAGTAAGCACCCAATGTTGGGTAAGATATTGACCCTGACACCCAGTATCATTACCATGTGAAAAGTGGGATGATATAGCTACTTTACAGCATCATCAGGAGGATTAGATGATGCATGTTGTACTCTTGTCTCACAGGAGGGGCTCAAAACTCGTGATTCTTAATGGATGATGATCCTGATGATTATGGCACGTGATCAATAAGAATTAGTTCCTGTTGCCTTATTTTTACAGTCTCATTTGGGGTAAACCATATGCTTGTAGGAGTCCTGGTTTAGCACTGTGGGTTAATGTGCTGGATTGAAAAATTGGTTTGAACCACAAGGTTGGTGATTCCAGTTTACCTCCTTGGAAACCCTATACACAGTTGCTATGGGTTGGACTGACTCATTGACACTTAACAACAACAACAACATATGCTTTTAAGTTATCTAATAACCAAGTGAAGGAGCTCTGGTAGTGTAGTGGTTACGAATCGGGCTGTGAACCGGAAGGTCAGCAGTTCGAAACTACCAGCTGCCGAGGCTTTCTGCTCCTATAAAGATTTACAGCCTCGGAAACCCTGTTCAGGGTCTCTATGGGTTGGAACTGACTCGACGGCACATTAAAAAAACAAAACAAACAAACAAACAAAAAAAAACAAGTGAGGGACCATGATTAGCTAAGGTGTTTGGAAGAATTATGGTACCAGGAACTCCTGGGCATGGATTCTAGTTTCCCCTTTCATGGATAAAGGTGTGGCCTCACTGATGATGAAGTCATTTCAAAAACCAGGACAGCCTAACAGCTTGAAATATTCCCTCATATAGAATAATTACATGCACTGATTATTAGAATAAATCCTTCCTGAATGGTTATGTAAGGGCCCGGTACAACAGTCACAAAGTCTTAAAGCTTACCAGATCCTACCTTGGTAGAGAGAGTCAAAGACAGCTGAGGGTACCCTTTAGAAGTTTTGGGGACATCTGACATACTGCACTGGTTTTTGCTCTGTGTGGCCATTTTGCTTTGGCTTAAGTTTTTGGTTATTTTAGCAAATATCCTGAAATTTTTAGTGGATCTCAGTATATGTGGTTTCTTCCTGACACTATATAGCTCACGTTTACTCTTTTGTAACCCATGTGGTTACAAAACCACATACGTGTTTTGCCCTTTGGGTTTCTTGGTAGATTCTCCCCCACCCCCACATGTAGCTGCATAAAACAGATGGAAATTCTTTGGTGACATATTATTGAGATGAGAGGTTATTCTACAAAGTGTTGCATCCTAGAGGAGTGAATGTGTAAAGTTTTTCTCTCTTTGGGCTTCTGTATAGCAAAATAAAGTACGTAAGTATATTTACTGTTTCCTGTATGTTCCTGGGAAGGTGTGGTGTTTGGGATTAGGTAATATTCAAGTGAATATATATTTCAAGAAAATCTATCAAGATTACCCCTTAGGATTCCCCCCACAAATTGTTGCCACAACCTTTTGCCTTGAGTTGTACTGATCCAGCAGAGCTCCTTGTAAACCACTATTTTGATTAGACATTTTCTTTCAAGGCACTAAAATGAGACTAAAACAGGTATATTACTGAGAGAACTTGTGTGCTCCACTCACTGATTACAGAGACATGTTAAAACATGTTTTGTTTGGAATATAACCGTGCATGTATGACCTGGATCCATAATAGCAACACTTTTGGCTTAACCTATGTGATAGTTAAGTTTGTGTGTCAACTTAACTGGGCCAGGATTCTCAGTGGTTTGGCAGTTAAGATGCTGTTATCCTCCATAATGAGATCTAATCTAATATAATCATTCCCAGAAGAAAATCTGCTGTGAGCAACCAATCAATTGAAAGGGAATTTCCTTGGGGGTATGACCAGCTTCCTATATGTGAGGATGCTAGGCAAAGTTTGTTGCTTTTTGCTGATCTGGATCCTGCAACTGGCTTATCATCTGTCTTCCTGCTCTTTGGACTTAAGCCAGCAGCCTGCTATATTGCCTGTTGATCCTGGGAGTCATCAGCAGTGTGCTGTCTTATCTGCTGATCTTGGATTCACTTACCTTTGTAGCCAGCAGTCTGCCATCTGACGGGTTGATCTTGGGTTCATCACTCCCATAGCTACTTGACTCAGGAGAGTGTTCAATCTGTTATCTGACCCATAGACTTGAAAATTGCCAGTCTTTAAAAATGTGTGAACTATTTTGTCAAGATAAAAAAAATCTTTCTGTCTATGTACATGCACAAACACACACAAACACATATGTAAGTTTTACTGGTTTTTCTTCACTAGAGAACCCAGCCTAAGACACCCTGGTATATATAAAATATATATATTCAAATTTACATATTTTACCACATGCTTTTTAATTATCATAAAATCTTCATAACTATATCTAATAATATCTTATGATATTTTAAGTTACACTGAATCATTCTTCTGTTGGTATTTGTTTTGTTAAAAGTTTTCTATTTATAATAAATATGACTTGCTGAACATGTATCTATGTACATACATATGTATATTTGTGTATATATAAGTAGTTTCAAACAAAAATATATGTTTTGTATTAAAGTATATGAAAGAATGAAAAATTAGTTTTGGAAAATATTGCAAACTTGCTTTCCAAAATGATTACACCCTTTTATATATCTGTTAATAGTGCCTGAGTATGCTTGTTTTCCTACTCATCAGTATTGTGTATTCTCAATTAAAAAAAAAAAATTCTGCTAAATTAAAAGGTGTAGATATTCTAATGTATATCTGATGGCACTTAACAACAACAACAACAACAAAACTCTTTGATTACTAGGAAAGTTGAATATTTTCCCATATATTTGCATATGATTTAAACTTTT
>NW_006408575.1:10647023-10653414 GCF_000296735.1 Chrysochloris asiatica | reverse complement strand
AATTGCTCATATGCAAATTCAAACTGAAGCTGAAGAAAATGAAAACAAGTCCACGAGAGCCAAAATAGGAACTTGAATATATCCCATCTGAATTTAGAGATCATCTAAAGAACAGATTTGATACATTAAACAGGAAAGACCGAAGACCAGAAGAGTTGTGGGATGACATCAAGAACACCATACACGAAGAAAACAAAAAGTCATTAAGAAGACAAGAAAGAAGGAAAAGATCAAAATGGATGTCAAAAGAGACACTGAAACTTGCTCTCCGTCATAGAGATGCTAAAGCAAATGGAAAAAATGTGGAGGTGCAAGAGGTGAACAGAAACTTTCAAAGGTCAGCACGAGAAGAAAAAGTCAAATATTACAACAAAATGTGCAAAGATCTGGGATCAGAAAACCAAAAGGATAGAACACGCTCAGCATTTCTCAAGCTGGGGAAACTGAAGAAAAGATTCAAGCCTTGACTTTTGTTATTGAAGAATTCTCTGGGCAAATTATTGAATGATGCAGAAAGCATCAAAAGAAAATGGAAGGAATACAGAGTCACTATAGCAAAAGGAAATAGTTGATGTCCAACCATTTCAAGAGATAGCATATGATCAAGAGCCAATGATGCTAAAGAAAAATATCCACTGTGCATTGAATGAATTGGTGAAGAACAAGGCACCAGGAATTGATGGAATAAAAATTGAAATATTTCAAGAAAGTGAGGTGGCACTGGAGGCACTCAATCATCTCTGCCAAGAAATTTGGAAGACCACTGTCTGGCCAACTGATTGGAAGAGATCCATAATTGTGCCCATTCCAAAGAGAGGTGACCCAATGGAATGTGGAAATTATCATCAGACAATATCTTTAATATCCCATGCAAGTAAAATTTTACTAAAGGTAATACAGAAATGTTTGCAAGTATACATTGACAGAGAACTTTCAGAGGTTCATGCTAGATTCAGAAGAGGCCGTGAAATGAGGGTTATCATTGCTGATGTCTGATGGTACCTGTGCTTTATTGACTACACAAAGGCTTTTGATTGTGTTGATCATGACAAGCTATGGACAACATTATGAAGTATGAGTATTCCTGAACAGTTAATTGTGCTCATGAAGACTCTGTACATGGACCAAGAGGCAGTTGTTTGAACAGAACATGGGAACACTGAATGGTTTCAAATTAAGAAAGGTGTGTGACAGGGTTGCATTCTTTCAGCATACTTATTCAATCTGTATGCTGAGTAATAATCTGAGAAGTTGGGTTATATGAAGAAAAATGTGGCATCAAGATTAGAGGAAGATTCATTAACAACCTGTGATATGCAGATGATACAACTTTGCTTGTTGAAAGTGAAGGGCACTTAAAATACTTACTGATGAAGATCAAAGAGCATAGCCTTTGGTTTTGATTGCATCTCAATGTATAGAAAACAAAAAAACCCTCAGTACTTGACCAATAAACAACGTTCTTACCAATGAAGCACAGTAAATGTCTTTCTGATATTCTCAGAAAAGATTGACTTTGTTAAGGAATTCATTCTTCTTGGATCAACTATCAACACTCATGGAAGGAGCAGTCAAGAAATCACATGACGTATTGCATTAGGCAAACCCACAGCACAAGACCTTTTTAAAGTTCTGAAGAGCAAAGATGTCAGCTTGAGGACTAAGGTGCACCTGACCCAAGCCATCGTATTTTCAATAACCTCATATGCATGTGAAAGTTGGACAGTGAATAAGGAAGACCATAGAAGAATTGATGCTTTTGAGTTATGGTGTTGGAGGAGAATACTGAAAGTGTCAGGGGCTGCCAAAAGAACAACCGGATCTGTGTTGGAAGAAGTGCAGCCAGCATGCTCCTTAAGGTCAGGATGGCCAAACTTCGTTTCTCATACTTCGGACATATTGTCAAGAGGGAGGGACCTGTCCCTGGAGAAGGATATCATGTTTAGTAAGGTGAAGGGTCAGAGAAAAAGAGGAAGACCACCAGTGAGATGGGTTGGGAATGGGGCAGCATCAATGTGTTCAAGTATGGCAACAATTGTGAGGTTGGCCCAGGGCCGGGCAGTGTTTTGTTCTGTTGTGCATAGCATAGCTATGAGTCAGCACCAACTTGATGGCTCCTAACAACAATAGCAACGTAATATTGGTGTGAGATGATATATCGTTTTGATCTGCATTTTAAAAAAAAGTTTTTATTGTGAATTTAGTGAAAATTTATAGGACAGATCATCAGTTTTACATTCAACAAATCATATACCTTGCTTGATTACAATGATTATAATCCCCTCTGTGTACCATCAGATAAAAGTTTTTCTCTCTATTCACTTTAGCTCTTTTTTTGAAACACTCAGGCATATGTAATAATTTACACCACCAAAGGGCACATTCTGCAAGTCTGCCTCTTGGCTGCCATCTCTTAGTCCCTCTCTTCCCATGAATCTGGAGTCCTCAGCTGTTCCCTCTCTCCATGTCCCCATCTTTGCCTCCATATCTGGTGTCGCTGCTTCTCTGGATAAGGTCACGCATTCTGCTTGGGTCTTCTCCCTTGATTGTCCTAGGGTCCTTTGTTTCTGGACTGTAAGATTAATTACTCCCCATTTTTGTTGCAAAACTTCTACCTTTACAATTGTGACAGTTGCAATTAGTTATGATAACTATTACTATTGAATCGTAAGAATTTTATCCCCATCTCTTTTAACTAGACCCATGTAGACAAGATGGAAACTATTCTGTTGGGGCTCTTTCTTCTCCCCCACACTCTTAAACTAAACTCCCTCTTGAAACCTTGTAAGCCAGTCACTTCGTGCTTCCATCACCCCCTATTAGGTAGCAAATATCTAAATGATCCTTCCATCTCTGTTTGTATTTAGAATTACTACCTCCATGACTATAGGTCCAGTTCATCAAATCATAGCAATTTACCGTCATTTCCTTTATCCTTTTTTTTTTTTTTTTTTGTCTTCCTCTAGTTAAGTTCTGATTATCAAGCCATCGAGACTAAGCCAAATGTGTACTATCTGTAAGTTTGGGTGTTTTTGTGCGTCTCCCCTCATTTCATATCAGCTGGATGTTTCACTCTCAGCTATAGCTCTCTGTGACTATGTCCTTGTGCATGGGCTCAAGTATCCCCAGGTCTCACCACACTTCGGATAAACCAGCCCTTCCTCTTCTCTCTCATCTCCAGGTCAACGGGAATCTGTGGACTGTGGTTGAACTCAGCTCATTTCTTCATTGCTGCCTTTCCCCCTCTTCCACTCACCAAGCAGACCAATGTGGTCGCCAGCCAGCTTACATGCCTGCTCATTTGTTCCTTTTGAGTTTCAATCTTAGAGGGGTGTTTGTCTTGATGGAACTTGATTGCTTGCCTTGATTGCTTCCTAGCGAACAACTTGCTTATTCTTGTAGTAACCAGTCATATTGCCATTTTGGTTTTGAGTTTTTCCTGATGATCTTTCTTTGAAGATATATCTTCTGTCACTTCAACTATTCTAGGCTGGTCAATCTGCATTTCTCTTATGAGAGAAGAGTGGCTCTGCTAAGATAAGCACTGAACTGTGACCTACAAGGTTTGCAATTTGTGCCCACTAGCTCTTTGCAGTAGAAAAATGAGGCTTTCTGCTCTCACAAAGATTTACGGAATGCGGTGGTTCCATATGATAACACTGGACTGCTAAACACATGGTTGGTGGTTTGAGCCCATCACTTGCACCATGGAAGAAAGATGAGCCTTTTTGTTCCTGTAAAAAAATTTTTTTTGAGTCCTTGTGTGGCAGTGTAGGATAAGCACTAGTCCTCAAGGTCAGTTTGAACAGCTAGATTAGCAGTTCAAGCCCCCCAGCCACTCTTCGGAGACCCTATACAGGGTTGCTATGAGTTAGAACTGACCCAATAGCACTTAATAACAAACAACAATGGCCTAAGATTGCAAAAGGTTCTTCAATATTTGTTGGTCACATGAATGTCTTCTTTGGCTAAGCGTCTGTTCATGCCCTCTGTCCATTTTTTAATTGGGTTGTTTGTCTTTTTCTTATAGAGGTGTTGTTATGTGCTGTGGAGTCGGTTCCGACTCATAGCGACCCTGTACAGGGTTTCTGAGGCTGTAAATCTTTAAAGAAGCAGAAAGTCTCATCTTTCTACGGGGGAACAGCTGGTAGTTTTGAACTGCTGACCCTGAGGTTAACAGCCTGATTCATAACCACTATGCTACCAGAGCAGTGTAGAGGTGTTATAGTTTCCTATAATTTTAGAGATTAGTCCCTTGTCTGATATGTCATTTCAAAAATTGTTTTGTCCAGTCTGTGGGCTCTCTTTTTACTCTCTTGGTGAAATCTTTTGCTACGCATAGTGTTTAATTTTTACTAGGTCCCAGTCATCTAATTTGTCTCCTACTGTTTTTGTACTTTTAGTAATGTTTGACAGTATATTTATACCATGTGTCAAAGGCTCTAGATTTGTACCTATTTTTCCATTCTTGATCTTTATAGTTCTAGTTTTTACATTTAGGTCTCTAATCCACGTTGAGTTTGTTTCTGTGTATTTTGTGAGGTATGGTCTTGTTTCATTTTTCTGCAAGTGGTTTTCTAGTTTTGTCAGCATCATTTATTGAAGAGACTATATCTTTCCCATTTAATGTGTTCTAGGCCTTTGTCAAGATCAGCTGACTGTATGTGGTTAGATTTACTTCTGGGTTCCCAATTATGGTCCATTGATCTATGTGCTTTCATTGTTACTAGTATGAGGCTGTTTTGACCACTGTGGCTGTGTGGTAGATTTTGAGGTCAGGAAGTGAGAGGCCTCGAACTTTGTTCTTTTCTTAAATAATGCTTTGCTTATCCCAGGGCTTTTTCCTTTCCATTTAAAGTTGGGGATCAGCTTTTCCATCACTTAAGAGAATGACATTAGAATCTGGATTGGGATTGCATTACATCTATAGATTGCTTTGAGTAGTGTCCACATTTTTGTAATAATTGTCTTCCGATCTGTGAGCATATTGTATTCTTCTATTTTAGTAAGTCTCTTTCGGTTTTCTTGCAGTATTTTTTTTTTTTTTTTAAGTTTTTATTGTGAATTATGTGATAGTTTACATGGGAGAACATTAGCTTTACATTCATCCTATCATATTTAGTTTCATTGCAACAATTACATCGCCTCCATGCATCATCAGACAACCAAAGTATACACTCCACAAGTGTGCTCCCCGACCATCAGCACACATTGCAGTAGTGTTTTGTAGTTTTTTTGTATAGATCTTTTCTTTCTCCAGTTAGATTTTTTTTTTTCCTGGTACAAAGCAATTCCACTTTTATTGATTAGTAACTTGCAGCATAAAAGATAGCTACAAAAAGAGATGCAATAGCAGAGTCAAGCAGCTCTTCAAACAAACACAAAGGAACAGGGTTGACTGGACTCAGGAAGCCATGTGAGTAGAGGAAGGCAACACCCTACTAGAGTGGATCTGGACCTAGGAGTGTTCCAGAACCTGGGCCATGGGCAGCTGCTTCAAGGGCTGGTATCTGAGCAGCTTGGAGATCATGTCCTGGGCCCCAGGAGGCACTTAGGTGGGAAACTCATATCCACCTTGAAGATGCATCTGTAGGTCTTGGTGTGTGAGGGACTCTCAAAGGGAGAACAGCCCACCAGCAATTCATAGCAGAGCACCTCAATGCAGCACAGATCTACTCTCTCATAGTTTGTTCTCCCCTTGATCATTTCTGGGGAAATGTAGTCCAGAGTCCCATACATCTTTCTCCCATGGTAGGGCTGGTGGTTTTAAACTGTCAAGCGTTAGGTTACTAGCCTAGTTATTTAAACATTGCACAACAAAGGATCCTAATTCTGACTCATAGCGACTATCTATCTCCTAAATCAGCACTTCACTCCCTCAGCTGTTTTCCATCCTATTTTCCTCCAAATCCAAATCCAAAGGGTCTTACTTGCTGAGCTGCTCTTGACACTCTGTAGCTGTGGGCCTAGAATGAACTGAGTTCATCACAGCTTTCTCAAGACTCATGAGGGGAATTTTGATGGCCAGTTGATGTCTTCCTGACCCCTTTGAAGCTAGGAGTTAAGCTCCATGGATTCCTGAGTAGAAAAAGATAATATGGGGTCAGGCGTGTTGAAACCAGAACCATGAGAATCTTCCTCAGCTCACAAGTCTGTGAATCCTCAATGTCAGAAAAAAAAATCTCCAGTTAGACTTATACCTAATTACTTTATCTTTTGGATTTGTTGCTATTGCTATTAGGTGTCAATGAGTCGGTACCAACTCATAGCGACCTTATGCACAGCAGATGAAACACTGCCCGATCCTGGGCCAACCTCACTTTTGTTGCCACACTTGAGTCCATTGATGCTGCCACTTGGCCAATTCATCTCGCAGGGGGGCTTCCTCTTT
>NW_006408575.1:10624265-10625662 GCF_000296735.1 Chrysochloris asiatica | reverse complement strand
TGTTGTTCAGTATTTTGTGTATAGAATCCTCCAATATTTCAAATTGAGGCTTGAATTTCTTCAGTTATTTCAGCTTGAGAACTCCCTTTTTATTTTCTGACTCCAGGTCTTTTAACATTTTATTATACTATTTTACTTTGTCATCTTGATCTTCCCCTTGACATTTTATATTCAGCTCTTTTAAATCATCATTTCTTATAGTTGTTTTTACTTCTCTACACTCAAGAGCAAGTTTCAGAGTCTCTTTGACATCCACTTTGGTCTTTTCTTTCTTCTATGTCTTTTAAATGACCTTTTGCTTTTTTTATGTGTGATGTTTTTGATGTGATTCCACAACTCTTCTTGTCTTCAGTTATTAATGTTTAATGCATCAAATTTGTTCTTGAGATGGTCTCTAAATTCAGGTGGTATATTCTAAATTCAAGATCATATTTTGGACTCGTGAGATTATTTAAAATTTCAGTCTTTGAAAAAAAATACAACCAGAATGTACCTTAGAACTCAGTATTGCAAGACTTTGCAAAGCTTACTTTGGGCATGGCATTAGGAAAGACCAGTCACTATGAAAGGACATCATATTTAGCAATGTGGAGGGTCCGTGAAAACTAGGGAACTCTCAATGAGCTTGACTGGCAAAATAGCTGAAATAATGTACCAAAATATACTGACAACTATGATGGTAACACGTGATTTTGTTCAGTTGTAAATAAAATTACCATCAGTTAAAGCCAACTTTATAATGATTAACATGAATGGAATGCCAACAAAATGGGACTATATGATAAAGTGTGTTGTTGTTGTTGTTAAGTGCTCTGACACATAGCGACCCTGCATAGAGTTTCCAAGGAACAGCTGGTGAGCTTGAACCACTGATCTTGCAGTTCAAACCAACTTTGCAGTCCAGCACATTAACCCACAGCGTCTCATCAGGACTCCATGACAGAACAGTTAAATCTGGCAACACTAGTTGGGTACAAGTAAATGGAGAGGAGAGCTATGTCCACAGAAAAAATGACCACTGTTTCTAAAGCTCATGTCTAAAATTTAACTCCACACTTTACATCATAAATAATGCACTAAAACATGATAAAGCATGGAGTTAATTTTTAAGACGTAAGCCTTTGAATCAGTGGTAACTTTTTCTGTGAACACAGCTCTCCTCTCTGTTTACTCATGCCCAATGAGGGTTACCAGACTTGACTGGTCTGCAAGGGTTGTGCTCATTCCATGAAATATTTGGGACATGCTTACACTAAATAATAAAAAATCACTGTTTATCTGAAATTCATATTTAACTGTATGATGTATTTTATCATGATATCCACTTAAATATGTATTTTGTCAAAATCAAATGACATATTGCATTGGGCAAACCTACTGCACAAGATGTTTTTAAA
>NW_006408575.1:10620944-10623916 GCF_000296735.1 Chrysochloris asiatica | reverse complement strand
GGAGAAAAAGAGGAAGACCCCCAATGAGATGGATTGGCACAGTGGCAGCATCAGTGGGCTCAAGGATAGCAAAGATTGTGAGGTTGGCCTAGGATTGGGTAGGGTAGTGTTTTGCTTTGTTGTGGATAGGGTCACTATGAGTCAGTACCGACTTGATGGCACCTAACAACAACAACAATATATTTTATCTATCAATTTTGTCCCCAACCAAATTAATTATAATTGGAGAGAAATATTTGAGTAAACTGAATGGTATTAATCTTATAATTTGTTGAGGTTTTAGTTTTTGGTATTTTTTAAGTATCATGTTTTGGGGCATTAAACTGTGAAGTATTTATTGCCTTGTGTGCATATTCCTGGAAGGCAGAGGTGAGATCTATGCAAAGAAGAGTAGATATATGACTATATTATTAGAACTGGGATTACATATTTTAGTGTGCTCCTCCCCAAATAGCCCAACCCTCAGAAACCTTACTCAGACGTTCTAGAATTTTAATATCAGAGATTTCCTTCATATGAAAGTTTCCTGAACACTGGTAAGATGGATATGTTCCTAGAATAGTAGTAAATCTCATTAGACATTGTATACTTTATAAGAATCTTACTATGAATATGTAATACAGTTCCAGCTGCTTTCTCTACCATTCATGTAAAATGAATTTTGTTCCCTTCTCTATTTCCACAGACTCATTCAGTCATTCTAAAAAGCTTCATTGCCCATCTACTAAGTACCAGGCATTTTGTTGGAAAAGGATGCCCAAGATTTCCCGTCCTTACTTATCAAAGTTCTCAGAGTGGGTTCTCTCTTCCTACCCATAGGGTGAAGGTATCTACAAGGGAGGCCCATTCTTTACTCATCTCTGAAACCTCAGCCTGTAACATAGCATCTCACACAATTGTCAAATTGATTCCTGGTCCTTGAAGAGTTCAAGAGAGAAAAGTTCCAGGAAAAATGTGGCTGTATGGGCTGAAGATACTTTGGTTACATTAATGACTTCCTGATTGACTGACCTGTTCCAGACAATTGGCTGCTATTCGGTCCCACATCACAGCCCAGGCTCCCTCTGAAATGCTTCAGGGTGATGTCAGTTTTCCTTGCCCCTTGGTAGACTAGTGCTGGGGACAACTATGTGGTGGGGTAGGAGTGTGGTAGCGGTGAAATAGTTGCGGAGTCTCCAGAGAAAGAAAAAGTCATTGCATTTAGTATTAGGTTTGGACTGATATTTTCTCTAGCCCAGCAGCTATCTCAGAAAGTGTCTGGGGACTCAGACATGATTTGAAGCAGATATTTTGCCAAGTGTTATATTTGATACACAGGAAATGGCAATTCACCTTTTTAGAAGGTGTTGATAGTCTCTTATTTCTGAAGAAGGCTTGTTACACTCCTGGCAGTTTGTTTTCTTTTGACTGCTCTCTCCTCCATCAAAGCATCATCAATTTCCAGAGCTAGAAAGGACATTGGACACTAGAAAGGCTACTCCTTTTATTAGCTGATAAGTGTAAAAAAGGTTTGAAAAGGAGAAGTTATTTATCTGAGACCACATAGGAAATTAATCTTTTGACTCTTTGTTGTTAGGTGCCATCGAGTCAATTCTGACTCATAGTGACCCAATGCACAGCAGAATGAAACACTACCTGGTTCTGTGCCATCCTCATAATTGTTGTTATGTTTGAACCCACTGCTGTTGCCACTGTGTCAATTCAATAAATACATCATGACAAACAGAGAAAAGATTGAAGTTGTCAAATACTTCATTTTGCTTGGATCCACAATCAATGTTCATGGAAGCAGCAGTCAAGAAATCTAACGACATATTACACTAGGCAAATCTGCTGCAAAAGACCTCATTAAAAGTATTGAAGAACAAAGATGCAAGTTTGAAGATTAAGGTGTGTGTGACTCAAATCATGGTCATTTCAATTGCCTCATAGGCATGTGAAAGTGGGACAATGAATAAGAAAGACCGTAGAAGATTCAATGCCTTTGAATTGTGGTGTTGAGAAGAATATGTAAAGCAATATGGAGTGCCAGAAGACAACCAAAGTTTTATTGAAAGAAGTACAACCAGAATGCTCCTTAGAAGTGAAGATGATGAGACTTCATTTCTCATACTTTGGTCATGTTGTCAGGATGGACCAGTCTCTAGAGAAGGACATCATATGATAAATCAAAGGTCAGAAAAATAGAGGAAGACCCATAACGCAGAAACAATGAGGTCAAACTTAAACAACTGTGAGGATGGCAATAATTTATTCTGTTGTTCACTCTGAGTTAGAACTGACTCGATGGCACCTAACAACAACAACAACCATATTCCTGTCAGAAGCTCTGGTGATGCAGTACATTAAGTGTTGGGCTGCTAACTGAAATGTCAGTGGTTCAAATGTACCAGTTACTCCAAGAGAAAACGATGAGGACATCCACTCCTGTAACGATGTACAGTTTCAGAAAACCCATAGAGAAGTCCTACTGTCCTAGAGGGTCTCTTTGAGTCAGAATTCATTTTGTGGTAGTAGATTTGATTTTGGTTTAGTGTTTCTGTTGGGCTCCCTGAGTGGCATAAATGGTTAAGCACTCAAGTATTAGCTAAAAGTTCGGTGGTTTAATCTACCCATAGGTACTTCAGATGATAGGACTGCCATTTTACTTCCCAAAGGCTACAACCTTGAAAACCCTATGAAGCAGTTCTATTCTGCATACATGGAATGACCATGATTCAGAGTCAACTCAACGGCAGCTGAAAACCACGACAACAGTGCTCCTGCGGACAGGTTCACTCTGCACCCTTCAAAGACAGCAACCACAACTTCTGCAGGGTTCTCCCTCTCTACACTTGGTATGTGAACATTTAATTTCAGAACTCTCTTCCCACCTCTTATGAATAGCTCATACTGACTTCCACTGTCAGCTGTGAACCCCAGGATTAAACTATGAAACATCAGTCTCATTACCTCCTGCCCAGTAAGAATGG
>NW_006408575.1:10600647-10620259 GCF_000296735.1 Chrysochloris asiatica | reverse complement strand
TGCTGTTTATTGGTCCAGTGGTGAGGATTTTTGTTTTCTTAACATTGAGATGTAATCCATATCGAAGGCTGTGCTCTTTGATCTTCATAAGTATATGTTTAAAGTCCTCTTCACTTTCAGCAAGCAAGGTTGTATCATCAGCATATCGCAGGTTGTTAATGAGTCCGCCAATCCTGACACCACATTTTTCTTCATAGAACCCAGCTTCTCGTATTATTTGCTCGGCATACAAATTGAACAAGTATGGTAAAAGAACACAACCCTGTCGCACACCTTTCCAAATTTTAAAACATTCAGTGATACATATACAGAAATAAACCAAAGGAATCTGGATACTTGATTTTGATAAGTTATGTCTTAATATAAAAAGAGGTGAAATGAGGGTGATATTGTCACAATACAATTTTCAGTGAGATCACTATCAGATTATCCAATAAGCAAGGTAAGCATGGATGTACATGGATGACATTTTCGTACTTTTCACCACATCAGAGATTATAGATAGGGCTGACATCTGGCTCTTTCCCAAACTCACAGAACCTTCCCACAGAATCAAAGCCTCTTTTCAAATTTACAATCCTTGACAGGGAGAGTACATAATATGTGAGGTAAGCATGGTTTTACTTGTGCTTGCTTACTTACTAATCTGTAGTGAGCAGCTTCACATGTTTTTATCACATCAAAGATGTGATGACGCTCATGTGAAAAATTTCACTACAGATTAGTAAGTATGCACAAGTATGCCTGTGCTTACCTTGCTTATTAGGTAACTCATCACTTATAAGATTTATACTTCAAAAACTTGCAGAGCATCTGCAATCTGTGGCAGGGAGACGGTGACCAACAATAGAAGTCTGGAGTCCCAAACTAGAGGACCATTATGTCCCCAAAGCCATGCCAATGTTGGGTGGTCTCCTAAGACTCCCAGGACTTGTCATACAGTTGTTCTCATGGCTATGATTTATAACTGAAAAAAAAAAGCAAAAGCAACAAAAATCAAGGAAACATAGGGCACAAGCTTCTAACAGTCTCCTCCCAGTAAAGTCATTGTTATTGCTAAGTGCCGTCCAGTCAATTCCAACTTATAGCGATCCTGTATAGAGTTTCCAAGGAGCAGCTGGTGAATTTGAACTGCCAAATGCAGTGCGAACCTACTTTGCAGTGCCACAAAGTATTCATTTAATCCTGCTAGCATTGAATTGTGACAATGATTATAAAGTGTTGTCTATCAGGGAACCTTATTAGAGACTCAGTGCTCATGTTTTTAATGGGGGCTGGTCATATAGGCACCCAAATCCCAAAAAGAAAACATAGTGTTCAGCATAAACCACATTGTTTATATAGTTTTGATACACTGAGCCACTTTCATAAGTTAGGGCCGGGTGGGATTTCCAAAACCCAATTTCCCACATATCAGTTAAGGGCCAACCATGCAAGACAGCAGTCTCAGACCTGCTATGCTAACTCTTTTCTGCATAATTAGGGAAAGAATTCTGTGATGAAACTGAGACTGATTAATGGACTTCACAGAGAAAGGTAGGAAGAGTAAAACTCATTTACAAAATTTGGACTAAGAATTCGACTTTGTTCTCTCACAGAAAATGGAACTTGGTGACGTAGTGCCCCTGCATAGAAGTCTGTGGAGGGTCAGAGTGACACCATTTACTTCAATGATCTGACAAGGAAGGTTATGGAATTTACCAGCTATGTAAGAGTGTGGATGTTCAACTGGAAAAGGATGACCACAAAAGGATATACACTCACTGTTTATATGAATACACTCAGAGGTCCTGTCTGTACCATAACCCACTCTAACAGAAAGTGTGACAGAGACTATCTGTAATGGGTTGAATACAACTAAGCCTCAAGCACAGATTAAGGAGGTGACAAAGGTTTCAGTGTCAAAAGAAGAAGCAGGAGCATAACTATAGAACTCTTGAGTTGAGTAAGTTCATTTTCAGGATGTTGCTATTTGATTATTCATTGCACACAAGTTCTAAGGAGGTGCACCAAGTAGAATTTGCTGTTACTAGAGGCACATTTTCACCATTCACCTGTCAGTTTGTCATACTGTGATGCCTTGTATGTTGTTGTGATTCTGGAAGTTATGCCAAGGGTATTTTCCATACCAGGAGAGACACCTATGGTGGACAGGTTTCAGATGAACTACCAGACAAAGATAGACGAGTAAGAAGGAGAGATGAACAACTTCCAAATATTGAAAGTCTCATGAATAGCAGTGGAACACTGTCAGTACCAGAATATTGAATATTGAAACATGATGAAGAACACCAGATTATTGTCAGATGTAGTGCCAGAAAATGAGCCCCTCAGGTTGGAAGGCACTCAAAATATGACTGGGGAAATGCTGCCTCCTCAAAGTAGAGTTGACAGTGATGAAACAAATGGAGAAAAGCCTTCAGGACCTTCATTTGCCCATGTGGCACAGCTCAAAATGAAGAGAAACAGCTGTAAACACCCACTAATAATAAGATCATGGAATGTATGAAGTATATCCCAGGAAAATTTGAGATTGTCAAAAATGAAATAGAACACAAAATCATTGATTTCCTAGGCATTAGTGAGTTAAGTTAACTGGTACTTGCCATTTTGGTCTGATAATCGCATGGTTTACTATGCTGGGAATGACAAATTGAAGAGGAATAGCATCACATTCATCATCAAAAAGAACATATCAAGATCTGTCTTGAAGTACAATGTTGTTGGTGGTAGGATAGTGTCCATTAGCCCACAAGGAAGGCCAGTTAATGCCACTATTTCTCAAATTTATGCACCAACCATTAAATCCAATGATGTTGAAATTGAAGAATTCTGCCAACTTCTTCAGTCTGAACTTGAAAAGATATGCAAACAAAATGTATTGATAATTACTGGTGACTAGGATGCAATGGTTGGGAACAAATAGGAAGGCTCAGTAGTTGGAAAATATTGCCTTGGTGATAGAAATGATGCTGGAGTTTGCATGGTAGAATTTTGCAAGACCAGTGACCTCTTCATGGCAAATACCTTTTTTAAACAACATAAAAGGTGACTATACACATGGACCTCACTAGATGGAATACACAGGAATCAAATTGAGTACATCTGTGGCAAGAGATGGTAGAAAAACTCCATACATCAGCCAAAACAAGGCCAGGGACAGACTGTGGAACAGATCATTATTGCTCATCTGCAAGTTCAGGCTGAAGCTGAAGAAGAAAAAAAATCCATGAGAGGCAAAATATAACGTTGAACATATCCCACATGAATTTAAAGACCATCTGAAGAACAGATTTGATGCATTAGACACTAAAGATTGAAGGCCAGAAGAGTTGTGGGATGACATCAAGAACACCATACAGAAAAAAAGCAAAAGGTCATTAAGAAGACAAGAAAGAAGGAAAAGAGCAAAATGGATATTGAAGAGACTCTGAAACTTGTTCTCCAGCATAGAGATGCTAAAGCAAATAGAAGAAAGGAGGAGGTAAAAGAATGGATGGAAAATTTCAAAGAGCAGTTTGAGAAGACAAAGTGAAATACTTTGAAAAAATGTGCAAAGGCCTGGAGTTAGAAAACCAAAAGGGAAAAACACACTCATCATTTCTCCAGCTGAAAGAACTGAGGAAATAATTAAAACCTCAACTAGCAATACTGTCAGATTCTATGTGCAAAATATTGAATTATGCAGAAAGCATTGAAGGAAGATGAAAGAAATACACAGAATCGCTGTACCAAAAAGAAGTGGTTCAACCACTTCAAGAGAGAGCATATGATCAAGAACCATTGATACTGAAGGAAGATATCTAAGGTGTGTATTGAAGACAAAGAACAGGGCACCAGAAATTGATGGAATACAAATTGAAATCTTTCAACAAACTGATGCAGCACTGGAGGTACTCAATCATCGTGCCAAGAAATTTGGAAGACAACTAACTACCTGGCCAACTTACTGGATAAGATCCACTTTTGTGCCCATTTCAAAGAAAGGCAGCCCAGTGGAATGTGGAAATCATCAGACAATATCATTAATTTCCCATGCAAGTCAAACTTTGCTAAAGATAATAGAAAAATGACTGTAACCATGCACTGAGAGAGAATTTTGAGAGGTTCAAGGGAGATTCAGAAGGGTACATGGAATGAGGGATATCATTGCTGACATCAGATGTGTCTTGGCTGAGGGCAGAGAATGCCTGTACTTTATTGAATTCTCAGAGACTTTTGATGGTGTAGATCATGATAAACTATGTACAACATTGTGAAGAATGAGTATTCTGGAACACTTAATTTTGCTCATGAGGAGGCTGTACATAGACCAAGAGGCACTTGTTCAAACAGAACAAGGGAACACCAAATGGTTTAAAATTAGGAAAGGTGTATGTCAGGGTTGTATTCTTTCATAATATTTATTCAATCTGTATGCTGAACAAATAATCGGAGAGATGGATTATATTAAGACCCATTAATAACCTGCAATATGCAGATTATATAACCTTGCTTGCTGAAAGTGAAGAGGACTTACAATACTTACTGATGAAGATCAAGGACCACAGCCTTTGGTATGGGTTGTGCCTCTATGTAAAGAAACAAAAATCCTCACCACTGGACCAATAAACAACATCCATATAATTGGAGAAAAGATTGAAGTTGTCAAAGACTTCATTTGGCTGGGATCAACCATCCACATTAAGGCAAGCAGCTGTCAAGAAATCAAATGGCATATTGCATTAGGCAAATGTGCCACACAAGACCTCTTTAAAATGTTGAAGAGCAAAGGTGTCAGATTTAGGACTAAGATACATCTGATCCAAGCCATGGTATTTTCAATAACCTCGTATGCATGCGAAAATTCAACAGTGAATAAGGAAGGCCATAGAAAAATTGGAGCATTTGAGTTATGGTGTTGGAGGAGAATATTGAACGTACTGCCAAAAAGACAAACAAATCTGTGTTGGAAGAAGTATAGCCACAATGCTCCTTGGAAGCCAGGATGGCCAGAGTTCACCTCTTATACTTCAGACATATCCGGAGGGACCACTCTGTGGAGAAGGATATCATGTTTGGTAAAGTGGAGAGTTGGAGAAAAAGAAGAAGACAGACCCCCCAAAAGATGGATTGGCTCAGTGGCAGCAGCAATGGGCTCAAACAGTAATGATTGTGAGGCTGGCGCAGGACTGTGCAGTGGTTCATTCTGCTGTGCTATGAATTGGTAGCTGTGAATTGGTTTAGACTTGATAGCACCTAACAACAAGAGAGGGTCATTGGGGAGCGTGGTAGCACCGTAGGATATGTAGTGGACTGTGAACTACAAGGCTGGTAGCGTGATCTTATCAGCCGTTCCATGGGAGAATGATGAATCTTTCTGTTCATGGAAAGATGTACAACCTTGGAAACCCTACACAGGGTTTCTATGAGTCAGAACTGGCTCAATGGCACATAGCAAAAGAGGGTCATTTAGAAAATAAAAATTAAAAACTCATTTGTGATTCAAAGAGTATTGCAGAAATATTATTGCTTTGTTTGGTCATGATGTTAGAATTATAAATGTGTATCATGTTGGAAGGAAACCACCCTTAAATCAGCAAGCTACAAGAGCATTCATAAAGCAGAGATCTTAAAGAAAAAAATCCCTGATGAAAGGCAACTACTTTTGTTTTAGGATTTGGGTTGTGCTTATTTAAAAAGTGATTGTTTTGGCTTTAAAAAGTGATTTTGTCTGAAAGTTCATGGCACCATCTGGGAATAACCTCAAGGACAAAGGGAAAATCTAAATGCAAAAATGCCTTGTAGAGCATTGGCAGTTTTCCATCCCTGAAGAGGAGTTTTGCAGATGCTTAGCCCCTAGTGGTCTTAGTATTTTAGCTGAAAGGACAGGTTCTTTAAGCATGTAAATATCTTTTTTTTTTTTTTTTCAGGCAGGTTTATTGAGAGTAAACCTGGGGGCAATCAGTGACAAGAGACCAAGAACCCCTGTAAATATCTTTTTTGATGATAAAAATCTTTCTGATACAAAGTGCAAGAGAAAGATGAAAAGCAAGAAGGACCCATCTATTAGCTTGATACGAAAGACTTGGACCCTGGGAGAACATTAACAATGTCTTCTGAATAGCTTCTATCTCCCTCTTTCTTATTTATTGTACTGATAGTCATCTATTAGCAATCTGAGTTTTAAAAGACTAAAATGTTTAAAGTCTATGGGAACTACCATCTTCTTTGGAGCATTCCAGGTTCTAGGGAGTTGGGAAGAAGAAATGAAATTTCTGCCTCAGTCTCTGAATGATAAAGGAGTCTGTCCAGAGGTGTAATCAACCAATAAATAGTGCTGTGTTCCACCCACACTCCTGGGAAAGATGCTTTAAAAGTTTCCATCATTGCAGGCATCTTGTGTCTCCCTCCATCTTCCTTATCACTAACAAGTGGTAGAAATAGGTGTCTTTGGTATTTGCTTTTGGGGAAAATCTTGTTATGTTAAAATGCACTTGATGATTCTATTTTCTATAAATCTAAGTGTAAACGCACAAAACACAGAGGAAAGAAATAAATGAAATTGTGTTCCTGGTGAAAGGCAGTGGGTGGATAGAAAGGGGTTGATCAAGTTATCTTCATCCTTCAGCAAGGCTGGGGGATGACAGCTTTCCTCATCATCCTTTTGATTCCTAAACTATGTTAGACATCTTCCTGGCTGTTTGTAATTTCTTCCTGCATCAGCTGAGTTGCAGTACAGACAGAATGAAACAAGCCTAGCATACTCTCACATTTCAGAATGATTGTTGTTGTTATTGTTAAGTCCCCTAGAGTCAGTTTTGATTCTTACAGACCCGATTATTACTAGAAATATATTAGATTTCTTGTGAAAATAATTTTCAGGGAGAGAGTTAGGATATGATATGCAGGTTATCTGGAGTAAATGCTTGGAGATCTACTTTCAAAAAATCAGTCAATAAAAACTGTGGATCAGCAAGGCCCTGTTCCATCACTAGCATTCTGTGGGGTCACCTTTCTTTAGATGGACACAAAAATTCCAGTTGCTAAGCTGTCTTTCTAAAGTTCTTGGCATAGACGTGTAAGTGTCTCCAGTACTGCTGGAGTATTAATATTAGCAATATTACAGAAATATTAGGACCTCCAAAATTAAATTGGCTTATGACTCTTAATTCTCAGTCATGTGCTGTTTCAACTTGTCACTCCAAATTATAGATCAATAGCTTGCAAATAAGGATTCTGTTTTCTTTTTTTCCCTTTTTTATGTGTCTCCATCTTCTTTGCTACAGCTTGTTTTATTTTACTTATTTTTTAAATTTTGGATTCTTTCCCTCCTGATTGGATTTGTTTATAAGCTTCAGATTGACTACTATTCTAAAGTGTGTTTATGCCAAAGATTATGATTCATGGTCCTTTTTATTTATTGTTTTGCTTTTAAAGATAAGAACTCGTAACTCTTTCTCTGTTTCCATAGCCTGCTTTTACTCATTTTTCATGAATGCTGGCACAAGGCTTTGGCTATGTTTGGTGAAAACACATTGGAAGACAAAGTAGTCATGTATCTCCTGTTGTAAAGAAGATTCTTTTGAGGTGGTAAAATTGACACTGGTATGGCAATGTGAGTCCAGCTCAGACCTTATAACACCATCACCCTCTGGGAAAGCTCCTGCCTGTCTTTCTGTTTTCACTTTCCTTAGTCTTCTCCCTACATTTCCCCTTTTGTGCGTTTGGTTTCACTTTTCTTTGCTCTCTAACTTTCATGATGAAGTTGGCTATGACTCATGGTGACCTTACGTACAACAGAACAACATTGCTCATTCTACATCATCCTCATAATGGCTGTCACTTTGAGTTCATTGTGGTTCTTGGGTCAATCCATCTCATCAAGGGTCTTCCATGCCCTTGCTACTTTACCAAATACAATGTCCTCATTGGACAGTGTTCTATTGTGATAATAAAATTTTCATTGGCTAGGTTTTGGAATTAGATTGCCAGGGGTTTCTTCCAAGTCTGTGTTAATCCGGAAGGCTTATTAAGTCCTGTCTATTATAGGGGACTGTACTGGTATTTGTAATGCTGGTGGCATAGCCTCCAGTCTCATACCAACATGCAAGCAACAATAGTATGACAACCAGACAGATTGATGGAGGTCTCTACTTTTATTGTGTATAAAACAGGAAACTATCTCAAATGGATATTTTCAGGCCCACCCTAAAGAATTCTGATTTCACAGGTTTGGGACATTGCTGTTAGGTGCCATCAAGTCAATTCTGAATCATAGTGACCCTGTATAAGGTTTCCAAGGTGCAGCTGCTGTTTTTGAACTCCCTACCATGTGGCTAGCAGTTCAGAGCTTATCCTACAGCACCACATCAAGATAGGGCCTAATAACTTGCATTTTAAACAAGATTTTTAACTGATTCTGAAGTATGTGGCCAGAGAACCATCTAATCGCTGCCTCTTGACTCTTTTGTTAGCCAGTCTAGCCAATGGTTCCCATGACTCTTTTATCAGTTTGTTGCACTGTGGTGGCTTGTGTGTTGGTGTGATCCTGGAAGCTATGTTACTGGTATTTTGAATGTCAGCAGGGTCGCTCATGGTGGACAGGTTTCAGTTCAGCTTCCAGACTAAGACAAACTCAGAGGAAGGAGAGACAGACTACTTATGAATTATTATTCACTGAAAACCTTATGAATAGCAGTGAAACAGTGTTGGATAGCACCATAATATTGAATATATAATCATTATGAATAACACCAGAATAATGTTAGATATAGTGCCAGAAGATGAGTCCCTTAGGCTGGAAAGTACTCAAAATGTGACTAGAGAAATGCTGACTCCTCAAAGTACAGTTGACCTTGATGTGATAGAAGTAAAGCTTTTGGGATCTTCATTAGCTGATGGGGCACAACTCAAAACGAGCAGAAACAGCTTAAAGCATCCAGTAATAATTGGGACATGGAATGTATGAATTATGAATCTAGGAAAATTGGAAATGGTAAAAAAATTATTTTGAATGCACAAAAATTGATATCTTAGCTATTGTTGTCTTAGGTGCCATCCATTCGGTGTTGACTCATAACGGCCTTATGCACAGCAGAATGAAACACTGCCCAATCCTGGGCCAACCTCACTATTGTTGCCACACTGGAGTCCATCGATGCTGCCACTTGGTCAATCCATTCATTGGGGGTCTTCCTTTTTTTCTCTGACCCTCCATCTTACCAAACATGATATCTTTCTCCAGCAACTGGTCCCTCCTGACAATATGTCCAACGTATGAGAGATGAGGTTTGCCATCTTGGCCTTCAAGGAGCATTCTGGCTGTACTTCTTCCAAAATGGATCTATTGATTCTTTTGGCAGCCCATGGCACTTTCAATATTGTCCTCCAACACCATAACTCAAAAGCATCAATTCTTCTATGGTCTTCCTTATTCACTGTCCAGCTTTCGCATCCATATGAGGTTATTGAAAATATCATGGCTTTGGGTCAGGTGCACCTTAGTCCTCAAGCTGACATCTTTGCTTGTCAACACTTAAAAAGGTCTTGTGCAGCAGATTTGCCTAATGCAACACGTTGTTTGATTTCTTGACTGCTGCTTCTGTAGGCACTAGTGAATTGAAATAGAGTGGTATTGACCATTTTGGATCTGACAATCACATGGTTTACTGTGTGGGAATGACAAATTGAAAATGAATGGCATCACATTCACCATAAAAAATAAAATTTCAAGATCTATCTTGAGGTATAATGCTGTCCGTGCAAGGATAATATCCATTAGCCTACAAGGAAGACCACTTAATACCACTATTTTTCTAATTTTTGCACAAACCACTAAAGCTAGTGGTGATGAAATTGAAGAATTCAACCAACCTCTTCAGTCTGAAATTGATCAAAAATGCAATCAAGATATATTGATAATTATTGGTGATTGGAATAAAAGGATGGAAACAAAGAGGAAGGATCAGTAGTTAGAAATCATGTTTTTGTTCTGTTGTGCATAGGGTCCCTCTGAGTCAGAATTACCTGGATGGTACTTAACAACAATAACAATATATGAATGTGAAAGTTGGACAGTGAATAAGGAAGACCATAGAGAAATTGAGGCATTTGAGTTAGGGTGTTGGAGACAAATATTAAAAGTATCATGGACTGCCAGAAGAGCAAACAAATCTATGTTGGAAGAAGTACAACTAGAATGTTCCTTAGAAGACAAGGTGACCAGACTTCGTCTCTCATACACTGAACATGTTATCAGGAGGGACCAGTCCCTGGAGAAGGATATCATGTTTGGTAAAGTAGAAGGTCAGAGAAAAATGGGGAGTCCCCCAACTAAATGAATTGGCATAGTGGCAGCAGCAATAGGCTCAGATGTAGCAGCAATTATGAGGACAGTGCAGGACTGGACATTGTTTTGTTCTGTTGTACATAGGGTTGTTATGAGTTGTATCTGACCAGATAGTACCTAACAATAACAGCCAAGTCTGGACATAAATTAGTAGGCAAAGGGTCACAGGTGGCATGTAAACTGGAATTGGTGCTAGTAAAATCAGAGTCATTTTTCTGAAATTCTTTTTGGTTTGAGAAATCTGTGCAGTAATGGAGTGTTTCTGAGGGTTCAGGTGAATTCATTCAGTCATCCTGAATCTTGTTACCTGAGGACCTGAAGCAAAGAATTAGAGGGCATTTGGAGACAGGTGCTGGGCTAGAGGGCAGTGCAATGTGAGCCCTAATTAATTTTACTAGAGGTGACAAGTGATGGAATAGGTAAATACCCAAAGAAGTTAAACAACAAGTCAAAGCTCTGCTAATATGATCAAACAGCTACATTTATTAAAGTGATAAAAAATGAAATAAGTATTCTGAGAAAGGAGAACATTATGGTCTACATGTAGCAAACATATAAGGATTAAGAGAAAGTATGTTTTTCAATGCTTCTAATTAAAAAAAATTATGATTTATCATACAATCTGTAATAAAAAATTTCCATTTTAATCATTTTTAAGTGTTCAATTCAGTGACATTAATTACATTCACTGAAAGTGCCATGGACTGCCAAAAGAACCAATAAATCTGTTTTGGAGGAAGTGCAGCCAGAGTGCTCCTTGGAGGCCAGGATGGCTAAACTTCGTCTCTCCTACTTTGGACATATTGTCCGGAGGAAACAATTGCTGGAGAAGGATGTCATGCTGGGTAGGGTGGAGGGTCAGAGAAAAAGAGGAAGACCCCCAATGGGATGGATCAGCCAGGTGGCATCATTGATGGACTCGGGTGTGTCAGCGGTAGTGAGGTTGGCCCAGGATCGGACATTGTTTCGTTCTGCTGTGCATGGGGTCGCTATGAGTCGGTTCCGACTCGATGGCACCTGACAACAACAACAATTACATTCACCATGTTGTACATCAGCACCATTATCCATTTTCACAAGTCTTTCATCACCCCAAGCAGACACTCAATACCCCTTAGCAAAAATTTCCCATTCTCCTTGCCCCCAGCCCTGGTAACCACTAATAGACGTCTGTCTCTATGTATTTGCCTAGTCTAGATATTTCATATAAGTGGGATCATAGAGTATTTATTCTCTTGTGTCTGACTTATTTCTCTACTGGTTTGATGTAGGGAATTTTTTGACAGAGAGATGTCAAACTGCCTCGGGCATCAGAATGACTTGAGTCACAAGTTGTATGGACCTATGCACTTTGTGGCTGCCCTCTGTGACATTTGCTATGTCAGGAATTCCACTACTGTAAACTTTTTGGCATGCAAAAGTCTTCATCTTGTGAAGACTTTAAACAACTGGCTCCAGAGAAACAGAATGGAGCCAAAAGGAAGTTTTTATTATAACAATGATGCTTTGTGGAATGATCAGCCTGGAGGCCAGAAATGGACTTCAGTGTTGATTATTTAGCTTTTTAAGTTGGAATTTGCAAAACTCATACTCGACGGCAGTGCTGTCCAATAGAAGTAAATGGAATGCCACAAACATGAGCAACAAATCTCTTATTTTTTGATAGCTAGATTAAAAAGAGGAAAAAGAAACAGGAAAAATTAAATTTTACTAACATTTTTATTTAGGCTAATAAATAAAAATATTATTTCAACATGCAATTTATATAAAATTTTGAAATCTGATGTGTCTATTTACTGATAGCACATCTGAACTTGGACTCACCATATTTCAAGTGCTCAATAGTTATATGTGACTGGTGGTTTTAGACAATATATCTTTATAATTTACTTGCTTCTTAGAAGGTGATGATGTGGCCAAGATTCATGATTCAATCAACCATCATCTCAATTTGCATCACATTTCCCTGTTTTTTTCATTTTTAAATTTTTTTTTGTGTGTATGTGAACATAGAATTCTCTATTTAAATAGTTGAATATAGCCACCAATTGGTATTATTTTACTGTTTGAATGTAGTTATAATACATAATTTAGAACAAGCCTATAAAAATGCAAATGCCTTTCCAACAAACATTCAGTCATTGATTAGTGCCTGTTATTAGTAACGGTTAACTGGGGTCACTATTATTGGAGATGGAGGTAGAGCAATCAACAAAACATACATAAGCTCTGCCCACATGGTGCCCTGAACTTTCTTGCTAAGAGAGAGGCAATAAATAAACAAACGTGTGTGTCAGATTATAGATGTTACGGAGAAAAATGGAGGAAGAGGGACAGTTAGTGCTAGGGTGACACTTTGCTTGTAAATTTTAACATTCTCTAGTACAGTGAATCCCTGGGTTATAAATGAGATTGGTTCCTAACTATGTCTTTAAGAATTTGTAGGTAAGTCGGAATTGGAGTGTATGGTCCTTATTAGTCTTGTTATTAGTGCAAGAAAAGGCTCAAAGCTTTCTCAATGATTTAAAGCCTGCATGTGTGACAAGTGAAGATGATTGTGATGAGGAATTTGTTGCTAGTAGGGCTTTGTTCAAGAGCCCTGTAGGGTAGTGGGTTATGGATTAAGTTGCTAACCACAAGGTCAAGCAGTTTGAATCCACCAGCTTCTACTCTGGAGAAAGATGAGGCTTTCTTCTCCTGGAAAGATTTACAGCCTTGGAAACCCTATACATGGTTGCTAATGATTTGGAACTGACTCAATGGCATGCAGCAGTAGCAGAGCTTGGTTCAATCATTTCAAAATGAGGGTAAATGTCCATGCTATTAAAGAGCAAGTAGGAGTTATCTATAAATTGGAGGTTTTTAACCTGGGGACTGCCTGTATTGATGTAAACTTTCTTTCATCCCTCTGAGAACATTACAAACACCTTTATCTTTATTTTTCATCTGTTTACTCCCTAGCCCTTCCCAATCTAAAACTTGTGGAATTAAAGATTAGCTATTTTTAAAAATTCTTTCTGGTGCAGATGTTAAAATGTTTAGAGAGAATTGTACAAGTGACTTTTTGAAGGTGAAGTTTGCTTTTAAAGTCTCTTGATTTAATCTCTGTTTATTTTGTTCATTGGTAGAAACGGGAGCTAAAATGAATGGTGAGACTATTAGTATGCATGAAGCCACATGAGGTTCTATATCTCAGTCATAAAAATTATTTATTCTCCTGAATTTTTTTTTCCTTTTGGAGGTATCTTTGGTTCTATAACTATTCATATAATATTTACTGATTTTTTTTTAAGTTTGACAAATTACTGAGACACAACTCAAGTAATATAAATCTTTAAAAGGTCATAGAGTAGTGTTGTAAGTCTAGAGCACATAGTTTCAGGCATAGCTGGATCCAGATGCTCAAATGAAATCACTGGGAATTCATGTTAATCAATTGCTCAGCATTGCTTTTCACCACACTGCTTTGTTCTCAGGCAGGGATTTTCCATGTGGGTATTAATATGGATTAGAACCTACAAGTTTAGCAATGCCAGTGAAAATACCTTTTCTCTAGTGGATTCAGCAAGACTTCCAGGTGTCTCTCAATGGCCCTACTTGGGTTATGTGCTTATCCATGAGAGTCTCAGTGTTCTGATTGGTTTATCATGGGTCACATGTTTACCCTTGGTGATGTGGGTAGACTCAGCCCTATGACTAGCACTAGCATATGATCTGATTATGGAAAAGGAATACTGTTATCACAAGAAACAGAATGTGTGCTGGGAATAGATGTTTTCTCCATTGACCTCACCATGACAAATAACATGATGTGGAGAAAAAGCCCAAAGACCTGGGACAGTACAGTACTCTGGAAATCATGAGGAGGTAATTTTGCATCCTTAAATGCCAGTGTCTTCATTTTTGGAATGTGGATAACATTGCCCATTCTGCTAAATTTACATAGTTGTTGAACCAGAATTGACACCATAGTGACTGTGGTGGCAGAAAAAAAATTGATCCGAGGTGTGAGAGAGATTTATATATTTTAAACAAAAGCACTGATGTTTTATAATCTGCAATCACTAGTCTCTTTATCAACAAATTAAAATTAAGCATATTGGATGATAAATTGTTTTCTGTTCAAAGACTCTGAGTTGTGGAAATTATGGCTAAACAGGATCTATTTTGTAAAGACATTAAAAATAGAATTTACGAGAATTTTCAAGTCACCACTCGCCTACTAGTTTGTTTTACTGTGGTGGTTTGTGTGTTGCTGTGATGCTAGAAGTTGTCATCAGTATTTTAAATACCAGCAGAGTCACCCATGGTGGATAGATTTCAGTGAAGCTTCCAGACTAAGAAAGACTAGGAAAAAGGAGTGGCAGACTGCTTCTGAATGGTTAGTCACTGAAAACCTTATGAATAGCAGTGGAACATTGTCTGATACAGTGCTGGAAGATGAGTCCCTCAGGTTGGATAGAACTCAAAGTATGACTAAGGAAGAGAGCTGCCTCCTCAAAGTAGAATTGACTTTAATGACAGATGGAGCAAAGCTTTCAGGTCCTTCATTTGCTGATGAGGCATAACTCAAAATGAGAAGAAACAACTGTAAACAACCATTAATAATCAGAATGTGGAATGTACAAAGTCTGAATCTCAGAAAATTGGTGCTGTGAGTTAATGCACAGGGCTATAAAATAATTTTGAACTGCAAGGTCGGTGATTCAAGTTCATTAGCCACTTCTCAGAAACCCTATACAGGGCCTCGATGAGTCAGAACTGACTTGATGACACTTAACAATTGACTTCTTCAGTCTGAAATTGATGAAACACGCAATCAAGGTAACATTGATAGTTACTGGTGATTGGAATGTGAAGTTTGGAAACAAGAAGGATCGGTAGTTGGAAAATACGGTCATGATAGAAACTATGCTGGAGCTCACATGATAGAATTTGGAAAACGAATGACTTATTCATTGCAGTACCTTTTTAAAATAACTTAAAATGTGACTATACACATGGACCTCACCAGATGGAATACACAGGAATTAAATTAACTACTACCTTTGTGGGGAAAATGGTGGAAAACTCATTATCATCAGTCAAAACAAGTCTGGGGCAGATTGTGAAACATACCATCAATTGTTCATATGCAAGTTCAGGCCGAAGTGGATAACATGGCAAATAACTTTTTCAACAATACAAATAGGACTTTGGAACCAATCATCAATGGTTCATATGTAAGTTCAGGCTGAAGCTGAAGAAAATTAAAACAAGTCAACCAGAACAAAAATATTGACCTTGAGTATATCCCACCTGAATTAAGAGACCATCTCAAGAACAGATTTGATGTGTTAGATACTAATGGCCAGACACCAGAAGAATTGTGGGATGCCATCAAGAACATTGTGCATAAGAAAGCAAAAAGTCATTAAAATGGCAGGAAAGAAAGAAAAGACCAAAATGGATGTCAGAAGAGATTCTGAAACTTGCTCTTGAATGGTGAGAAGCCACAGTGATGGGAAAACAGGATGAAGTAAAAGAGTTGAACAGAAAATTTCAAGGACACCTCGAGAAGACAAAGACAAATATTATAATGAACTGTGCAAAGACCTGGAATCAGAAAGGCAAAAGGAAAGAACACCTTCGAAGAGGGAATTTTTAGAAATTTCCTTCAATTTCTCTTTTCATTTAGGAGCAAAGGACCTCTTAAAAATTTTAAAAAGCAAAGATGTATTTTGATGGCTAAAGTGCACCAGATCTAAGGCATAATCTTTTCAACGTCCTCATATACATGTAAAAGCTGGGCAATGAAAAAGGAAGACAGAAGAATTGATTAAATTGTGATGTTTTTGAAGAATATTGAATGTACCCTGGACTGCCAGAAGAATGAACAAATCATTCTTAGCTGAAATACAACCAAAGGCTCCTCAGGAATGATGATGGCAAGGCTTCAACCTTAGATAAATCCTCCAGAAAGACTAATCACTATAAAAAGACATAATGTTTGGTAAAGTTTATCTAGCATCTTCTTTGACTTTAGGGTTGCTTAGTTCTTTCCTTGGAGAATGTACATTGCTGTTGTTAAATGCTGTCAAGTTAGTTCTAACTCACTGTGACTCTGTATAGGGTTTCTGAGGAGCAGCTAGTGAGTTTGAACTGCCGAACTTGTGGTTCAAATTGACCTTGCAGTCCAGTGCTTATCCTACATCACTATACCAACAACAGCAGGCAGTACATTCCTTGGGCGTCTTGCTAGTCAGAAGTGCTGCTCTAAACATTTTGTGTTAGTCCAGGAAGCCAGCGCCAAGACAGGGTTAAATACCCAAGGATTATTAGGGGAAATGACTGCAAAAATAAATGGGAAGCGGGTGCGTAAGGAGACCGAGCCGAGGAGATTGTGGAGTTTGTGATTATCCCGGACAACGCTCCCGGTCCATACCGGATCAAACTCTAGTTGCCAAAGCCCTGACCCCAGAGCTGCCCCACCTCTGTGTTGCCATGGGAATTCAAGGCCTAGCCAAACTAATTGCTGACCTAGCCCCTGGAGCCATCCGGGAGAAGGACATCAAGAGCTACTTTGGCCTCAATGTGGCCATCGATGGGTCCATGAGCATCGATCAGTTCCTGATTGCTGTTCGCCAGGGGGGCGATGTGCTGCAGAACGAGGAGGGCGAGACCACCAGCCACCTGATAGGCATGTTCTACCGCACCATCTGCATGATGGAGAATGGTATCAAGCCTGTGTATGTCTTCGATGGCAAGCTGCCACAGCTCAAGTCGGGAGAGCTGGCCAAACGCAGTGAACGGCGGGCTGAAGCTGAGAAGCAGCTGCAGCAGGCCCAGGTGACGGGGGTGGAGAAATACACCAAGCGCCTGGTGAAGGTCACCAAGCAGCACAATGATGAGTGCAAGCAGCTGCTGGGCCTCATGGGCATCCCGTACCTCGAAGCGCCCAGCGAGGCCGAGGACAGCTGCGCTGCCCTGGTGAAGGCCGGCAAAGTCTACGCCGCCGCCACTGAGGACATGGACTGCCTGACCTTCGGCAGCCCCGTGCTCATGTGGCACCTGACCGCCAGTGAGGACAAGAAGCTGCCTATCCAAGAATTCCACCTGAGCCGGATTCTGCAGGAGCTGGGTCTGAACCAGGAGCAGTTTGTGGATCTGTGCTTCCTAATGGGCAGTGACTACTGCGAGAGCATTCGGGGCATCGGGCCCAAGAGGGCTGTGGACCTCATCCAGAAGCACAGAGCATCGAGGAGATCGTGAGGCAGCTGGACCCCAAAAAGTACACCGTGCCCGAAAATTGGCTGCACAAAGAGGCCCAGCAGCTCTTCCTGGAGCCTGAGGTGCTGGACCCAGAGACCGTGGAGCTAAAGTGGAGCGAGCCCAACGAGGAAGAGCTGGTCAAGTTCATGTGTGGGGAAAAGCAGTTCTCAGAGGAGCGAATCTGCAACGGGGTCAAGCAACTGAGCAAGAGCTGCCAGGGCAGCACCCAAGGATGCCTGGACGATTTCTTTAAGGTGACGGGCTCACTCTCTTCAGCTAAGCGCAAGCAGCCGGAACCCAAGGGAGCCGCCAAGAAGAAAGCCAAGACTGGGGCAGCAGGGAAGTTAAAAAAGGGGAAATAAATAATGTGTTTTCCCCCATTATACCTCCGTGACCCCAGAATACCTGACTTGTCCCCTCAAAAGCTAGAGCTAGAGCAGCCTCCAGGGCTGGGGAGAGATCCCATCGCCTCTCCAGCCCACCCTTCCTCTGTAATGCTTTTCCCTGCAAGACTTGAGCCAGTGGCAGGAGGGCCCTGCAGTGCTTTGCTGCTTTCTTTGTTTGCTCAGGAAGTGTGTCCGGCTCTTCTCCCTTTCAGCGGGCAGTGAAATCCATTGTTGTGTGAAAGGGACAGCAACAAGTTTTTGTTACAGGAGTGGGAGATGAACGGTGGAGACAAGACTGTAGGGGAATGATATCCATGCTGCCCAACTGGTGGCTGATGGGAGGTGACGGTGGACAGTGATCAGGTGATGATCCCACCTGAAGAGTGCCCATCAGGAAGACCACATCTAAAGAGCTACTGAGAAATGAGACTGGCGGAGACTGAAGTCCCTGGACTTGTCTGTAAGAGTTGCATTGCTGGGTGTGTGTTGAGGGGCGGGCAGAAGTTTGAGCCTGCTTTGTAACTTGAGTCTTTACTGTGGTTGTTCCGAGAAATAGTATGGAGACGTCTTCTCATGGAGTCTGAGACAATAAACTGGGCTGAAACTTTGGAATAAAATAAATAAATAAATAAATAAATGGGAAGGGAGCAAGGAAAAGCCGGGAAGAGGGAAAGAAGGGTTGGTAGCAGCATCATAAATCACTACACAGTCAAAGGGAAGTCGAGTATAATCATCAGGGAGTCTCATGTTTCCGGCAATGAATTCTGCCTCAACATTCCTTCACACTCTGCCATTAGCTAGAAGCAGTCGGTGGGAAGCTAGATAGGCTTTAAAGTGTATCATTGGGGTCCGCTGGTGAACTATGCGTGTTCCCTGAAGTTTGAGGTCTGTGAGGTATATTCTTATTACTACCACATCTTTTGCTCATTTTTCTTACTTGTTTATTCAGTGGTGGTTGTGGTGAAGTACCATGGAGTCGGTTCCGACTCACAGAGACCCTGTACAGGGTTTCCGAGGCTGTAGATCTTTGTGGGAGCAGAAAGCCTCATCTTTCTCCCACTGAACAGCTGGTAGTTTCAAATTGCTGACCTTGAGGTTCACAGCCCAACTGGTAACCACTACTCTACTAGAACTCCTTATTCAGTAGGTATGTATTAAGCACCTATGATGTGTTGGAGGTCCTTGAGCGGTGAAAAGAGTTAACATGCTCAACTGCTAATCAAAAGGTTGGAGGTTTGAGTCACCCAAAGGCATCTCAAATGAAAGACCAGATGATCTGGTTTCTGAAAAATCTATGGAGTACAGCTGTATTCTGTTATAGATGAAGTATCCATGAATCTCAATTGACTTGATGGCAACTGCTAAGATAATTAGTTAAATGTGTGTCAGGCACCATACTGGACACAGGAGATCTAGTAATAAATAAGATACACAAGGTCCCTAACTCCATGAAACTCATATTCCAGTGGTATGATCACCAATTTTCCATTTGACTCTCCTGGGGTTTATGTTTATCTCTCAGAGATATACATACGGTTATTCTTTTATCTCTGAGTATTAAGATTGGAGGAAGACTCATTAACAACCTGCGATATGCAGATGATACAACTTTGCTTGCTTAAAGTGAAGAGGACTTAAATATTTA
>NW_006408575.1:10593453-10599962 GCF_000296735.1 Chrysochloris asiatica | reverse complement strand
GCTATGAGTCAGTACTGACTCGATGGCACCTAACAACAACATTCTACGCCCTATATTATCTAGCTTCATTGCTAAACCCCATATTCAATTTAGGTAGGTTGGTGCATGGATCAAGTCAGCTTGTTCCAATTCAATTAAGGTTCAGGGTTAGTCCAGCAGAGGGTCAAGGTCCTCCATCCCTCAATGAAACCTGCATGGAAAGTCCTTGTCACATTTGAAAATGGTGAAATCCCTTACTCTGGCATAAGAAAGTGTGCTTGTTTGATAGTCTCCCTGACCTTATTTTCCCCTACTCTCAGTGAACTGGGCATGTTAAAAAAACAGTAACTAGTTAGCTACAGTGGCTTGTTACTGTTTTTTGAACATGCTAAGTTCATTATCTCCTTAGGTCATTTTGTTGTTGTTGTTAAGTGCCCGTCGAGTCAGTTCTGACCCATAGCGACCCTGTACAGGGTTTCCGAGGGTGTAAATCTTTACGGGAGTAGTACGCCTCATCTTTCTCCCACGGAGCAGCTGGTAGTTTCAAACCGCTGACCTTAAGATTCGCAGCCCGATTCGTAACTACTACACTACCAGAGCTCCTTTAGGTCATTTTACTTGCCTGGAATGCTCTTAGTTTGGCTGGAAGAAGTTTATCTCTAGGCCCCACCTTAAATATCACCTCATCTGAGAGGCCTTTTCTGACCATTCAATCTAAAGTAGCTACTTTTTATTTATCAAGTCACTTATTTTAATTCTTTTTATTAGAATCTAATATGTATTTTTGTCTCTTTGATTTATGTTTTCATCCACAACTAGAATTCAGATATTAAGAGAACAATTCTGCAGTCTAGGTTATTAATCACTGTATTTGTAATTTGGAGCCTGTTAAGTACTGTCAAATTAGTTCTCACTTAAAATGGCCCTCTATAGGGTTTCTGAGGAGCAGCTGGTAGGTTCAAAACACTGACCTTAGTGTTAAGTGTCCACTGCTTATCTGACAGCATTACACCAGAAATCTACAGCCTAGAACAGTCTTATTAAAAAACAAAAGCCCTGTATTATCTAGCTTGAATGAACTCTGACTCATGGTGACCCCATGTGTGTTAGAGTAGAATATACTTCACAGGGTTTTCAATGGTTAGTTTTCCAGAAGTAGGGTCTTTCTTCTGAGGTGGATTCAAACCTTCAACTTTTTAGTTAGCAGTCAAATGCATTAGTTGATTGGATTACCTAGGGACTCCTCCTACTAAATAAGATCATCAATATTTCTTTATTCAATAAATGAAGGGAAATGGGTGGGTGGTAGTTTAATAGCTTCAAGATAATAGAAAGCTTCCACCAATCCATTTGGCTTCCCAGTTTTACACAAAAATGATCCAGTTTCTTCTTTGTCACCAGAGGGTAGGGACCTCTAGAATTTAAACCCTTCAGGTATCCTGATTAAGCAGGATGGCCCCAAATGTAGCAGCTGCCAGACTCCAGTCCTTCTCCCCATATCCTCACCACATCCCACTTTACACATGAGTTTATCTTGTCACTTATTGTTGAACCACATGGAGATTTCCCTTATTAAGTCTGATCAGTTCTCTTGAGGAAATTATCCTAATCTATTTTTTCTTCTGTATGTTTTGTGCAATAGTACCTTTCTTTTTCTTAAGGCAGTTACTAGCTATTGAGTATTTCCAACATGCCAGGAATTGTGGTTGGTGTTAAGAATTCAGAGCTGAATTAACAAGCCCCTTGCTTTTGAGTTCTCTGCTGTGTACTTATGGAACCATGTTAAAAAGAAATATGGCAAAAAGGGCTGTAAAGGTATAAAGAATAGAATGCTTGAGTAATGCTTTCTCAACAGAGAAACATTTGCTCTGGGTTCTAAAGAACTAACAACAGTTTATGAGGCATAACATAAAGAAACAATATTCTAGAGATAAAACCTTAAAGAAAGAAAAGTTGTTGTTGTTATGTGCCGTGGAGTCGGTTCCGACTCATAGCGACCCTGCACAGGGTTTCCAAGGCTGTAAATCTTTATGGGAGCAGAAAGCCTCATCTTTCTCCCGTGAAACAGCTGGTAGTTTCAAACTGCTGACCTTGAGGTTCACAGCCCGATTCGTAACCACTACGCTACCAGAGCTCCTTAAAGAAAGAAAAGTATATGGGCAAATTCAAGAACAGGATGGCTAGAATATGCATGGAGGTGAGAAGCAGAAGGAAATGAGACTGAAGTGGTAGGACAAGGGCAGCTCACAAAAGGTCTAAATGAACTTTATTTTGTAATAGTGACCAAGTTTGGAAATTATTTTGAGCAGGGGAGAGATAATTACAGAATGGCGCTTTACAAACAGTGTTATGTTGTAAGGGTTGAAGGGGATCATGGACTAAGAAAGGCCTTTTAAAAAATGTATAGTAAGCAGAGGGGGAGGTATAGTTTTATTGTTGTAAGTAAAACCTCTACTAGGGAGTGTACAGCATAAATGCCTATCTGGGTCAGTTCAATTAAAGAAAACAAAACAACCTTTTATTACAAAAGTGATCAAAATTTGTAGTGGAAACCCCCCCCCCCCACACACAGATGAGCAATAAGAAAAAGAAATCATTCCATTCAATTATTTAGAAAGAACTATAATTAGGTAAGGAGCTCTGGTAGTGTAGTGGTTACAAATGGGGCTGCTAACCGCCAGGTCAGCAGTTCAAAACTACCAGCTGTTCCATGGGAAAAAGATGAGACTTTCTGCTCCCGTAAAGATTTACAGCCTCAGAAACCCTGTACAGGGTCGCTATGAGTTGGAACGGACTTCACGGCACATAACCACCACCACCACCACCATAATTAGGTAAGTTCACATGTGTGTGAATGTGTGTGTTTGGGTTAATTATTCTGTAAATTTGTTTTGTGCATATCCTGTACATATGCTTTCTTGCTTTGCAATGTATCTCGAGCATCATTCTACATCATTTTGTTGTTGTTGTTAAGTGGTATCTAGTAGGTTCAGATGCATAGCGACCTTGTATAGGGTTTCCAAGGAGAGGTGGGTGAGCTTGAACCACCGACCTTATGGTTTAAACCTACTTTGCTGTCCAGCACATTAACCCACATATACTTCATTATTTTAATGGCTACATGTACATCAACAAACATGTACATCATGTTTGGTGAAGCAGGGGTTAATAGATGAGGAAGACCTTCCGTGGAATGGGTTAGCACAAATGCTTCAATGGCTGGCTAGCACAGGCCAGCAATCATGAGGATGATGTAAGATTATGCAACTCTTTATTCTGTTATACATTAGGTTGCCATGACCCAGAATTGATTTGACAGCTACTATCTTTATCACTGGGAGTCCTGTGTGTGGCACTGTGGGTTAATGTGCCAGACTGAAAAGCCATTTGAACTGCAAGGTTGGCAGTTCAAGCTCCTCAGCTGCTCCTTGGAAACCCTATGCAGGGTCGCTATGGGTCAGAACCGACTCGATGGCACTTCACAGCAACAACATCTTTATCACTATCTACCAGTCTGTCTATAATCTATCAGCCTTCTTCCATTGGGCTAATGCACTCCTAACTCTTCGATGAATTTTCTATTTGACGATCTTTCATATTTGGTAAGAAAGAGGTCCATAGACTGTAGACCTAGGGCAAATGCAAATTTTTAAAGATTTTTAAGGAAGGCATTAGCATGACTGGATTTTAGCTCAGCACAAAATTCCAAACTCTTCGAAGCTTTTTAAAGAGCTTGTAGCCTGTTAGGCTTGAGATAGGGCTTATGCATGACCCTTGGGGGTTTCCCTGCATTCTGGGAACTCAAATGGCTTAGTTGTTCTTATCTGTTTGTTGCCATGGCAGGAACTTGGCACCTGACACAGAGCTACTCTGACTTTGGCAAAGATGGCTGGAGTCAGGGAGGGCTCCTGGGCTCTGGGTTTCCAAACCCTAGGCAGTAAGTTTTCAGACCAGAGGATGCCCAACTTTCTGGACCAGCTACCCTTTTTGTAAAAGATTGTTAAGCACACATCTCAAAGATATTCACATTTACTTAAAAAATTGCATTCAAGTTCTATTGTTCTAGGATATCTGGTACAGTATAAAATATATAGTAAACAGAAAATTTTAAAGCCTGAGAGCAGAAATAAAATATGCAAAAAGAAAACAAAACACTTTTGCTCTCAGTTAAATAATAATATTGATATAGCATGTAAAAGAATGACATTATTATTTTAGGAAGATAAATGTGGTTGGATTCTGCTCCACCTTTTTTTTTTTTAAATGAAATCTTATCCAAGTTCAGTTTGTTTTGATACTTGGTTTTAATGACTATCAAAATAAAAGAGACACTATAGAGAGATATGTTGGTCCAATTAGAAGAAGGGTATAATTGGATGTACTTTGTAAATCATGATATTCATTTTGCAGTTTTATCCACTACTTTATATAAAGGGTTTCATTGAAATTTAGCTAGTATATTTCTATATCCTTTAATGTTAAATTAATTCTGCTTAAACAAAACAAAACTGGGCCAAAACCATTGCAGCTCTTCATTTGGAGGACTTTTAAACATATTAGGAACTAGAGGCTTTACTTGGGATAATTTACACAACATGCAAGTGGGAAATATTTATAAACATCTATTTGTTTATGTTTTGTTTTATTGTGAATTGAGTGAAGGTTTACAGAGAACATCATCAGTTTTACATTCAACAAATAAAATACTTTGCTTCATTACATGGTTCCAATCCCCTCTGTGCACCAACAATTAACAGCATTTACCTCTATTCGCTATATTCCTGGAATGTAAAATTAACTACTCCCCCATTTTTTGTTACACAACTTCTATCTTTACAGTTGTGAGAAACACAGTTATGTATGATAAAAATTACTCACTATTGAATCAAATGAATCCTATCCTCATCTCGTTTCACCAGACCCATCTAGACAAGATGAAACTATTCAGTGGGGAGTCTACTCCCCCCCTTCCCCCAACTCTGAAACTGAACTCCCTCTTGAAAACTTGTAAGCCAGCCACTTAGTGCTTTTATAGCCTTCCCCCCATTTTAAGTAGCTCTGGTAGCGTAGTGGTTACAAATTGGGCTGTGACCTGCAAGGTCAGCAATTTGAAACTAACAACTGTTCTGGGGGAGAAAGATGAGGCTTTCTGCTCTCATAAAGATTTACAGCCTCAGAAACCCTGTACAGGGTTGCTTTGAGTAGGAACCAACTCCACGGCACATAACAACAACAATATCTAAGTGGCCCGTCCCTATCAACCCTGTGTATGTAGGGGATAGGTTTGATCCTTGATGTGAAGACATCTTCCCTCTCGGTTGGTATTTTGTGCTATCACAGCTATAAGTAAAAAGAGCTCTGGTAGCATAGTGGTTACAAATTGGACTGCTAACCTCAAGGTCAGCAGTTCAAAACTACCAGCTGTTCCACAGGAGGAAGATGAGGCTTTTTGCACTCATAAAGATTTACAGCTTCAGAAACCTTGCACAGGGTCGCTATGAGTTGGAACCAACTCCACGGCACATCACAACCATCACCACATCCATAAGTATAGGTCAAGTTCAGCAAATTGTAACAATTGACACTTGCTTCCTTTATCAAATTTCTTTATCTTCCTCTAATTGAGTTCTGATCATTAAGCCATTGAAGCTAGGTCAAATGAGTACTATCTGCAAGTTTGGGTGTTCTTGTATGTCTTCCCTCTTTTCTTATCAGCTGGATGCTTTACTCTCAACTCTAGCCCTCTGTGGCTAGGCCCTTGCCCATGAGCTCAGGAGTCTCCAAGTCTCACTACACTTTGGACCAACCAGCCCTTCCTCTTCTCTCATCTAATGGTTGATGGGAATCTATGGAATGGGCCGAACTCTGTCCATATCTTTATTGCTGCCTTCCCCTCCCTTTCCCTCACAAGTAGACCAATGTGGTGATCAGCAAGCTTATGTGCCTGCTTGTGTGTTCCTTTGAGTTGCAGTCTTGGAGAGGGGTTTGTCCTGAAGGGACTTTACTGCTTGTCTTGATGGCTCCCCAGAGAACAACTTTCTTGTTCTTGTAGTAGCCAATCAGACTGCTGTTTTTGTTTTCAAATTTTCTTGCTGATCTTTCTTTCAAGAAGTATCTTCTGTTCTTCTAGCCACTCCAGGCTGGTCTGCAAATCCTTTCAAGTGGGAATATCCCACCTCAGATTGTCCTGGATGGGGCTCAGGATTCTACTGAAGGTCCTATACACTACAAAGGCTCTGCAAGAAGTCTATCTCAATGGGCAAGTTCTAGAACCCCTTTTAGGTGTTCCAATGAGTTATAGGCTGAAGACGGGCTTACAAGCTTTCTGTAATCATATCCCATTATTGCTTTCTATCCTAGTCAAGTGTCTATTTTATAATAGTAGGCAAGGGAAAAACCAATATTCATAAGACAGTCAAGCATCTTAACATTATTTCTCGTCTTTTACTCATTCAGGGTATGCCTCTATCTGTGTATCCCAGAGTCTTGTTGTTCCAATGTTGAACATCCAGCACTTTTTTTTTTTTTTT
>NW_006408575.1:10590216-10591310 GCF_000296735.1 Chrysochloris asiatica | reverse complement strand
GGTATTCTGTGTTGTTGTTGGCGGAGCTCTCTGCTATACGTCCATCCGATCCACCATCTTGTTTGTTCCCTAACATCCAGCACTTTTTACCTCTGACCCATTTAGCCCATGGAAACCTACGTGTTTCCTTATCTACCTTATTCTTCCTCTCCCCACGCCCCCTTTTGTGTATTACGTTCCCTTTCCTTGTAAATTTCCCTTTCCAATCACCTGAGCTATGATTTGATGATCCCAGTAACCTACGCTCTACATTCCCCTCCCTCCCATCCGTGGTGACCAACAAATAATTTTTTCTTTTAGTATGGGTACATTTTCTTAAGCATTTACAATAATGGTCTTGTGCAATATTTGTCCTTTTGTGACTTGACTATTTCACTCACCATAATATCCTCAAGGTTCATCCATGTTATGTGGTGGTTTGTAGCTTCATTGCTATTCTTTAAGGCAGCATAGTATTCCATCGTGTGTATGTACCAAAATTTGTTTATCCATTCTTCCATTGAACAAACATATATTTGTAAAATATTCTCTCCATAGTATTAGCTTCATTAATTAATGTATTTTTAATTTAAAGAAGTTTTTTTCACATGTTTATAAAGTTTCACTATTAACTTGAATAACAGATTATTATTATTTTTAATAACCATCTATTAGGTAGTATAACCTGAGAGCTACTTGTCACCCCAGAAAATGTCTAATTTGGGTGATTTTTGTTTTGTTGTTATTGTTATTAGGTGCCACTGAGTAGGTACTGACTTATAGCAATCCTGTGCACAACAGAATGAAACACTGCCTGGTCTTAGGCCAACTTCACAATTTTTGCCACACTTGAGCCCATTGTTGCTGAAACTTTATCAATCTATCTCACTGGGGGTCTTCCTCTTTTTCTCTGACCCTTCACCTTACCAAATATGATACCCTTCTCCAGCAACTGGTCCCTCCTAACAACATGTCAGAAGTATGAGAGACGAAGTTTGGCCAACCTGGCCTCCAAGGAGCACTCTGGCTGCACTTCTTCCAACACAGATCTGTTTGTTTGTTCTTTTGGCAGCCCATGGTACTTTCAATATTCTCCACCAACACCATAACTCAAA
>NW_006408575.1:10577931-10588591 GCF_000296735.1 Chrysochloris asiatica | reverse complement strand
GTGGGATATATTCAAGGTCATATTTTGGCTCTCGTGGACTTGTTTTCATGTTCTTCATCTTCAGTTTGAATTTGCATATGAGTAATTGGTGATCTGTTCCACAGTCTGCCCTTGGCCTTGTTTTCACTGATGATATGGAGCTTTTCCATCGTCTCTTTGTGCAGATGTAGTCAATTTGATTTCAATGTGTTCCATCTGGTAAGGTCCATGTGTATAGTCATCTCTTATGTGGTCTATAGAAGGTATTTGAAATGAATAAATCACTGGTTTTGCTGAATATTATCATGCGTTCTACAGCATCATTTCTATAACCAAGACCATATTTTCCAACTACTGATCCTTCTTCTTTACTGCCAACCTTTGAATTAGTAGGGGAAGGCAATATACACTAAGAGGAAAGTTGGAATAAGTATGATTATTGCATGGGAAGACACATAAAGGACTGCAAGTGTTAAAGGCAACACAGGAAAATACTGTTATATACATGATCCTGCAATAACAGTGATCTAATGTGTAGATACGAGGTTCTGGTGTGGTGCTATAGGATAAACACTTAACCACAAGGTCAGTTTGAAGCTCAAGATAAGCATTTCAAATTCACCACCCACTCCTCAGAAATCCTATACAGGGTCAACATGGGTTGGAACTGACTTAACAGCATTTAGTAGCAACAACAAATGTGTGATTACATGGTTAGACATGAAGGCCAAATGGTTATGGGAAGGAATATGGGAACACATTAACTAACTTATAAAGGTTTTACAGAAGATATCTCTAAATAGATACAAGCATGTATTTGCTGCAAACATCTTCAAGAATATGGTGGAGCATGCAGTGGGCAAGTTATGAAAACTTCTTAGATATCAGCAAACAAGTTGAGGGAATGAGTTACTGGGCTTGGGGGCTCAGGACCAGTCTCATGGGCACCATGGTTAGTTGGAATAACATAGTACACAAAGTCAATGTTCTACATTTACTTTGATGGCTGGAATCTTAAAAGCTCATGAGCGTCCATCTAAAGTCAACTATTGATCTCTTTCTGTCTAGAGGAAGGAAATGGAAATTGAAGATGAACTACAATGAACTCAGGTACCACATGAATATCAGTCTTTATAACCTTGAGACCAGAAGAACCAGATGGTGCCCAGCTGCCACTACCAACTGCTCTGAAAAGGGATCACATTAGAAGGTCTTGGATTGGCGGGAGAAAATGTGGGACAAAACTTAAAATCATAAAAATGGCCATGCTTACTGGTTAGGTAGAGACTGGTAGAGCCTGAGACTGTGGCTCTTGGTCACCCTTCAGGTTTGGATCTGAACTTACCTCCTTGGCTCAATTTTCAGCTAAGCAATAAATAGGTTTACAGGGGGACAACAACACTAGTGAGGTTTAAACATAATAGAATGATCAATCATTTGAGATAAACAGAACAGTATTTACCCAAGGACAAAATTCAGGAATGTTAAGAAAGAAGGAAGAATGGAAACAAGAAATGCACGCAGGAAGTGTGATAAATGATGTTACATTGAGGGAATAGTAATCTTTGAGATGAGATGAAGTGTATTATTTTCTGAAAGCAAAACTGATAATCGGCTCTCTAGATTTCCATTCAATTCACAACAAAAAGTAAAACAACAAAGAAAACAAAGCAACGAAGAATGCAAGGGGGCCTTGGAGTTGCTGGTCTTGTCTCTGTCCTTGGATATATTATTTTGACTTTCTTGACCTCAGTGACCTCATGGTAGAGTGGAGTGGAGAAGGGAAGTAGGTTATCTATCAGGTGTGCTTCTGCTGTAAAGGACATTTAGTAGAGTAGAGAATGCTACAGAGCAAGCAGGCCTGGTACTGTAGTCCCAGGTCCCTTACTAGTCATGGAGAAGTTGGTCTTGGTCCAGTCTGCAGTTTCTGGGACCTCAGGGACTTTTTAAAGTAGTATATTAAAAGGTGAAAATGGAGGCAGACTCTGGACTCAAAATGTCCCGGCTGTGTGACCTAAGGAAAGTTTTTTGCTCTATTTTTATCATTTATGAATAGTGGTAAAAATTGGACTTCTCTCTTACGGTTGCAGAGAGGACTAAGGCTAAGTGAAATAATACAGAGTAGAGAGTTTAGCACAGTGCTCAGCATTTGGTACATGTTCAGTATACAACTCTAATCACTCCTTTAGTTCTTATGATTCTTCCTTCCTCTCGCCTGGAGTGAACCAGCAGAAAATTTTGGTTAAATCTAAACACAGCCCTATCAAAGAAAAACAATAACATTCAACTAATGTGTGGGAGTAGAAATGTGTCCCCTTCTACTGGGTCTTTTCTGAAATGTTTCATGGATGCCCAACTCTTCCAGATTCTTATGCAAGTCCTTAAGCATTTCTTCTTCACCCCCAACCCCAAATGCCACCTCTTTGCACCAAACACATCTCAGTGCCAAATACAGCAAAGTATTTTTTTTTTTTTAAAGAACAGCTTTAAGCTTGGTCGAAGGAGAAATATTACTCTGTTAAAGCTTAGAATGTGCAAGAGCAAATCTCTTCCACAGCCAGGTGCGTGAGCCCCAAAAGATAAGAGTATTAGGAGATGCATTTCCTTTTTGGAAATATCCTCAGATTAATTTGAAATTTCTTGCTAATAGCATACTATTTCTCCACTCTTGGGCATATTATTTTTGCTCAGCTGGCCAACGTGATGTCGTAAAATCAAATTCTCAATTAAAAAACAGGAAAAAGAATTAAATATTACCACTTCTAAATCGCCTCAAAATAAGTAAGCACATGAAATATTTTTTGCTGCCTTTATTTTGGAAGATGAAAGTTTTTCTGAGAAAGAAGGCAGGGAGGTAGAGGACTCAAAGCTAGAATGTTGGTTCAGCAGTGTGCGCAGTGAGGTTGTGCAGTGAAGAGACTGAGATTGAGCGGGTGTTCAGGGTCAGCAGGCTAGGGGAAGGAATTGGAAATTTAGAAAACCATACAGCATATTTTATAAAAAGATGTCAGCCATTCATATATACATTTTGAATGACCTACTTCATTTTTTATTTCACAAACTATTTCATGTATATTCCCAGGCATATATAGTTCTGTATTCAAGAGATTTTTGAAGTTACAGACTAAACATGCCATATCATGTGGCATCTATTGGTCTTAGCATCCACATTTAAAGATTATAATTGAGATGACAAAACAATGAGAAAGATGATTCAATGAATGTAGAATCATAGGTTTTGTGTTAGGCAGACCAGAGTTAAATCTTGCCTTTGCATTATAAACTTGAGCAGGTGACTTAAACTCTATGAAGCTCAATTTCATCTTCTGTGGAATGTGCGTTACACTACCTACTTCATATGATTCTTGATATTGTTAGTTGCCATCAAGTTGGTGTTTACTCATGGCAACTTTATATATAGTAGAAGGAAATATTATACAGTCCCACACCATCGTAATTATTGTTGATATGCTTGGGCTCATTTTCCAGCACAATTTAAAAATGTTACAGTGACTGATTTTCAGAAATAGTGAGATGGTTAAGGCTTTGTCTCAACGTGGCTAGGACATGATTCTTAGGGGATTGGCAGTTATGTGATAATGTAACAATCTTCCATTTGTGATATGATGTAACCATCCTCCATTTTGTGACCTGAGGCGAGCAGCCAATTAGTCAAAAGGAAGTTATGTTGGAAGTGTGTGCTCTGAAATAAATGTTCTGAAAAAGCTCTCTTTTTCTCAATCTTGCATCTGGATTATCATCTTCTGACCTCTAGTTTTTGGTACATTACTAGCAGACTTCCATCTGACCTGCATTTTTTGGATTTATCAGCTCCCAAAGTCCATGCGTTAGTAGCTTTAGTCTGATCTTTTGGGTTCATCAGTTCCTATAACCACATGAGTCAGGAGAAAATTCTGGCCTGACACCTGATCCATAGACTTGAGACTTGTCAGCCTCCACAACTGTGCGAACCATTTCCTTGAATCTCTCTCTCTCTATATATATATATTGTTGCTGTGTGCCGTTGAGTTGGTTCTGACCCATAGCAACCCTGTATAGAGTTTCTGAGCAGCAGGTGGTGAGCATGAACCACCGACTTTGTGGTTCAAACCGACTTCGCAGTCCAGCGCATCAATCCACAGCACCACATCAGGACTCTCACTCTTTCTCTCTCGCTCTCTGTGTGTGTGTATATATATATATATATATATTACATATTTTGTTCTTGTTATGTGCGGTGGAGTCTATTCTGACTGATAGCAACCCTGTACAGGGTTTCTGAGGCTGTAAATCTTTATGGGAGCAGAAAGACTCATCTTTCTCTTGCAGAACAGCTGGTAGTTTTGAACTGCTGACCCAGAGGTTAGCAGCCCAATTCGTTACTACTATGCTACCAGAGCTCCTTTATATATATATATCTACATATTTTACTCTACCACTTGTCTCTCAGTTATATATATATATATACACACAAGCCACCACAAATTGACAGATGAGTTGTAGAGTGAAATGCACATATATATGTAAATTAATCATTATATAAATATGTATCTATTTCACTCTACCACTTGTCTGTCAGTTTGTTTATATATGCATTTCACTCCACCACTTGTTTGTCAGTTTGTGGTGACTTGTGTATGTTTCTGGGATACAGAAGATAAGCCACTAGTACTTTAAATACCATCAGGGACACCCATGGTGAACAGATTTTGGTGCAGTTTCCAGACTAAGACAGACTGCAAAGAAAGAGAAGCAGATCACTTCTGAAAGGTTAGCCATTGAAAACATTATGAATAGCAGTGGAACAACATTGCCTGATATAGTGCCAAAGATGAGCCCTTCAAGTTGGAAGACACTCAAAATATAACTGGGGAAGAGCTGCCTCCTTAAAGTAGTAGTAGTTGTTGTTGTTAAGTGCTGTATAGTTGATTCTGACTCAGCGACTCTATACAGGGTTTCCAAGATGCTGCTGTTTGACTTGAACTACCAATGTTGTGGTTCAAACCAACATTGTGATCCAATACCTATCCTTCTGTGCCTCACCAGGACTACCCTCAAAGAAGAGTCGACCTTTATGACATGGATGAAGCAAAGTTTTTAGGACCTTCATTTGCTAATGGTACACAACTCAAAATGAGAAGAAAAAACTGCAAATGTCTGTTAATAATTGGCATGTGAAATGCACAAAGTAAGAATCTAGGAAAATTGTTCTTGTTGCTTGTCAAGTTGGTTCTGCCCAAAGCAATCCTGTATGTGGTTTCCTAGAAGTGGCTGGTGAGTTTGAACCTCTGACCTTATGGTTCAAATAATTTGTGGTCCAGTGCTTAGGAGATAATAAAAAATGAAATGGAATGCATAAAGATTCAAATTCTAGGCATTAATGATCTGAAATTGACTGGTATTGGCCATTTTGAATCTGACAATCATATGGTTCACTATTCCTGAAATGACAAATTGAAGAGTAATGCCGTCACAGTCATTGACAAAAAGAACATTTCAACATCTATCTTGAAGTACGATGCTGTCTATGACAGGATAATGATCAGATGCCTACAAGCCAATGATGATAAAATTTAAACAATGAATTTGAACTACGATTTAGTAAAGAATACTAAATATGCCATGGACTGTCAAAAGAATAAATAGATCCATTTTGGAAGAAGCAGTCAGAATGCTCTATAGAAATGAGTATGGTGAGACTTCATCTCACATACTTTAAATATGTCATCAGGAAGTACCAACTCCTAGAGAAAGACATCATGCTTGTTAAAGCAGATGGTCAGTGAAAAAGAGGAGGACCCTTAACATGATGGACTGATAAATTGGCTGCAAAAACATAGCAACAACTGTGGGGATAACACAGGACTGGACATTGTTTTGCTCTGCTGTACATAGGGTCACTATGAGTCTGATCCAACTCAATAGCACGTACAGTAGCAACAACAACACAGCCTGCCTAGCTGTAGCTCTACAGAGTTATAGGAATCTCCATACCAGCCCATCATCCAGCTTTCTCTTCATCCTTCACTTCAGCCCCAGAGGAAGCCCCACCACCAATGAAAGATATGTGCCAGCATTTTATCAAACTTTAGATATACTACATCAAAAGGGAAAACAAGAAAGGGGCTGTGTGATAGCCAAGGTTTTGTGTTAACTTGATTGGGCCAGGATTCCTAATTGTTTGGTATTTGAGATGTGGTTATTATACTCATGGTGAGATCTGATACAGTGCGGTTAACTCTATGATGATTGGCTAAAAGTTGTCAATCAATTTAAAGGAGGTTTCCTTGGGGGTGTGGCCTGCTTCCAACATAATAGACAATCAGACAAAACTTGCTCGCTTTCTGCTGGGTTTGGATCTTGCATCTGGTTTGCCCTCCAACCTTCAGTTCTTTGGACTTGAGCCAGTGCCCTGCTTTATTATCTGCCTGCCTGCTTGCTTGCCTGCTTGCTGGACCTATTTGCCTGCCTGCCAGACATGCCTGTTGATTTTGGTTCATCTGACCTGGACTTGAGACTCTTCCACCTCTATAATTGTAAAGTCTCACTTTAGATATATGGTTTTTTCACTGGTTTTATTTCTCTAGAGAACTCAGCCTAAGACAGGCTGGTACTGGCAACTTTCTCCCAGATCCACTGCCTGGTTTCCTTTGTTGTTGTTGCTAAGTACCATTGTCCAAGGAGCAGCTGGTAGATTTGAACTGCCAACCTTGCAGTTCAAACTATTGTTGCAGTTGAGTGCATTACTCAATTCTATTTTTCTGGATACTATCCTTGTCATCATCATCATTACTGATACTGAGTGCTTACTAACTAGTTGATACTATTTCAAGTCATCTCACATATATTATCTCATTTAACTTGTTGACAACCTTATAGACTTCTTTCATTATTCCCTGAATGGCAATGAAAGAACTACAGCTCAGAGGCAGCTTTGAAATCACAGAGCTACTCATTGGTAGATGTGAATCTAGAGTCAAGTCTTTTGATTTTTCATCTCCTCACTGGACTGTAAGAAGAAATGTTATATTTTCAAATGCAGGCAATCTTTGACTTCTCGCTTATTTCTTTGATTTCCTCTGTAACAAACTCACTGTTTGACTTTGGGTGGTTGTGTGCTATCAAGTCATTTCTGACTTATAGCAACTCTGTGTAGGCTTTCTTAAGAAGTAAATCTTTACTGAAGCAGAAAGTGTCTTCTTCTTTCTGACGGTGGCTGGTAGATTCTAACTACTGACCTTGGGCACAGCAGCCCAAGTTGTAACTCACTGTGCTACCAGGACTTTGGGTAATTCACATAAATTCTCTTTGTATGCTTTGAATTATCCTTCTATCGCTAACATTCCATTTTCAGATTATTTCTTCACTCTGCTGCCAAGGCATGCTCACCAAAAGTCACCATCTATACATGAGGTGACCATGAATTAGAATCAATGTGACACCAACTAACAAGAACAGCAACTTTTCAAGCATGTAGAATACAGTGATTAAAAAATGAAAAATACCTAGTCTTGCCCCTTCTCAGAAATTCTTCAATGGGATTTACCAAGCATTTTGGCACAGGAAATTACAGAACCCTGGAATCAAGGAATATTCTAATTACTGCTGTTATTGTTAAGTGCTGTTGAGTTGATTTCAATTCACAGTGACCCTGTGCAGAATTTCTGAAGCTGTAAATCTTTGTGGAAGCAGAAAGCCTAATTTTTCTCCAGAATATTCTAATAGAAAATTAATTGTCAAACTATAATATTGTTATATACTGTTGAATCAGTTCTGACTCATAGTGACTCTGTGTAGGGTTTCTGAGAGCAGCTGGTAGGTTTGAACTAGTGGCCTTGCAGTTAGCAATCCAGTCCTTATTCTATAGTGCCATACTAGGGCTATAACCAAGGGAATATTCTAATAGCAAATTAATTATAAAATTATAATAGCTATTGCTTGTTGGTTCAGTTGTGAGGATTTTTTTTTTTCCTGTATATTGAGGTGCAACCCATACAGAAGGCTGTGGTCTTTGATCTTCATCAGTAAATATTTTAACTCTGCTTCAATTTCAGCAAGCAATGTTGCATCATCTGTATATTGTAGCTTGTTAATGAGTCTTCTTCTAATCTTGATGCTACATTGTTCTTCATATAATCCAACTTCTCAAAGGCACATAACAAGAACAACAAATCGCTTATTGAGGCTCTACCTTGTGTCAAGCACTTTTAAGAGGGCTCCATATATAGTTCCTCTGAATCCTCTAACAACACTACAGAGTCAATGTTCCTATTACTTACATTGAACAGAGGAAGAAACTGAGGCACAGAGTGGTCAGAAATCTGCTGCTGGTTACACCACTAACAAGTAGTCATGTTGGTGTTGGAGCTCAAGTGAGTTCCATTTCAAATCCTCTTTCAGAGATCACCTCACCAAAGTGTCAAACTCAGAGCAGAAATTGTCTTTGGAAATCCCAATTACCAGGCCTAGCTTGGAGATTTGCCACAGTGAAACACTTCTAAAATGTACAAACTTTAAAAAAAATAGAGCTCACAAGCAAACAGAGTGCTCCTCCCAAGGCCGAAGGAACTTTGCCTTCCACTCAGTACTATCTCTGCTTGTAGAAAAAAAAAATGCAAAGACACACTTAAGAAAACCTTTTTATTGTGTTTTCAGTTTACAGAGAAAATTGGTTTTTCATTCAACAATTCATACATATTTTGCTTTGTTACTTTGATTGCAGTATGCACTATGCAATAACACTGTTTCCTTTGTTCCCATGTTTACTGTTTCCATTTGTCCTTCTTTCCTATCCATTCCTGCCTTCTGAGTTTTATCCCTTGGAAAATGCTGCCTTTTTTAAAATCATGTATGGATGAGTGTACTAAGGCGTTTGTACTTCCTTGGTGTTATTTTTCATGTTATAGCTCTGCCTATTATTTGGCTGAAAGGTAAACCAGGTAGGTGAGTTTGATTCCAGTCCTGTTGAGTGACTAAGAGTCATAGTCTTGGGGGATCCATGAGTCTCATTTAGATGAACAAACCCAGTCTTTTTTTTTTTTTTTTTTAATTTTGAGTTTTGTTCCACATTTTTCTCTCATTCTATCCAGGACCTTCTAATGTGATCCTTTTCAGGATGGTCATCAGTGGTCCCAAGTAAGATCAAGAAATTGAAATCCCGCATAAGGAATCCAAAAGATATCAAGAGACACATTTTTTTTTTTTTTTAATACACCAAACAGTGTCTTGCACAATGTCAAAGGCATTAGTCTAATGAGGAGAAGTCAGTCATTATCCAATCACTCAATAGATTGAGTGATAGCATTTAGCGAAGTATCATAGTATAACACAGGAGGGTATTTTTTGCCTCTAAGCAGGAACAAGTATGACAAAAATAAGTCCTACAGCAAATACTAGGTCAGGAGGGAAGCTTTTTAGCTGTCATGGGAGCTTATGAAAGAATCTTGCCTCAAAGGCAAGATCACTCCTGTCCTCTCTCCAACTTAGGAAAACTTGTATAACATCATGAGTACTGTTATCTCTTCTCTCCATCAACTCAAGTCAATCTAGGTCCAGATGGGTCCAGTTCCTGCTAAAAGCCTTCCCAGAGTCTTCCAGCTCCCACTGGCTTAGCATTTCATAATTTTGTGGTGGTAGTTTTACCCTTCAACTAAAGAATGCTTGGTTCTAATTTTATCTCTGCCATGGGACTTTGGGTGAATCTCTTTCCTTATTTTAACCTGTTTTTCATCTTTAACACAGGGATTGGATAAAGAATGGCAAATCAGTATTATTTCACCAGTCTTCTCCATTCAGAGGGTACTGACTGTCTACAAATACCTAGACGTACCATGCTGAAAAGGATTATGAGGCCAAGTCTAAACTCACCATAAAAGATGTTTGAGATTGATTGGTGATACCTCCCATGAACAGAAAATAGGTAAACAGCAACCCCTATACTATGTGTTTACCATGAACTATCTGAGACTCTTATTCTCTGACAGCTCATCCTTTTTCTTATTTTTTAAACCAGTATCAGGAACACATTCATTTAAACCTGAAACTTTCCCAATCAAATACCCAAATGGTAGAGATAAACTAATTAATTCATGTTTACGAAAGACAACCACCACTCATCTGTCACTTTGTCATACTATGGTGGTTTGTGAGTTGCTATGATTCTGAAAGCAATGCCACTGTATTTTAAATACCAGCAGGGTCACCCATGATGGACAGGTTTCAGATAAGTTTCCAGACGAAGACAGACTAGGAAGAAGAAGAGATGAACTACTTCCAAATATTTGGTCACTGAAAACCTTATGAATAGCAGAGAAACACTGTCAGATATAATGCCAGAAAATGAGCCCCTCAAATTGGAAGGCACTCAAAATGTGACTGGGGAAGAGCTGCCTCCTCAAAGTAGAGTTGACCATGATGACACAAATGGAGTAAAGCCAGGGGGTAAAAAAGACCAGGGGACCTTCATATGCTAATAGGGTACAACTCAAAATGAAGAGAAACGTAAACATCCATTGAAAATCGGAACATGAAATGTACGAAGTATGAATCTGGGAAAATTGAAAGTTGTCAAAAATGAAATGGAATACATAAACATCAATATCTTAGGCATTAGTGAGCTGAAATGGACTGGTATTGGCCATTTTGAATCTGATAACTACATGCTTTACTATGCTGGAATGAC
>NW_006408575.1:10575272-10576837 GCF_000296735.1 Chrysochloris asiatica | reverse complement strand
AAGTTGTCAAGGACTTCATTATTCTTGGGCCAACTATCAACACTCATGGAAGCAGCAGTCAAGAAATCATATGACGACGTGTGTTGTTGTTGTTAAGTGCTGTTGAGTTGATGCCGACCCATAGTGACCCTGTAGAGGGTTCCGAGGAGTGGCTGGTGAGCTTGAACCGCTGACCTTGCAGTTCAAATGGCTTTGCAGTCTGCAGCATTAACCCACAGCCCCAAACCAGGACTCCAAATAGCATTAGGCAAATCTTTTGCACAAGACCTTTTTAAAAGTGTTGAAGAGCAAAGATGTCAGCTTGAGGACTAAGGTGTGCCTGACCCAAGCCATGGTATTTCAATAACCTCATATTATGCAAAATCTGGACAGTGAATAAGGAAGACTGTAGAAGAGTTGATGCATTTGAGTTATGGAGTTGGAGGAGAATATTGAAAGTGCATTGGGCTGCCAAAAGAACCAATAGATCCATTTTGGAAGAAGTGCAGCCAGAGTGCTCCTTGGAGGCCAGGATGACCAAACTTCGTCTCTCATACTTCAGAAATATTGTTAGAAGGGACCAGTTGCTGGAGAAGGTATCATGTTTGGTAAGGTGGGGAGCCAGAGAGAAAAAGGAAGACCCCCAATGAGATGGATCGGCCAAGTGGTAGCATTGATGTACTCAAGTGTGGCAACAGTAGTGAGGTTGGCCCAGGTTCGGGCATTGTTTTGTTCTGCTGTGCATAAGGTCACTATGGGTCAGTATCAACTTGATGGCCCCTAACAACAACAACAGAAGACAAATAAAACATAGAGAACAGCATGATGGAGGACTCGCTAATTCTAGTCTCTCAAGGTCAGGAGTCTCCTTAGAACCAGCTTGGTTGTATTTACTGTCTTTGGCTGCCTTGGAGATTGCCTATTGTAGTCTTATAATTTGTTGTTAAGTGCCATTGAATCGGTTCTGACTCATAGTGACCCTGTATAGGGTTTCAGATGAGCATCGAGTGGGTGAACTTGAACCACCAACTTTGCAGTTCAAACTTACTTTGCAGTCCAGAGTATTAATCTGCAACACCACACCAGGACCTCCTCCTCCTTCTTCTTAGCTTTTATTGTGAAATGAATGACAGTCTACATGGTAGAACATCAGTTTTAGACTCAGTGAATCACATCTTGTTTCATTGTAATGATTGCAATCCGCTCCATGTGACATTGGTCAACAGTATTTGCCTCTATTCCCTCTTTTTTTGGATGTATACAAAAATATGCAGGAATATATAATCATTTAAACAACCAAAGGGCACATTTTGAAAACCAGTCTCCTGCTGCCTGTCAGCACACAGCTTTCCTCTTTCCATGAATCTAGAGTCCTCAGATGCTGTCTCTCCATACCATCACCTATGCCTCTGTCTCTGGTTAGGATCCTACTTGCCGGTACTAGGGTCTTCTGTTCCTGTAATGTGTGATTAACTGTGTCTCCTCTTTTTTTTTAATGCTTTATTGTGAATTATGTGATAGTTTACATGGGAGGACATCAGCTTCACATTGATCCCGTCGTATATTGTTTCCTTGCCATGGTTACA
>NW_006408575.1:10573081-10574537 GCF_000296735.1 Chrysochloris asiatica | reverse complement strand
CTTATGCATGTGCCCTCTCTTCTTATCATCTGGATGCTTCACTCTCCACTCTAGTTTTCTGTGGCTATGTTGCTGACTCTGGCTCCAAGAGTACCCTGGACTTGGCACACTACTGGCCAACCAGGTCTCCATCGAGGTTCACAGGAGTCTATTGAGCATTGTAGGGCTTAGCTAGCAGCTTCATTGCTGTTTTTCCTTCACTTCCCCTTATTGGTGATGAATGTGGTCACCAGTCAGAGCATGCACTCCCATTGAGCCTTAGTCTTAGAAGGGGATTTGCCCTGACTGGGACCAAACCACTTGACTTGATGTCTCCTGGTCAAGCCACTTATTTGTTCTTGCATTAATCAGTCGACCTGGCTATATTGTTTTGTATTTTTCCTGTAAGTCTTTCTTTCAGGAAGTATCTTCTGGCCACTCCAGGCTGGTCTGCTTGTCCTTTCAAGTGGAAATTTCCCCTCAGAAGATTCTGGATGCTGTTCCATCTATGGGCTTGTGTAATGCAGAGGATCCTCAGGAAGCCTACTTCTCTGGGCATGTTGTAGCCCCATTTTAGGTATTCTATTCAGTTATAGGCAGAAGATGGACTTACACGATTTCTGTGGTGGTATTTCTGGCTATTCCTTTCTCTCCCCCTCCAGTGGCTATTTTATAGCAGTATGCAAGGGAAAACAAGATTCAACAGACAGCCAAGCATCTTAACATTATTTCTCCCTTTTCCCCATTCAAACCATGTCTCAATTTCTGTATCCCAGAACCCTGTTGTTCCAAGGTTGTGCATACATCATTTTTTGCCTCTGTCCCACTTCAGCTTCACATTCATCCCATTGTATTTCATTTCATTGCAGTGATTAAAATCCCCTCTGTGCATCATCAAATAACCAAAGGATACACCCCACAGGCCCACTCCTCCTGGCTGTCAGCAAAGAGCTCCTCTCCCACTCTGAGTCCCATGTCCCCAGCCACTCCACCTGTCCATGCCATCATAGTCCCCCCCCCTCCCCACCATTTTGGGTCTGGGCATTTTCCAGTCCCCCACCCACAAGGTATTTATTCCAGTTAGTTATAGGCTATGGACCCACATGTTTTCTGTTGTGATGTTTCTGGCTGTTCCCCTCACCAATCAAAAGTCCATTTCACGATGGTAGGCAAGGGAGACCAATATTCAAAAGACAGCCAAGCATCCTAACATTATTCCTCTCTTTCCCCCCTTTCAAGCCATGCCTCAATCCCTGTATCCTGAAGCCCTGATATTCCAGGGTTGTGCATAACTCATCATTTACCTCTGTCCCACCTAGCCCATGCGAACCTGCCCAACTGTTCACCTGTCCGCTTTGTTCTTTTTCCCCTCCCCCTTGTTGTATATTGCCAGCATTCCCCTTTCCCCCACCCACCCCTGCTCCCAGGCTTTCTTGTGTCTAGTCCCTATCCTGTGCTCTTTCTTCCCCTCCCTCCC
>NW_006408575.1:10560149-10570718 GCF_000296735.1 Chrysochloris asiatica | reverse complement strand
CTTTGTCGAGTTTCTTTCTGGTTGTTTTGTCCCTTTTTGAGAGTGGTGTGTTAAAATCTCCCACTATAATTGCAGATTTATCAATTGTCTTTCTTCGATTCCAGTAAGGTTTGCTTCACATACCTTGGTGCTCTTTCATTGGGAGCATATATATTTATTATGGTTATGTTGTCTTGCACAATTGACCCTTTGATCATGAGATAGTGTCTTTCTTTGTCTCTTATGCTGGTTTTTATCTTAAAGTTTACTTTGTCAGAGATTAGTATTGCCACTCATATTTGTTTATTGTTGCAGTTAGATTGGTAAAAATGTTTTTCGTCCTTTAATTTTGGTTTGTTTTTGTCTTTGTGTGAAAGGAGTGTCTCTTATGGGCATCATATTGAAGGGTCTTGCTTTCTTATCCATTCTGCCACTCTCTTTCTCTTCACTGGTGCATTCAATTCATTGACATTCAATGTAATTATTGAAAGGTATGAATTAATTCCTGCCATTATGTTACTTTTTTGGTGGTGCTGTTCATTCTTTTGTTCTGCATGCCTTCTTGTTTGGGTTTGTGTTTCTTGTGCTATTTCTTGTAGGTTTCTTTTCAGTTTTCAAGTTTGCTTGTTCTGCTTGGAAATTCACTTTTATGATAATTTTTGAAGTATTAACTTTCTTTGTGGTTACCTTATAGTCTACTCACTTTTCTCTTTATGTAAGATAATCCATTTTATCTTGTAACTTTCTTGACATCCTCACCACCTGGGTCTCTGTTGCTACATTTGTTCCCTTCTTTGACATTGATATAATTTTGATCTTCAGTTGACCTCCCAGCTCCTTTGAGTTTGTTGTTGTAGTCTTGTTCTGTTCTGAACTCTGCTGTCTGTTGACTGAGTTCCAGGTGGTGTTGCCACGCCTGTCAATCTCTGTTAGTTGTCTGTTCTTGTTGATTTTCGGTCCACAGAACTCCCTTTAGGATGTTTTGAAGTGCTGGGTTGGTTTTGATAAAATCTCTCAGATTCTGTTTATTGTGGAATGTGTTGATTGCACCATTGTATTTGATAGTTTTGCTGGATAGATTATTCTTGGTTAACAGTTTTTTTTTTTTTTTTTTCTTTTAGGGTTTTTTATATGTCTCCTCATTGCCTTCTTGCCTGCATGGTTTGTTCTGAGTAGTCAGAGCTTAATCTAATTTGCTTGCCTTTGTAAGTGACATTTCTCTTCTCCCTGGCCGCTTTTAGTATTCTTTCCTTGTCTTTGATTTTGGAGAGCTTGATTATTATATGTCTTAGTGACTTTCTTCTGGAGTGTATCCTTCCTGGGGTACGTTTGGCTTCTTGAATGTTTATCTTCTCATCTTTCAAGATGTTAGGGAAATTTTCTTCCAGAAGCTCTTCAACTATCTCCTCTGTGGACTTCTCTGATTCTTCTTGTTCCATAATGCCAATAATTCTTAAGTTGTTCCTCTTCATGTTATCCAGCATGAATTGTAGACTCTCTTCAGATTTTTTAAATCCCTTTTCTGCTTACTCTTCTATCTTAGCAGTATTGAGAGATTTGTCTTCCAGATCACTAGTTCTGGCTTCCATCTCTTCCTCCTTTCCCCTTTCAGTGTATTGTCCATTTCTGATATCTTATTATTGATCATCTGGACATCTTTTTGCAGGTTTTGAATTATTTCAAATTCTGTATCAATAGTATATGATTGCTCCTGTAATACTTTCCTGAATTCTTCCTTGTTTTCCTCCATCCCTTTTCAGAGCATCTGAATTTCTTTCCATGTCATTTTTCTGAATTCTTTCTCAGGCATATCCAAAACCTGCTCTTCTCCCTCTAGAAAGCCTTTGTCTGTCTCCAGCTCATTTGCATCAGCTACTCTGTTCTGTTTTTGGACGTGTTTTGATATTGTTTGTTACTTTTTGTTCATCATGATAGTTATATGTGTGTGTTTTTTTAAAGCTTAAGTGAATGTTTGTTGTTGAGTTTACTGGGTGTCTCCTGGTGAATGTGATCAGGAGATAGGCTTCCATTTTCGCATGTAATGCTTAGCAGGTGTTGGTGGCTCTTGTCTCAGTGGTGGAATATTATGGGGTATGCTTGTAGCTCGGCTATATGGCCATGATTGCTGTCTCTTCTTGGATAACATAAGGAGAAAAAGCTCCCACCTCCAGGAAAGATATGTGATCAAAAGGACCAAATGCAGAAGTAATATAAATGCATAGACAAAAATCACCACTTTGGAACAGAAATGAAGCTGTGGTTGACTGTCCTGAGCTACACCGTCAGTGTGTGTATAATTAGAAGTCTCCAGCAGGGGATGGGAGTGTCCGCTTTCTCAGGCCCCTCTTCTAGTCACTACAGTAGAGGTGCACAGGTAGATATTGAGGAGTTAATGGGAGAAAGATTGTCCACTATTTTTGTCTCTGAAGGTCAGTTAGGTATCTGAGTGTGCACAGTGCAATTCTCGGGATGGTTGAGTCTTTTTATGCTGGGGTTTTATAGATTGCTTTGAATTGGTCCTGCGCAGGGAGCTTGGGCAGTGTAGCAGCCATGAATGGGGCTGTGAACCACAAGGTCATTAGCTCGAAACCACCAGCCACACTGTGGGAGAAAGGAAAGGTGCTCCTGTCCCACATAGACCCACAGCCCCAGAAACCCTGCACAGGGTCATCTGGAGTATGAATCTACTGCACGGTGCACCACTGCAAAGGGTCCCAGTGGGGAAACTTTTAGGTCTGTGGCTCCACAGGTGACGTCATAAATTGCCACCAAGCTCACTCTCTCTGTACTGTGGGAAAACTGTCCCACTTGATGTCTGGGCTGAGCAATGAAGGTGGGACAGGGAGAAACAGAGAGAAATGTATGGTTTCCTGCATATCTTTTTTTTTTTTCCTTGAAAATACCTCTGCACCACTTTTAGCATGGTTTTCTGAGCCGAACTGTCTTTAACCCCACTCTCTAAACTGCCAGGGTGGGGTAGTCACTGAGGGAGTCCCGTCTCCAGATCCCTAACTCACAGTATTTTCCTTAATATCGTGGTTTTTTTCACTTGCAAGTGTGGGAAACTGATGCCCTGGATCTTATAGTAGATCCAGAGCTCTGGAGTTGTTCCATGAGCGCTTCCTTCGTGAGATCCCCCTCCCTTCTCCCTGGAGCATACCCTACCTGGTTTTCACTGTGATCGCCCAAACCGCTGCTCCCCCCTTTTTGTTATATAACTTCTATCTTTACACTTGTAACAATCACAATTTGTCATGATAACAATCACTCACTATTGAATCAAAAGAATCCTATCCCCATTTCCTTTCACTATACCCATGTAGACAAGATGAAAACTATTCAGTGGGGATTCTACCTTCCCCCCCTTACTCTGAAACTGAACTCCTTCTTGAACACTTGTAAGCCAGCCACTTCATGCCTTTATAGCCTCCCCATTTTAGGTAGCCAATGTGTAAGTTGCTCGTCCCTATCAATCCTGTGTACACAGTGGATAGGTTTGATCTCTGATTTGAAGACTCCTTCCCTCTTGTTTGGTATTTTGTGCACTAAATCTATAAGTAAAGGCCAAGTTGATCAAATTGTAGCAATTTACATTTGCTTCCTGCATCAAATTTCTTTATTTTCCTCTAGTTGAGTTCTGATCAAGCCACCCGAGCTAGGTCAAATAGGTACTATCTGCAAGTTTGGGCATTTTTGTGCACCTTCCTCCACTTCATTTCAGCTTGATGGTTCACTCTCAGCTCTAGCCACCAGTGACTAGGTCAATATCCATGGACTCAGGGGTTCCGAAGTGTTCCCAAACTTTGGACCAACCAGTCCTTCCTTTTATCTCTCTCATCTCAAAGTTGACAGAAGTCTATGGAACATGGTTAAGCTCAGTCCATGTCTTCATTGCTTCCTTTCCCCCACTTCCACTCACAAGTAGACCAACATGGTCACCAGTGAGCTTACATGCCTGCTTGTGTGTTCCCTTTGAGTTTCAGTCTTGGAAAGGGGGTTTTCAGGACCTTCTTTTACCTGAGCTAGGATGAGTTGATTGTTGTTTCTTTTAACCAAATTATCTCTAATCTTATTAATAATTTATAATATAGTCATGACTTACTGAATACTTACAAGTACCAGGCATTGTGCTGAGGGCTGGACTGATTTAAATTTAGCCTTATAATCCTATGGCTACCACTCATCTTTCAGTTTGTGGTACTGTATGTCTCTTATGTTGCCATGATCCAGGAAGCTATGCCACTGGTATTTCAATTATCAGCAGGATCATCTAGGTTTGGTAATATACTTGTCTTAATTTGAGTTCTCTAAAGAAGCAAAATCAGGTGAAACATATGGTGTTTTTGTTGTTACATGCCATATATAATACAGTTGGTTCTGACTGATAGCAACCCTATGTATAACAGAATATAACACTGCCCAGTCTTCCACCATACACACAATTTTTATGTTTGAGCCCGTTGTCTTCCCACTGTGAAAAGTCATCTCATTGGCAGTCTTCCTCTTTTCTTTATTTTTTGGCATTAGCATACAGAAATTTATTTTCACATAGTATAGGAGGCAGTAAGTCCAAATTCAGAATGCCAGTCATAGAGGAAGGCTTCTCCCTTTGTTGACTCTGGAGGAAGATCCTTTTCTCTTCAGCTTCTGATTCTCCATTCCTTGGAGGTCTCCACGTGATTTAGCACAGTCTTCCTCTTTTTTTTTTTTCTGACCATCCTCTTTACCAAGCATGATATCTTTCTCCAGGACTAGTCCCTCCTGACAACATGTTCAAAGTACAAAAGACAAAGTTTTACCACTCATGCTTCGAAGAAGTATTCTGGCTGTACTTCTTTCAAAACAGATTTGTTTATTCTTCTGTCAGTCCATGGAACTTTCAGTATTTTCTCCAACACCATAATTCAAATGAATCAATTATTCTACAGTCTTCCTTATTCATTGTCCAACTTTTAGATGCATATGATGCAGTTGAAAATGCCATGAATTGGGTCAGGCACACTGTTATCTAGTGCTGCTATAACAGAAATATCACAGTGGATGGCTTTAACAAGAAATTTATTCTCTAACAATTTAGGAAGCTACAAGTCTGAATTCAAAACACCAGCTCTGGAGAAAGGTCCTTGTCTCCTTTTAGCAACTGTAATTTCAGTGTTCTTTGGAGATCTCCATACATCTTGACATCACTCTTCCCCTGGATCTAGAAGCTTCATAGTACAGAGACTTCAGGTCCAAAGGACACACTCCACTCTTGGTTATTTTATCTTGGTTGTGATAGGTTCCTCCTTCTCTGCTCAAGCTTCTGTCCTTTTCTCTTGTAATATAAAATGTGTTGCATGCCACACCTTTGGGAATCTCCCATAAATTGGATCAAGGTAGAATTAAAGGTTTTGTTGTTGAAAATGTACTATGAACTTGGTTCGGACTCATAACAACCTTATGAACAACAGAATGAAACACTGCCAGGTCCTGTGCCATCCTCACAATTGTTACATTTGAGCCCATTGCTGCTGCCACTGTGCTACACCATCTCATTGGGAGTCTTCTTCTTTTCCACTGACTCTACTTTGTCAAGTATGATGTCCTTCTCCAGGGAATCCTCTTTGAGTCTCTGTTGCTTACTTTATGACAAAGGTGTTCATTGTCTACTGCATTCTGGGGACTGGGATAGATTCAAGGATATAGTGAACATTCTGGCCCTTCTTCAGTGTTTGACACAGCAGTCTCTACCATGTTCACTGGTGGAGGCACTATGAGGACCAAATAGTGACATGTTGTTGTTGTTAAGTGCCTTCGAGTCAGAGCCGACCCATAGCGACCCTGTACAGGGTTTCCGAGGGTGTAAATCCTTACGGGAGTAGAAAGCCTCATCTTTCTCCCGCGGAGCGGCTGGTAGTTTCGAACCACTGACCTTAAAGTTCGCAGCCCGATTCGTAACCACTACGCTACCAGAGCTCCTAAATAGTGACATAGTGCTCACAAAATTTAAAGGATGAGAAATTGAATTATAGTTATCAATTTAATCATCAATTCAACTTTTTTCCTCAAAGGAACAACAACATAAAAATTATCCTACCATATAACAGACAGTTTAACAATGTAGATAGATGGATATATGTGAAAATACTTGAGAGAACCAAGTGATGAATGTAAGAAGAGTAGTTTATAACAACTCAAATTTCCTTTGTTTTTTGGCTGTATCAAGATGGCACACCTGGGGAAGAGAAGTAGTGAAGTAGGAAAGAGGTTACAGATGCTATTAGAAGAAGTGGCAAGGTGCTCAAGATAAATTTCACCTTCTTCACTTGCTTGTTCAGGGCCATGTCAGTCTCAGTGAGGTACACATTATTTTCCAATTTCACAACCCATCATTCTTCCCTTTTTCTTTCTTTTTGGCTTTCCACTCTACTGTATTGAGTAAAACCCTCTGGTACTTGCTCTCATGGGAACATTGGCTGTTAGTCAAATTCTCCTTCCCCTCAGGGAAATGAAAACAAATCAATATATGGTATTAAACAACCTGAAAGATCCTAGTGATTTAATGTTTCCCATAAGTATCAGCCAGCCCTGCAGCTGTGAATGGCCTCACTCTTCACATCTGTCATTTCCTCTGTTTCTTCTCTTAACTGCCCCTTGATGTCTCCCTGGGAGTGGCTCAGAGAGGCAAAGATAAAATAATAGAGCTAGAGCAGTCTGTATTGCTGAAAGCATTGAAAAGAAGACCTGATGACCTTTCTCTGTGGGACAGGGTGTCATTTAGGATTTTTACAATTGTAAATGTCAGAAATTCACCTCAAGTAAGTTAAAAAGAAAACTTAATGGTTAAGGGACATTTACAGTCTAGGAATAGGACAGACTTCAGGCATGGTATTATTCTGGGGTTCAAATGATGTCATTGGAAATCTACTTATTTCTCTTCATGTCCTGGCTGTACTTTCTACTGCTTAAGTTTACTTTCATGTTTCAAAGAAGCATGATGACAACAGCAACTACCATCTTTATACCCACCAAAGAAGAGCATGTATCTCCACTCTTGCAATCTCAGTAAGAAATGGTTCTTCTCACTGGCTCTGTTTGGGACATTTGTCCTTCCCTGAACCAATTGTCAAGGGGGATGGAATGGTTTGATGGCCATATGTCTAGATTATATAATTCACACCTGAATTTAGGGGTAGACCTCTCTTCATAGCTTATGAGAGTGGTAAAGAGTGTGGTTTTCAGAGTGGGAATTACAGTTCACATTCCAGAAGAATGGGCAACTGATGGAGGATGTCACAAATCACAGATATCATGACCAGTTTGTTTTTCCTAGAGGTGTGTTCAGACAAGTCATCTAGTGAAGATCAGCTTATGCTGTGTGAATAACTCAGTGCTGTAAACCCCAACTGGTGTAACTTGTTTTAGATAAAAGCTAGGATGTTGTTATAATAGAACCTGATGATCAGATGGAGTTCCAGGAAAACGAGAAGGCTTGTTCAATGTCACTTTGCATGTAAATGGCAGTGCTGAAGTGAGAAGGCAGTCTCATGGCTTTCAGCCTGGGCTTTCTTCCTCGATTCCACATGCCTTTGCTTTCCCATCTCTTTCACCTGGCCAGCAACCTACTGTAACAGGGACTATTACCTGCTTTGTCAAGTGGGTGATTCATGGCAACACTGGATTCACAGTGAAGGTGTGACAAGCACTAAAATCAATGTCCTCCTTTTAGCACTTGCTGCTTCAAAACGGTTTCAAACCAGTTCAAACTAGTTCAGCCATGACCAATGCAGCAGACTAAGAATAGACCTGGATTTGTAAAATGTGGGTGGACCAGTACAATAACTGGAATAGGAATAATTGTGGGTTGAAGCCCTGGAATGGGAGATTTAGAAGAGGTGAAGTGAGTTCCCTCAGGAGCCTGATATATAATATTGGATTACTTCCAGGACTATGGAGAGCAACACATATTCAAAGTAGCAAAGTCATCCATCATCTTTGAACACAGTCAGCTGCCATCTTTGATTAGGACACCACTGTTTCCTATTCTGTTGTGCAAGAGATTTTGTTGCTATGCAACAAGCTTGCTGCCCTTGTTTCCTAGAAGGAGATTAAGTTTCTAGCAAGGCGTTGTAAACTTTCTCATTTTGGTTATTGTCCTGGTACACTAAAATTTCACAAATTCAGATCCATTCTGGTTTTTCTTCTTTGGCCATGATTAAACTGGGAAGGACCAGTTTGAAGTCCTGCTTGAAAGATGAGGTAATGATGAAAGGGAGAAGGTGGGGAGATAAATGGCATAATTCGAGAAGAGGAGCACAATGAATTTTTCTTTCTTATTTGTTTACTCGATCTGTCTATCCTGCACAAGGACAGACATCATCAATCTTTATTGAGTATAGAAACAGGTGATATGTGACAGTGAAATGAACACTGGTTTGGAGTCCAGAGACCTGAGTCCTCATCCCTTGTCTGCTCTGTGACCTTAGGCAACTCCATTCCTTTCTGGACCTCTGTTACTCCATTTGTAAAATGAGACAATTGGATTGCAAAGATCACCCATCACCGATATTTTCTCTCATTTCATGTGAAGTGGTCACCAATGTGAACAGAGCAGGGCCCTTTATGCTTGTACATTGTTGTATTCCACAGAACCTGGGGCTCAGAGCTTCCAGAAGGCACTACTTCCCCTAGAAGGTATGCATTGTGGAAGCTTCTGAGTTTGTGGCACTCATTAAATGCTCAGTGAATATTTGTAGAATGGATTAATATGATCTGAACAGATGCTTGTTAGATGCTACCAGTTGATTCTGACACAGAGTGGCATTATATGACAAAGCAGAACTGCCCCATAGGTTTCCAAGGCTATAATCTTTGTAGAAACAAATCACTAGGTCATTCTCCTGTAGGGCTGCTGGTTGGTTCAATCTGTCAATGATTTGATTTGTTGTTGTTAGGTATTGTCATTCAGGTACTGACTCATAGCGACCTTATGCACAACAGAATGAAACACTGGATGGTTCTGCACTAATCTCACAATTGTTGCTAATTTGAGCCCACTACAGCTGACACTATCCAATCCATCCCATTGTGGGCATTCCCCTTTTGTGTTGACCCCCCATTTTACCTAGAGTGATGTCCTTTTCTAGGAACTGGTCCCTCATGATAGTATGTCCAAAGTATGAGTGATGAAGTCTAGCAATCCTGGCTTTTAAGGAGCATTCTGGTTGTACCTCTTCCAACACAGACTCATTTGTTTTTTGGCAGTCCATTGTACTTTTAATATTCTCCAACACCATAACTCAAATGCATTAATTTTTCTACAGGCTTCCTTATTCACTGTCCAACTTTCACATGCATATAAAATTATTGAAAATATCATGGCTTGGGTCAGGTGCACCTTAGTCCTCAAACCGAAATATTTGCTTTTCAATTCTTTAAAGATATCTTGTGCAGCAGATTTGAATAGTGCAATATAGCATTTGATTGGTTGACTGCTGCTTCCATGAATATTGATGGTTGATCCGAGCAAAATGAAGTCTTTGATAACTTCAGTCTTTTCTCATTTACCTTGATGTTATTTATTGATCCAGTTGTTGTTGTAGTTGCTAGGTGCCATCGAGTTGGTGCTGACTCATAGCGACGTTAGGCACAGCAGAAGGAAACACTGCCGGATCCTGGGCCAACCTCATTACTGTTGCCATGCTTAAGTCCATTGATGCTGCCAATCCAGCTCATTGAGGGTCTTCCTCTTTTTTTCTGACCCTCCACCTTACCAAACATGATACCCTTCTCCAGCAACTGGTCCATCCTGACAATATGTAAGAAGTATGAGAGACAAAGTTTGGCCATCTGGCCTCCAAGGAGCACTCTGGCTGCACTTCTTCCAAAATGGATCTATTGGTTCTTTGGCAGCCCAATGGCACTTTCAATATTCTCCTCCAACACCACAACTTAAAAGCATCAATTCTATGGTCTTTGTTATTCACTGTCCAGATTTCACATGCATATGAGGTTATTGAAAATACTATGACGGGTCAGGCTCACTTTAGTCCTCAAGCTGACATCTTTGTTCTTCAATACTTTAAAAAAGGTCTTGTGCAGCAGATTTGACTAATGCAATACATCATTTGATCTCTTGACTGCTGCTTCCATGAGTGTTGATAGTTAATCCAAGAAGAAAAAACTCCTTGACAACTTCAATCTTTTCTCTGTTGACAAGAATGTTGTTTATTGGTCCAGTAGTGAGGAGATTTTTATTTTATTGACATTGAGATGTAATCCATACTGAAGGCTGTGCTCTTTGAACATCATCAGTAAACGTTTTAAATCCTCTTCACTTTCAGCAAGCCAGGTTGTATCATTTGCATATCACATATCACAGGTTGTTAATGAGTCTTCCTCCAATCCTGATGCCACGTTTTTCTTCATAGAACCATTCTTCTCAGATTATTTGCTCAGCATACATGTTGAATAAGTATGGTGAAAGAATGCAACCTTGTCACACACCTTTTAAAATGTTAAACCATTCAGTATTCCCATGTTCTGTTCAAACAACTGCCTCTTGGTCCAGGTACAGATTCCTCATGAGCATAATTAAGTGTTCTGGAATAC
>NW_006408575.1:10530320-10559904 GCF_000296735.1 Chrysochloris asiatica | reverse complement strand
GAACCTCAGGAAGTTCTCTGTCAATGTATGCTTGCAGCCATATCTGTATTACCTTTAGTAAAATTTTACTTGCAAGGGATATCAAAGAGATTATCCGATGATTTTGGCATTCTGTTGGGTCATTTCTCTTTGGAATCGTCACAAATATGGATCTCTTCCAATCAGTTGGCCAGATAGTTATCTTCCAAATTTCTTTGCAGAGATGAGTGAGTGCCTCCTGCACTGCCTCACTTTCTTGAAAGATTTCAATTTTTATTCCATCATTTCTTGGTGCCTTGTTCTTTGCCAATTTCCTCAATGCACCTTGGACTTCCTCCTTCAGTATCATTGGCTCTTGATCATATGCTACCTCTAAAAATGATTGAACATTAACCATTTCCTTTTGGTACAATGAGTCTGTGTATTTCTTCCATCTTCTCTTGATGCTTGCTGCATCATTCAATAGTTTTCCCAGAGAATCTTTCCATAACAAAAGTTGAGGCTTGAGTTTTTTCTTCAGTTCCCTTAGCCTGAGAAATGCTGAGCAAGTTCTTCCTTTTTGGTTTTCTGATTCCAGGTGTTTGCACATTTTGTTGTAATATTTGGCTTTATCTTCTGGAGCTGATCTTTTGAAATTTTCTGTTCAGCTCTTGTACCTCCGCATTTCTTCCATTTGATTTAGGATCTCTATGCTGGAGAGCAAGTTTCAGTGTCTCTTCTGATACCCATTTTGACCTTTTTCTTTGTCTCTTGTCTTCTTAATGACTTTTTGCTTTCTTCCTGTATGATATTCTTGATGTCATCCCACAACTCTTCTGGTCTTTGGTCTTTAGTGTTTAATGTATTAAATCTGTTCTTCAGATGATTTCTAAATTCAGGTGGGTTATATTCAAGATCATATTTTGGCTCTCATGGACTTGCTTTCATTTTCTTCAGTTTCAGTTTGAATTTGCATATGAGTAATTAATGGTCTGTTCCACAGTCTGCCCCTGGCCTTATCTTGACTGATGATTTGGAGCTTTTCCATCTTCTCTTTCTGAAGATGTAGTCAATTTTATTTCTATGTAGTCCATCTAGTGAGGTCCATGTGTGTAGTTGTGTCTTATGCTGCCTAAAGAAGATATTTGAAACAAACAAATCATTGGTTTTGCAGAATTCTGTCATGCATTCTCCAGCATCATTTCTATCACCAAGGCCATATTTTCCATCTACTGATCCTTCCTCTTTGCTCCCAACTTTTTAATTCCAATCACCAGTAATGATCAATACATCTTGATTCCATATTTGATCAATTTCAGATTGAAGAAGTTGGTAGAATTCTTCTATTTCATCCTCACTGGCTTTAATGGTTGGTGTGTAAATTTGAATGATAGTGATATGAACTGGTCTTTCCTGTGGGCGCACAGATATTATCCTATCACAGACAGCATTGTACCTCATGACTGATCTGGATATGTTCTTTTTGACAATTAATGCAACACCATTCCTCTTCAATTTGTCCTTTCTCGCATAGTAAACCATGTGGTCATCAGATTCAAAATGGCCAATACCTGTCCATTTCAACTCACTAATGCCTAAGATATCGAAGTTTATGCGTTCCATTTCATTTTTGACAACTTCCAATTTTCCCAGATTCATACTTCGTACATTTCATGTTCCGATTTTCAATGGATGTTTACAATGTTTCTCTTCATTTTGAATTGTGCCCCATCAGCAAATGAAGGTCCCACAGGCTTTTCTCTTATGGACTTTACTCCATTTGTGTCTTTATGGTCAACTCTACTTTGAGGAGGCAGCTTTTCCCCAGTTGCACTATGAGTACCTTCCAACCTGAGGGGCTCATTTTCCAGCATTATATCTGACAGTGTTTCTTTGTTATTCATAAGGTTTTCAGTGACTAAATATTCGTAAGTAGTTCATCACTCTTTCTTCCTAGTCTGTCTTTATCTGGAAGTTTATCTGAAACCTGTCCACCATGGGTGAGCCTGCTGGTATTTAAAATACCTGTAGCATAGCTTTCAGAATTGCAGCAACTCATAAGCTACCACAGTATGACAAACTGACAGATGAGTGGTGGATTGATCCAGTGGTAAGGATTTTTGTTTTCTTTACATTGAGGTGCAACCCACACTGAAGGGTATGGTCTTTGATCTTCATCAGTAAGTATTTTGAGTCCTTTTCACTTTCACAATTAAACAAAGAATACAACTCTGACACACACCTTTCCTAACTTTAAATTATTCAGTGACTCATTGTTCTGTTTGAGCAACTGCCTCTTAGTCTATAGTTCTGCATTAACATAATTAAGTGCTCCAGAATACTGATTGTCCACAATGTTGTCCATTGCTTGTCATGAGCCACACAATCAAAAGCCTTTGCATAGTCAATAAAGCACAAGTAAACATCTTTCTGGTATTCTCTGCTTTCAGCCCAAATGCATCTGATGTCAGCAATGATATCTCTCATTCTATATGCCTGTCTGAATCCAGCTTGAATCTCTAGCAGTTCCCTGTCAATATACTGCTGTAGCCATATTTAAATTATCTTTAGCAAAATTTTACTTGCATGTAAAATTAATGATATTATTCAATGAATTTTGTATTCCATCGAGTCACTTCTCATTGGAATGGGCATAAATATAGATCTCTTCCAGTCAGTTGGCCAGGTAACTGTCTTCCAAATTTCTTGGCATAGGTTAGGGAGTTCCTCCAGTGCTGCATCAGTTTTTTTTGCGGTACTTCAATTTGTATTCCCTCATTTCCCAGAGCTTTGTTTTTTGCCAATGTCTTCAGTGCAACTTGGACTTCTTCCTGCAGTAACATTGGCTCTTTATCTTGAAATGGTTGAACACGGACCATTTCTTTTTGGTATAGTCACTCTGTGTACTCCTTCCATCTTTTTTTGATGCTTTCTGCATCATTCAATATTTTGCACTAAGAATCCTTCAAAATTTAAAGTTGAGACTTGAGTTTTTTCTTCAGTTCCCTCACCTTGAGAAATGCTGAGCATGTTCTTCCCTTTTGGTTTTCTAACTCCAGGTCTTTGCACATTTCATTATAATACTTGAGTTTGTCTTTTTGCGCTATCCTTTGAAATTTTCTGTTCAGCTCTTTTACTTCCTCATATCTTTCATTTGCTTTAGCATCTCTATGTTGGAGAGCAAGTTTCAAAGTATATTCTGGTATCCATTTTGGTCTTTTCTTTCTTTCCTGTATTTTAAATGACCTTTTGCTTTCTTCCTATATGATGTTCTTGATGTCATCCCACAAGTATTCTTGTCTTCAGTCATTAGTGTCTAATGCAGCAAATCTGTTCTTGAGATGGTTTCTAAATTCCAGTGTAATATATTCAAGGTTATATTTTGGTTCTCGTGGACTTGGTTTGATTTTCTTCAGCCCAGACTTGCATATAAGCAATTGAAGGTCTGTTCTACAGGCCGTCCTGGCCTTGTTTGGGCTGATGACATTGAGCTTTCCACCGTCTCTTCCCACAGATGTTGTCAATAAATGCAATCTCCACAATATGACATCACTTATCCCACTGCTTCCTTGTCTTTCTTATTTCCATTCTTCCTTTTTTCCCAAGCTTTCTTATGTTTGTCTTTGGGTAAATGCTGCCTTTTCATCATGAATGATTGACCAGTTTATGGTGTTATTCCTCACTAGTGTTGTTGTCCTCCTAGATACCTATCTAGAACTTGGCAAAAATTGAGCTATGGAAGTGACTTCAGTCCCATCTCTGAAGGGAAACCAAGAGCAATAGTCTCAGAATTCCACCACTCTCTTTATGACTAGTAAGCCTGTCTGTTTTTGTGATTTTGTTCTACATTTTCTCCCACTCTACACAGGACCTTCTAATGTGATCCCTTTCAGAGCAGTTGTGGTGTTAACTGTGCATCATTTAATTCTCCTCATCTCAGGGCCATGTACACTGATGTTCATGTGGTCCATCAGTCCATTGGACTAATTGTTTTCAAGCATCCTCAATTTTCTTCATTCTGCTTTCCTCCAGACAGGAAGAGACAAATAGTTGCACCTTAGATGGCTGCTCATGAGCTTTTAAGGTCCCAGCCACTAGTCACCGAAGTAGAATGTAGAACATTGTCTTTGTGGACTATGTTATGTTAATTGACCATGGTGTCCCCTGAGACTGTTTTTGATCCCCTAGGTCCAGAAATTCACATGTCACATAATTATTTAAGTATTAAAAGTTGTTCTTACTTGAGACTTCTATTTAAAATGTAAACCATCCCAGGATTGTTTGTATTTGAAGCTCTAATCAAATAAATTATTTTGATAGGAAGAAAGCATGGAGCCTAGATTAAAAGTTTGGGGTGAGGGCTGTGGTCAATTGCCTATTGTAGATATTTTATACCAATGGTATCATACATAATTTGTCCTTTTGTGATTAACTTTTTCTCCTCTGGAAAATGAGGATGGCAACTCATCTAATGGTCTATTTGAAGGATTAGATGAGCTAATCTTTGTAGCACACAACACAGTGAGTAGCAGTCTGGCCCCATAGTAAGCGGTCAATGCAGCATAGCTATTAGCATTGTTAGAAGTCACCTTGTCTAGTTATCACCATGCTTCTCATTCTTGACAACCCTTTTTCAGCCCAGAGCTCATGTTTTGAGATTTTTTTTGTGTGTGTGCTAAAATAAATGGCACGAATTAAACAGCACTTAATTATTTTATTTCATTTTTAGCTATCAAAGTCATATGTGAACAGAGGAAATGAGAACAGAACTAATTGGATCTAATGCCAGTCAAAAAATAAGGAAACTTTTAAGTTAACCAGTGTGGCTTCATCATGCATAAATGTGAAGCAACCATCAAAATTTTAGAAGGCTTACTTCTAATCAATGACCATCGTAATGCCCTTTAGATTGTGATCCAAGTCTTGCTGTATCTGTGTTTCACAAATGAGAAAAGTGAGGCTCAAAGAAGAGTAGAAAACTTCTAATTGTTCCTTTTTGGAGATACGGTCACTCACTAAATGACAAAGTATGTTGTTGACCCACATATATGATTAACTGGAAGTGGGCTGTTCTGGTTATATGTTGCTGCATAATAAATCTCTCCAAAGCTCAATGACTTAAAATAATAGTTTATTATGCTTCATGTTTCTGAGGCTTGACTAGGTTCAGATGGATAGATTACACTTGACATGTCTCATGTGGTTTTGCAGTCTTGGTTTGCAGGCTTGGACAGCAGTCAGCTTATAGCAATCATCTGAAAGCTCAACTGTATATCCAAGATGGTGCCCTCACATGAATGACAGTCAACCAGAGTGCCTGTATATGCTCTTTCCATGCAGGTTGGATATCTCACAGCATGCCAGCTGGATTCTGAGAGGAAGCATCTCAGGACTGTATTTTCCAAAAAGAAGGCAACAAAAACTTCCAAACCAGTTAAATGCTAATCCCAGAACTAACAAAACTTCACTGTTGCTGTGTTCTATTGGTCCAGACAGTCACAAGACACCCAGATTTAAGGAGATGAGGTATATTCTATGTTTTGATGAGAGGAGATGTTGCAGCTATCTTTGGAAAGGAGTAGAAACACCTGTTGTGGAATATCTTCCCAGCCCCATTTCTCTTAAGTAATAGGTGATTTCCACCTGCTGAGGAAAGTAAATAAAATTGTAGCCTTTCCTCCCTAGTTCTGCCAGTCCTGGGGGCAAGAGGGAGAGACAGCTTAATTCCAACTGAAAGAATGCAGAGTGAAAAACCTACTATTTTCTGGCAACACAGAAATATGAAACATTAAAAAAAAAAAAAAAAAACACAAAAAAACCCTACTGAAACAATCACGTGAGTACTAATAAGAGATGAAATTATTTTTTAAACTTGTTTTTGGGAGGCTTTCATAATAAAACATCCTGTACTTGAATTATTAAAAACAATGTTGAGTAAAGAATTGCTTAATTTAGTAAATAATTTTAAAGCAAGCCATTATTTTCTCCAAACTTGAATTTGTTGAAAGCACTCCAAGAATTTTATTATCAGCACGACTGCATAATGTAATTGTGTAATTAGTAATACATCTGACACTGTTGGAGAGATTTAGTTTTACTTAGGACAAGAACAAAATGTAGTGTTTTATAATTTTTTTAGACTGCATGAGGGATACTGCCCTGTTTTACTGGTTGAATTTTTTTTTTTTTTTTAACTTCTCATTTGTATTTAATATATCACATTGTGTATGGCTGAAGTCACAGAGAAAAGAATCAACATTTATTGATATTGGTTCTGTGGAAAGAGCATATGGTTTGAAGTCAGATCGACACAGGTTTGAATATTGGTCCTGACTCATATTACCTGTGTGTGTGTTTAGTAATTTACCTAACTTAAATCTGAAATCCAGTATTATAAAATGGGAACAATATCTATTTCATAAGGTATTTTGACTCATAAATAGAATAACAAACATAGAGAAGACCTGAGATCATGCTAGGCATGTAAGGGTTCTAGGTTAGATTCCTTTCTCTTCCCAGCTGATTCTTTTTGAATGCTTGACCTTTTGGATGGTCAGTTTAAGATCCATTTCAGGTGTGTTTGCTGGCCTAAGTCAGGGTTGGTGAATGCAGATGGATAAATTGTCAGGCTTTCACATTGTTGTACTAAGGAAAGTGTCTTTTCAAAGAACCTGCAACCAATGCCTTGTTGTTGTTGTTGTTAAGTGCCGTCGAGTCGGTTCCGACCCATAGCGACCCTGTACAGGGTTTCCGAGGGTGTAAATCCTTACGGGAGTAGAAAGCCTCATCTTTCTCCCGCGGAGCGGCTGGTAGTTTCGAACCGCTGACCTTAAGGTTCGCAGCCCGATTCGTAACCACTACACTACCAGAGCTCCTTGCAACCAATGCCTAGTATGCCTTAAATTAACAGACACAAGCTACATCTTACATTGACAAATTCTTCTTGTATTAATTGGTTTGGAGGGACAAATGTTAAATGTAGGGAGAGGAGATAAGAAGGTCTTGCTGTAGTCTCATGGAGGGATAGTGTTTTCAGCATAATAGTGTCTTAGGTGATAGACCCTGTGTGGTAGGCAGAATTCTAAAATGACCTGTTGTGATGCTCATTCTTATACAATCTCTGAATGTGTATGAAAACCATGACTATGATGAAATACACTATGACTATGTCACATTGTAAAACAAAAGGAATGTAATTAAGATTACTAACCAGTTGGCTTTGAATTAATGAATTGGGTGAAGCTGATCTAACATTTGAGCTCTTTAAATCTGGATCTAGTGCTTTGTTGTTGTTGTTATGTGCCGTGGAGTTGGTTCCGACTCATAGTGACCCTGCACAGGGCTTCCGAGGCTGTAAATCTTTACGGGAGCAGAAAACCTCATCTTTCTCCCATGGAACTGCTGGTAGTTTTGAACTGCTGACCTTGAAGTTGGCAGCCTGACTCGTAATCACTACGCTACCAGAGCTCCTTGGACCTGGTGCTTAGAGCTGGACAAAATACGAAATTCTACATGTAAGGGGTTTTCAATATAAGGCAGAGTCTCCATTGCTGCCTTTGGAAATGAAGGGGGCACATGGCAAGGATCAGAGGATCCCTGCAGGAGCTGAAAGTAACAATCAGCAGAAAAACAGGGGCACTGGTCCTACAAATACAAAGAACTGAATTTGCCGTACAATCATGTGAGTGTGAAAGACGACAACAAGATTCAGAAAGGAACACAGCACAGCCAACACCTTGGTTTTAGCCCAGTGAATTGTACTGCAGTGAATCCTGACAAGCTGTGCCCAGACTTCTGCCCTACAGAAACTGTAAGATACTAACTTTGTGTTTTGTTAAGCCACTGTGTTTTTGGTAATTTGTTATACAATAACAGAAAAATGAGTACACTCAATAATTCTCATTGTGAGATCTGAAGTGGAATTATTTCCTTTCCGTAGCTGTCAGTTTCCTCACCTTTAAAGTAAGATGGCTGCTTAGTCTAGAACACTAGTATTCATAATAATTGTGCACCGGAATAACCTAGACTGTGGTTTAAAATGCAGACTGCTGACTTTTCTCCTAATATTCTGAATCAGATTACCTGGGAGGAAATCTGGGGACTACACTGTTAGCAGGTTCTACTTGGAGATTCTGATATCTGTTGTCTTAAATCCCAAACCCGCCCCCCCCAAAAAAAAAAAAAAACACCATAAAACCAAACCCCTTGCTGTCAAATCAAGTCTAACTCATAGCACCTGTGTAGGACAGCGTAGTCCTTCCTCAGGGTTTTCAAGGCTGTAGTCTTTGTGGAAGGAGACTGCCGCTGGTGGGTTTGAACAGCCAACCTTTCAGTTAACATTTGAATGCTTAACCACTGCACCACCAGGATTCCTTTCTTGGATTCTACTGAGTAGAAAATCTGCTGATAGCCTGGAATAGTGACCTCTATCTTCTAGCACAGGATAGGAAAAGTGACCAAAAAAAAACACCTTGTTTTCTACTGTTGTGTCAGCGACTGAGTGAGGGCTCTATTTACCTTCTGTCATTTAAGCATCGTAATTGCCTGTAAAGTAGGCACAAGTAGAGGTACCTTGGTGGTAAAGTGGCTAAGTATTTGACTGTTAACTGAAAGGTTGGCTGTTTGAACCCACCAGTTACTCTGTGGGAAAAAGATGGGGCAATCTGCTTCTTTAAAAATTTACAACCTGATCGGACTGTTTTACTCTGTCTTGTTGGATTAATATGAATTAGAATTGATTTGATTGCAGTAGATTTGAGTTTGGGGTTTGGTGGGCACAGTTATTAGCCAAACTTCACTGTAGTTTGAGACTGCTAAGTGGGTTGCTAAGGTTACACAGTACATTAGAGATGGAACTGGAATGTGAGCCTAGAACTCCCTCATTCTAAATCGAGGCTCTTAACCACTAAGCTTTATTGTCTGCTGGGAAACAGATGGGTTTATTTCTGAATCTGCAGTGCCAAACACATGGTCTAGTACATGGTAGATGAGTAATAAACATAATATGGTGATTAAATTCTTCTTTGAATCCTCCTAGCCCCAGCCTGTGCTGGGCACTTTTTGTCACAATGGAGGAGGAGAAGGCAGTTAATGAGGATATTTTTTCTGATCTTATTTTGCTTTTCGCCTTGTTCTTGCTGTTTAAAGTCCAAATTGCTAAGGCTGCCCCTCAACAAGCCTCTACTTTTGTTTAGATGGTTTTCCTGAGTGGGTTTTTATATGGTATGCAGTATTCAGACAACAGAAGTCTCTGGGTGGTGCAAATCCTTAAAACACTTGGCTGCTAATCAAAAGGTGCACCCAGTGATTTGGCAAAAAGGTCTGGTGATCTATTTCTGGACATTCAGTCAAAGGAAACTCTGGAACACAGTTGGAGGTTACCATGAATTGGAGTCAGCTTGATGGCAGTTGGTTGATGGTTCATTCAGGTGATTAGTGCAGGGCAAGTGAGACACGGAGATTGGAAACTTGGAACAGAAAAACTCTGATTTGGGTGCTTCTTGGAACTAAATCTGCTTATGCCAGTGTTTTGGTAAGAAGGTCCACACACCCTCTCTGCTTCCCAAACCTCTGGATTCATGCCTCTCTGGGGTCCTAGGATTTTAAGTCTATTTGGTAGGATATTCCAGTGTGCATTAAGTTTTCTTTTTGACTTAAGACAATCCAAGTCATATTCTATAGCTGGTAATCAAAAGACCCTCTGCTAAGAGCAGAATAGTTGTGTTTTCAGGTGGAAGGAACTAAAACCTTACTACTGAGCTGCACAGGTTGTAGGACAGGGGCTGGTCTGCCCAACAAACAGCCTTAGCATCCTTCAGACTGACTATTTAGGTTCCCTCATGCCCATCTCCACCATCAGTGTTAAAGACCCACTTCCCCTGCTCTACCAAATGGACTCAGCTTTGAAAATTTAATATGCATCCCACCATTTCTGTGCTAAAGACCTAAAGAAGTTGTGCCAAAAATATATGAAAGACATATTTTTCCTCTTTATTTTACCCCTTGATTCTCCACTATTAATTTTCACTAGTCCTAACACTAGATGGCAGATTGGATAGACATGCAATGAAGTGCTCCATCAGTAACAACACAGAATACCAGACCAAGCAGGCTCAGAGGATGGTGCTAGAACTCTGAACCATATATAAAGGAATATTTAGAAGCTTGGAAGGCTTACAGCTATGGGAATTTGTAGCAGAACCAAAAAATCCATTGCTTTCTAATTCAAGATGCTCAGATGCTCCTGGAGCAATAATCTTGGGAGAGACCAAGCGGGGGAAGGATCAGAACATCCACGAACGCTTGACAGAACCATGGACATACAGGTGTGGACGTTCTTTTGTTTTTGGTATCTGTTCATTGGTCTCTCGCTGTCTGCGCACCTCCATTCTTGTGAACAGAGGGGTGCCTGAGCTAATGGACACCACAGTCCCACACTTTGAGGGTTCTACACATGTGCACAAATCTCCTCTAACTTTAACATGACAGTTTCCTCTTAAAACCAAATGGCCACCACTCGTCTGTCAGTTTGTCATATTGTGGTGGCTTGTGAGTTGCTGTGATTCTGAGAGTTATGCCACCTGGTCTTTTAAATACCAGCAGGGTCACTCATAATGGGCAGATTTCAGATGAGCTTCCAGACGAAGACATCTAGGAAGAAAGAGTGGCAAACTGCTTCTGAATATTTAGTCACTGAAAACCTTATGAATAGCAGAGAAACAGTCAGATATAGTGCCAGAAAATGAGCCCCTCAGGTTAGAAGGCACTCAAAATGTGATTGGGGAAGAGCTGCCTTCTCAAAGTAGAGTTGACCATGATGACATGAATGGAAAAAAGTCAGTGGGAGAAAAGCCTGCAGGACATTCATTTGCTGATGGGGCACAACTCAAAATGAAGAGAAACATTGTAAACGTCCATTGAAAATCAGAACACGGAATGTAGGAAGTATGAATCTGGGAAAATTGGAAATTATCAAAAATGAATTGGAATGCATAAACGTAGATATCCTAGGCATTAGTGAGCTGAAATGGACTGGTATTGGCCATTTTGAATCTGACAACCAAATGGTTTACTATGCTGAGAATGATAAATTGAAGAGGAATAGTGTTGCATTCATTGTCAAAAAGAACATATACAGATCAGTCATGAGGTACAATGCTGTCTATGATAGGATAATATCCATGTGCCTATAGGGAAGCCCAGTTAATACCACTATTATTTACACACAAACCATTAAAGCCAGTGATGAAGAAATAGAAGAATTCTACCAACTTCTTCAATCTGACATTGATCAAACATGCAATCAAGATGTATTGATCATTACTGGTGATTGGAATGCAAAGTTCGGGAGTAAAGAGGAAGGATCAGTAGTTGGAAAATATGGCCTTGGTGATAGAAATGACGCTGGAGAACGCATGATACAATTCTGCAAAACCATTGATTTGTTCATTTCAAATACCTTCTTTAGAAAGCATATGAGATGACTATACACATGGGCCTCACCAGATGGAATACATAGAAATCAAATTGACTACATCTGTGGAAAGAGACAATGAAAAAGCTCCAAATCATTAGTGAAAACAAGACCAGGGGTAGACTGTGGAGCAGACCATCCTATGCAAATTCAAACTAAAGCTGAAGAAAATGAAAACAAGTCTATGAGAGCCAAAATATGACATTGAAAATATCCCACCTGAATTTAGAGATCATCTGAAGAACAGATTTGATACATTAAACACTAAAGACCAAAGACCAGAAGAGTTGTGGGATGACATCAAGAACATCATACATGAAGTAAGCAAAATGTCATTGAGAGACAAGAAAGAAGGAAAAGATCAAAATGAATGTCAGAAGAGACATTGAAACTTTCTCTGCAGCATAGAGATTCTAAAGCAAATGGAAGAAACGAGGAGGTCCAAGAGCCGAAAAGAAAATTTCAAAGATCAGTTTGAGAAGATAAAGCCAAATATTACAACAAAATGTGCAAAGATCTGGAATCAGAAAACCAAAAAGGAAGAACACATGCAGCATTTCTCAAGCTGGGGAAACTGAAGAAAAAAGTCAAGCCTTGACTTTTGTTATTGAAAGATTCTCTGGGCAAATTATTGAACAATGCAGAAAACATCAAGAGTCACTGTAATAAAAATAAATTGTTAATGTTCAACCGTTTTAAAAGGTAGCGTATGATCAAGAGCCAATGATCTGAAGGAGGACTTCCATGGCACATTGAAGGAATTGGCAAGGCACCAGGAATTGATAGAATTAAAAATTGAAGTCTCTAAAGAAAGTGAGGCAGAACAGAAGGCACTCACTCATCTCTGCCAAGAAATTTGGAAGACAATTATCTTGTTGACTGATAGGAAGAGATTCCGTCTTTATGCCTATTCCAAAGAGAGGTGACCCAATGGAATGCAGAAATGCCGAAATTATCAGACAATCTCTTTTTTATCCTTTGGGAGTAAAGATTTGCTAAAGGTAATACAGAAACAGCTGCAAGCATACATTGACAGAGAACTTCCAGAGGTTCAAGCTGGATTCAAAAGAACCCGTAGAATGAGGGATATCATTGTTGACATCCGATAGATCTTGGCTGAAAGCAGAGAATATCAGAAAGATGTTTACCTGTGCTTTGTTGACTACACAAAGTCTTTTGATTGTGTGGATTATGACAAGGTATGGACAACATTGTAAAGTATGAGTATTCTGGAACATATAATTATACTCATGAGTAATCTGTACCTAGACAGAGAGGCAGTTGTTCGATGTGAAGGATCACTGAATGGTTTAAAATTAAAAAAGGTGTGTGACAAGGTTGTATTCCTTCACCATACTTATTCAACCTGTATGCTGAGCAAATAATCCATGAAGCTGGATTCTATGAAGAAAAATGTGGCATCAGAATTGGAGGAAGACTCATTAACAACCTATGATATGCAGATGATACAACCTTGCTTGCTGAAACTGAAGAGGACTTAAACCATTTACTGATCATGATCAAAGAGCACAGCCTTCAGTATGGATGTAAAGAAAACAGAAATCCCCACCACTGAACCAGTAAACAACATTTTTATCAATGGAGAAAAGATTGAAGTTGTCAAGGACTTCTTTCTTCTTGGATCAACTATCAACACTCATGGAAGCAGCAGTCAAGAAATCAAATGACTTATTGACAGATTTGCTGCACAAGACCTTTTGAAAGTGTTGAAGAGAAAAGATGTCAGCTTGAGGACTAAGGTGTGCCTGACTCAAGCCATGGTATTTTCAATAACCTCATATGCATGCAAAAGCTGGACAGTGAATAAGGAAGACCATAGAAGAATTGATGCATTTGAGTTATGGTGTTGGAGGAGAATATTGAAAGTGCCATGGGCTGCCAAAAGAACCAATAGATCTATTCTGGAAGAAGTGCAGCCAGAGTGCTCCTTGGAGGCCAAGATGGCCAAACTTCGTCTCTCATACTTCAGACATATTGTCAGGAGGGACCAGTCACTGGAGAAGGATATCATGTTTGGTAAGGTGGAGGGTCAGAGAAAAAGAGGAAGACCTCCAACAAGATGGATTGGCCAAGTGGCAACCTCGATGGACTCAAGCGTGGCAACAGTAGTGAGGTTAGCCCAGGATCAGACAGTGTTTTGTTCTTCTGTGCATAAGGTCACTATGGGTCGGTACTGACTCCATCAAGTGGCACCTAAATAACAAGAACAACACTAGAATGGTGTCATGATATGATGCTGTGATTTAATGTGCTGGACTGCAAAGTTGTTTTGAACTGCAAAGTTGGTGGTTCAAGATCACCAGTTTGTTCCTTGAAAACCCTATACAGGGTTGCTACAATGGATTGACTTGATGACACTTAACAATAACAACAACACTAGAATGTTTTGGGGTTATGAATTGAGTATGAATTTTTTAAAATTCCAACTTAGTGGCATTATAGAAATCGACAGCAATTTTCTGCTTAAATGTTATTGCATATAATTTAAGTGTTTTATGAAGTTTAGCTTGTTGAATTTAGTGCATCAAAACATTTGTGGAGGCATAGGTGCTATTATTTTCTGTTTTACAGAAAAAGACATTGAGGGTTTCAAATATTTCAAAAGAATGAGGTGGTTTTCAGGTCCATTTGTGTACAAAAGGGGATAATGGAACCGTGTCCACCACCATCTCTGTGTCATTTTCATTTTATGTTTTTATCTTTGTTGTTATTGTTAGGTGCCTTAGAGTAGGTTCTGACTCGTAGTGACCTTATATACAACAGAACAAAGCACTGCCTGGTCCTGCTCCATCCCCACAATTGTTGTTATGCTTAAGCCTTTCTTCTTCCTCAAACTGTTATCTTTACTGTTTAAGACTTTACAGAAATCTTGTATAACAAATTTGTGTAATGCAATACATTGTTTCATTTCCTGACTGCTGCTTTCATGAGTGTTAATAGTGGATCCAAGCAAAATTAAGTCTTTGTTAACTTCAGTCTTTTCTCCATTAATTATGATATTATTTATTGGTCCATTTGTGAGGGTTTTTGTTTTCTTTACATTAAGGTACAATCCACACTGAAGGCTGTAGTCTTTGATCTTGATCAGTTAGTATTTTAAGTCCACTTCACTTTCAGCAAGCAAGGTAGTATTATCTGCATATCCCAGGTTGTTTATGAGTCTTCTTCTAATCCTGATGCCACATTCTTCTTCATATAGTCCAGTTCCTCAGATTATTTACTCAGCATACAAATTGAATGAGTATGGTGGAATTATACAGCACTCATGCAAACCTTTCCTGATTTTAAACCATTCAGTATCCCCTTTTTCTATTTTAATGATTTCCTCTTGGTCCCTGTACAGGTTCCTCATGAGTACACTTAAGTGTTCTAGAATGCCCCTTCTCCACAACGTTATCCATAGTCATGATCTTCATAGTCAAATGCCTTTGCATAGTCAATAAAATGTGTCTTTCTGGTATTGTCTGTCAGTGAAGAGCCATCTGACATAAGCAGTGATATCCTTCATTCCACATCCTCTTCGATTTTCTGCATGTTCTCTGTGCATGTATTGTTGCAATTATTTTTGAATTTTTTTCAGCAAAATTTTACTGGCCTGTGATATTAATGATATTGTCCAATGATGTCACCTCTCTTTGGAATGGGCACAAATATGGATCGATTGGCCATATCAGTGTCTTCTTGGCATAGATGCATGAGCTCCTCCAGGGTAGTATCAGTTTGTTGAAAGATCTCAATTTGTACTCTGTTGTTGTTACATTCCATCGAGTCAGTTCTTACATAGTGACTCTGTGTAAGAGCAGCTGGTGGGTTTGAACTGCTGATCCTACAGCACCACACCAGGAATGATGATTACATGAGGTAGGTCACATAACTTCTAAGAAACACTATTTTCCTCTCTCCAAGAACTCCCTTTTGTAACCCCACAAAGCTCTACCATTCCCTCCCTCCCTCCACAAATAGCCAGAAAATTGATTCCCTATTCCAAGCAGAGATCATCTATCCCTGTCAAGGAAAGCAATTATTCACACTAAAGTGTGAATGATTGCTAGCCAGACAATACATCCTTTCAATAGTCTGTTTACATTTTCAAGGTGTGTGCCTGCTAAAATGAAGAGCCCTCATAGATTGTTTCTGTAGAGCTGTGTTACCATGGGCTGGAATCAACTTAACAGCAAATGTGTATTTTAAAAATTAAATGAAATTAAAATTTTTTTTTTTAAATCTGGTGACAGAGTACCTCTTTCTAGCACTGGCCAATTGCATTTGTGTCAGAGACAAGGACAAATTTCCAGCTGTCATGGTCCCGATAGCACATAATCGTTTCCCGCTTTATCAGTTTGGAAAGCCGGTTGACAAGGGTCATTTCCTCTTAGCTTTGTCTCAAACTGGGTGGTAAGGGAATTGTGTCCTTACCATATCTCAACTACTAGGAAACTGCAACTCAAAGAAACTCAGAGCTTGCCCAGGATCACACAGAAAAACCAAGACTCAAAGCTGCGTCTTGTTGACTTCAAAAGCTGGGGCTAGTCTGTAACATGCCCCGATACTCTATGAAAGATCCAGACAGATGGCCAATAAAATGTAGCTGGCAGAAAGAGTAGTGAGCTGCACACCTAAGGGGAATCCTAAACAGTGGAGAGAAGAAATCAAACATTAAAAACCCAAGGATAGAAAAAAAAAAAAGGGAAAAGAAATGAAGCCATTTGGAAGTACTCATTTGAGTTGATGCAGTGGATGATTTAATAAGCCGTCTGCTCTGATGCAGCTTGTTTGCCCCCTCTCAGCATGGTGCTGTATGGAAGTTCCCACACAGTAATTATAAAGAATGATCTTTCCACCTGTTTGGGATCTTATGGTCTGATTTGGGCAGCTCAGCTGCTAAACTGTTTTTCTTGGGAAACATAATTGTGTGTGTGTGTTTTCAGGGACAAGGGACAGAGACAGGGATTGCTCTTTAAAATCCCTTCATCCTTGTAGCAACTTTCCTGCTAATTTACTGGTGCTTGGAAACCAATCTACCATTTCTGCCTTTTACATGACCAAATTTTACCCAGCCTGTGACCTCAGAAGTAAGCTCCCTGCTAAGTGGCAACTAATTCATCAGACAAATGAATCCTTCCTTAGCTGACATGGTTCCTATGAGTTAGGGAAGAACTTGTAAGTGCCAAGCACTTTTCTAAGAATGGTCATACTCCCACGGAACCTGTATTCTAACGAGTTGATAGGAAGCAAGGAAACAAATAAATATGAATTTCCAGGATAGACAAATGCTAAGAATGATATGGTGGCATCTATTTCATTTGGGTGATCAGTTCTGAGGAGGCAGCATTTGAACTGACATCTGATTGGTGAAAAGGATCCAGTCAAGTACCAATGCTCTGAGGGGAGGGACTGACTTGTTGTGTTTAAGGAACAGGACAAGGGCACAGGGGACACTGGTTAAGACGAGTCTGAGAGTAGCAGGGCACAAATAATCCCAGATATTAAAGGCCAGGGTAGCCAGCCAGGTGACATGATCCAGTTTATATTTTATTTTGATACTCAATCTTTGGATATTAAAATTGGAGGGCACTAGAAAGCTCAGTCTTTCCAATACAGTAACCATTTTTTTTTTGTAGAATAGAAAACAGAATAACAGTTGGGTGATGTGCCCAAGGTTCCAGAGCTAGTTAAGCTGGTTAGGGCCTATCACTGCTTTGATTTACACGGTCTACATTGTACCTTCTGCAGGAGCTTCCAGAGCAGAATGTGTTGGGGCAACTGGGGAAGTATTGGTTTGGGAAATATTGAGAGGGTTGGGTGTTGTTTTAGTGCCTTACAAGTCATACGGTGTGATCAACAAAACTTTACAGTAATGCCTCTTAAAAAGGCAGAATGATTGCCATTTAGGGGTGTCTGGTTAGATGAACTCCCCATCAGCTTGCTGTACTAGAGTTTGGGAGATGTGGGCCATGATTGTGTGAACTTTCTTACACTATTATCTCTGAACGGTGCTTTCTTCGTGTGTTGAGGGAGAATGGTTTTACCCTGGTGACCTCACACAATTTGAGTATGAAATAAATAATTTCATACTGAATATGGATGTGAATTGGTATTGAGCATTCTCTTAATAGAATTTTATTGTTGTTACTATTTTATTAACCTAGAAATCAGAGTACAGACTCAGAACCCTGAACTAAGTTGGTACCTTCTGATTTGGAACCCTTGACATTAAGTGAATACTGCTGTCCCCAGGTCTGAGAGGCCCACACATTCCAGTTTTTAACATATGGATGTGATTATTGAGAAGTCCTGGTGTAGCATGTTGAGTTAATATGCTGTACTGCAAGATCGGTTTAAACTGCAAGGTCAGCGGTTCAAACTCACCAGCTGCTCCTTGGAAACCCTATATAGGGTCAATGTGGGTTGGAACTGACTCAATGGCACTTAACAACAACAAACAACATGAGACTGAAGGTAGCCACATTTTATTGGATAATTAATATGTGCTAGCCTCTTTGTTAATATTTTATGCATCTCCTTATTCTTTTAAGTGCTGTTGAGTTGGTTCCAACCCATAGCAACCCTGTATAGGGTTTCCGAGGAGTGACTGGTGAGCTTGTATATATATGTATGTGTGTGTGTATATAATTGGTAAGTGCCGTTGAGTCGCTTCCAACTCACAGTGACTCTATATAGGGTTTCCAATAAGTGGCTGGTGTGTTTGAACTGCCTACCTTGCAATTCAAATCGACTTTGCAGTCTAGTGCATTATCCTGCAGCACCACACCAGAACTCACTCACCCTCTCTTTCTCTTTCTCTCTAGATAGATAGATGATAGATAGATAGATAGATAGATAGATAGATAGATAGATATAGACACACACACATGGAATCCTGGTTTATGTGTGTATATATAGACATGCAGACATATATAGATATAGATATTGTACATCATACAACTCACCCATTTACAGTTCTGTGAGTTTTAGTGGATTCACAGGGTTGTGAAACCATCACTACAATTTAATTTTAGAACATTTTTACCACCCCTCAAACAGTCCTATCAATATTGTCAGTTATTCCTTCTTCCCTACCCTGTCACAGATCAAGCAACAACTAACTCTTTTCTGTGACTATAGGCATGCCTATTGTGCACGTTTCTTGTGAATAGAATATTGCAATATGATATCTTTTGTGATGGGTATCTTTCACTGAACATAGTGCTTCCAGGTTCAGCCACGTTGTAGTGGAAACTGAGCTTAACATGCTGGGGGTCACTTCTGGCCTCACACCATCCATGGCCTGTGCCTTGAGCAGAAAGACTTGGACCCTACATAAGCTATGTATGGGAGTGGATCATTCTTTTTAATTGCAAATTAATATTCCATTGTATGATTCTACCATTCTGCAGTGGATAGACATTTAGGTTATATCTACATTTTGTCAATACAATAATGCCACATACACATTTGTGTGTAGACATAATGTTTTCAGTTCCTCTGGGATATATATACTTTGGAGTAGAATTGCTGAATGTTTGCATTTTGAAGAAATCCCAAACTATTTTCTAAAGTGATTGTACCACTTTGCACTTTCACCAGCAGTATATGAAGGTTCTAAATTTCTTCACACTGCTGTCACCTTGCTAATGAAATCATTTTAGGCATCCTAAGTTCCTGGGCCATACAAATGGCATGTGCTTGGCTACTAAATGAAAGGATGGCTGTTTGAGCCCACCCAATGGCACCATGGATGGGAATCCTGGAGATCTGCTTATTAAAAAAATTGCTATTGTCATTTTTGTTAAGTGCTATATAGTCAGTTCTGACTCATAGTGACCCTGTATAGGGTTTTTGAGGAGTGGCTGGTGAGTTTGAGCCACTAACCTTGCAGATCAAACCAACGTTGAGGTCCGGTGCTTATCTTACAGCACCACACCCAGAATCCAGCCATGAAAACCTTATGAAGCTGTTCTTGTCTGTTATACATGGGGTTGTCATAAGTTAGAATCAACTTTCCAGCAGTGTTTTTTGTTTTTTTTTTTTTTTGGAGGAGGACTTTTTTTTTTACTATAGCTAAACATGTTTCAGCAGAGCTTTCTGACTAACATGCTGTAGGAAGAAAGGACTGGTAATCTACTTCCAAAAATTAGTCAGTGAAAACTCTGTGGTCTAATGGTCTGATCTGCAACCCGTTTTGGGGATCAGGTAGCATTTCACTTAATTGACTATTGCTATTAGCTGGGAGCTGACTTGATGGCAACAAGTCATTTTTACTTCACTTCTCCCAGAACTGAAGAAAAGAATTCAAGCCTCAACTGTCAATATTGAAGGATTTTATGGGCACATAAAGAAGGTGAAAAGAATACAGAGTCACTGTACTAAAAAGAATTGGTTGATTGTCAACTATTTCAAGATGATCAAGAACTGATGCTGTTGAAGTCTAAGCTGCATTGAAGACATTATTGAAAAACAAGTCTCTGGGAATTGATGGAGTACAAACTGAATACTCCGGATACACAGATGCAGTGTTGGAAGTGCTCTCTCATTTACACCAAGAAATTTGGAAGACAGCTACCTGGCTAATCAATTGGAAGAGATCCATATTTGTGCCCATCCCTAAGAAAGGTGACTCAATGGAATGTTGAAATCATCGAACAATATCATTAGTATCATATGCAAGTAAACTTTTGCTGAAAATAATCTTAAAATGGTTGCAGCAGTATATCGAAATGGAGTTTTCAGAAATTCAGATTCAGAAGAGGACATGGAATGAAGGCTATCAAGGGCAGCTGGACCTTGGCTGAAAGCCAAGAATACCAGAAAGCTATTTACGTGTACTTTATTGATTAGGCAAAGGCATTTGACTGTGTGGAACATAACAAACTAAGGATAACATTGTGGAGAATGGTTATGTCAGAACACTTAATTGTATTCTTGAGGAACCTGTACACAGACTAAGAAGCAGGAAAGATGTGTGTCAGAGTTGTATTCTATCACCTTACTTACTCAATCTGCATGCTGAGCAAATAATCGGAGAAACAGGATTATATGAAGAACATGGCATCAGAATTGGAGGAAGACTCATTAACAACCTGAAGTCTACAGATGATACAACCTTGCTTGCTTGAAGCTAGGAGGATTTGAACTACTTCCTGATGAAGATTAAAGACTATATGAATAGCACCTCAGTGTAAAGAAAACAAAAATCCTCACCATTCTAAGAATAAATAACATAACAGAAAGTAACATAACACACATTCTAAGAAAAAACAACATAAATAGAGAAGATATTGTCATTGTCAAATTTTAGTTGGATCCACAATAACAGTCATTGAAGCAACAGTCAAGAAATTAAATGATATATTGCATTAGGCAAATCTGAGGCAAAAAGCCTCTCAAAAGTATTCAAGAGCAAAGATGTCACTTTGAGGAGTAAGCTGGGCCTGACCCAAGGCATAGTATTTTCAATCACTTCATATGTACGCAAAAGCTTGATAATAAATTAGGATGACCAGAGAAGAATCAATGTATTTGAATTATAGTGCTAGCAAAGAATATTGAATATAACAACTGCTAGAAGGAGGAACAATTCTGTTTTGGATGAAGTACAGCTGGATTGCTACTTGAAAATGATAATGACCAGACTTTATTTTTCTTACTTTAGACATGTTGTCAGGAAGGACTAGTCCATGGAGAAAGACGTCATGCATTGTAAAGTGGAAGGTCAGTGAAAAAGAGGAAGATAGTCAATGAGATGAATTGACATCGTGTTAACAACATTGGGCTCAAACATAATAATTGTGAGGGGGCGGATGGTGCAGTTTTTTGTTCTTTTGTGCACAGGGTCTCTGAGTTGGAACTGTCTAGATGATACCTAACAACACCAACCACAAGCTGGTATGAAATTGTATCTCATTGTAATTTTTATTTGCATCTCCTTGATTAATGATGTTGAACATCTTTTCACATATTTATTGGATGTTTTTGTATCTTTGGAGAAATGTCTATTCAAATCTTTGGCCTATTTTTAAATTGGGTTGTTTGTTTCTTATTGTTGGGTTACAAGAATTTTGTATATACTCTGGATATAAGTTCTTTGTCAGATATATAAATTTCATATATTTCTTTTTGTGGTTTTCTTTTAGCTTTTTTTTTTTTTAAATGTTTTATTGTGAATTATATGATAGTTTACATGAGAGAACCTTAGTTCCATATTCATTCCATCCATCGCATATCATTACATTGCCATGGTTCCAATCCTCTCCATGCATCGTCTTCCGACCAAAGGGCATATCTTAGAAGCTCGTGCTCTACACTTCCCCTCCCCCCTCAGTCTTCGGCCCACAGTTCCTCTCCCTCTCTGGATCCAAAGTCCCCAGCCGCTTCATCCCTTCATGTCATCATCTCTTTCTCCATCTCAGGCATCCTTGGTTCTCTGGGTGGGGTCCCGTTCTCGGTTCTTATCTGTTGGTGGTCCCAGAGACCTTCACTCCTAGACTGGAGAAATAATCACTCTCTTCCTTGCTTCAAAACATCTACGCTTGCATTTCCTACACTCACAATCTGTCTTGATAACCATTATTCACTACAGTATCACACGTAACCCATCTGTATTTCATTTCATCAGCTCCACCTAGACAAATTGGATAGTACTCACTGGTGATATTGCCTTCCTCCATGCCCCCTAGCTCTAGGTTCCCTCTTGAAAGCTTGTAAGCCAGTTACTTCTTGCCTTTGTAGTCCCTCCCTCCCCATTTGGGTATCCAGTGTCCAAGTTGCCCCTTTCTGTCTACTCTGTGTGTGGAGGGGGTGGGAATGTTTCTTGCTGTAAGGATTTGTTGCCTTTTTTGTGTCACTGCATTTGTATGCATAGGTCAAGTTCATCAGCTTGGATCAGCTCAATCTTCTTCCCGCCCCCCCCTTCTTTCTTCTCCTGGTTGAGCTCTGATCATCCAGTCATCCAGTCCCAGTCACATAGGTATCATCTGCAAGTGTGGGTGTTCTTGTGCACATGCCCTCTCTTCCCATCAGCTGGCAGCTCCATTCTCCACTTGAGTCCTCCGTGGCCACGTCACTGACTCTGGGCCCAGGAGTCCTCGGGTCTCCTCGCACTGCTTTCCAACCAGGTCCCCAACCGGGTCCACAGAAGCCCTCTGAATATTGTGAGGCTGTATGTAGATGAATTGATTTCTGTATTCTCTCTTTTAGCTCTCTTAATAGTATGTCCCTTGAATCACAAAAGCTTTCAATTTTGATGAAGTCCAGTTTATCTATTTTCTTTCTTTTGTCACTCATCTTTTCTATCTAAGATATCCAATATTTAACCCAAATGGTTTATTGCTATGTTTTCATTTAGGAGTTTTGTTCTTTTTGACCATACGTTTAGTTATACGAACAATTTAGTTTTGTAAATTTTGTGAGGAAGGGGTCTAAATTCATTCTTTTGCATGTGAATATCAAATTAATACCAACATAATTTGTAGTAAAAAGTATTGTTTCCCATGGCATTATCTCATCTTGTATTAAAAATCAATTGACATAAACATGAGCATTTCTTTCTGGAATCCAGGTCTATTCCATAGATTTGTCTTTGTGACACACAGTCTTGATTGCTGTAGCTTTGTAGTTTGTTTTGAAATCAAGAAATGTTAATTCTCTAGACTTGCTCATCCTTTTCAAGAGTTATTTTGACTTTGTTGAATCCCTTTTATTTCTAGATGAATTTTAAGATCAGATTGTTAATTTCTGGAAAAAAGGAGACAAAATCAAACCAAACCACTCTAAACGACTAGCATTTTGATAGAGATTTCACTGACTCTGTTGGTTAATTTCTTAGGGATCACCTCCTTAACAATGTTAAATTTTCTGATCCATGTACATGACATTTCTACCCATTTATTTTGATCTTTTTGTGTTTCTTCCAACAATGATTTGTAGTTTTCAGTATACAAGTCTTGCTCTTCTTTTTCAAATTAATTCCTAAGCATTTTGTTCTTTTTTGTTACTATTATAAATAAGAACATTTAAAAAATCATTTTCAGATTGTTCATTGCTAGTATATAGGAATGCAACTTATTTTATATATTGCTCTTGTGCTTTGTCACACCAGTGAACCTATTTACTAGATTCAATGTTTGTTTTTTTTTTACCTTTTTATTGTGAATTGGGTGAAGGTTTACAGAGCACATCATCAGTTTTACACTTGGCAAAATATACACACTTTTTGCTTCATCTTATTGATAGCTATCCTCTCAGTGTAACATCACTGTTCCATTTTCTAGCCATGTCTCTTGTTTCCATTTTTCCTTTTCTCCTAACCCTCCTGAAATTTGACCTTGAGTAAATGCTGCCCTTTTGATCTCAAATAATTATTGTAAGGTGTGTATATCTCACTAGTATTATTATTGTTCCTTGTTTAGACCAATCTGCTTGTTTGGCTGCTATAATACACAGGGTTTTCAATAACTTTCAGAAGTATGTTGCCAGATCTTTTGTCCTAGTCTGTCTTAGTTTGGAAGCTCTGCTGAAATCTGTTTACCTTGGATGATCTGGCTGGTATTTGAAATATTGGTGTCAGAGCTTCCAACAGCATAGCAACATGCCGGCCACCACACTATGATAAACTGAAAGACAGGTGGTAGGGTGATATATTGGACCCTTGAAGATCTCTGCCTCTGCTCTGATCTGGAGGGAGAAACAAAGGAAATCCTGTTATTTGTAGAAATCAAAGTATTCACTTACAAAAGCTCCTTCTCAACTTACATTGATGAGGCAGGCTGTCTCGTTATTCAGTGTGCCAACCACCAACTGTGTCTGCCTTGACTTCCAAAGATCTCATTTCAGGATAATGATGATGGTGATGATTACTACTAGTAAGTGCAGTATAGCTGTGGGGGAATGTAAGAATTTAAAACGTAATTTGGGAATTAGTCTCGTGGGGCTTGCTTTTATGGCTTTCCAATGGGCCTGTTGTACTTCATAGTTGTGAAACTTTGGGCAAGTCTCTGTCACTCTTGAGGGCTCAGTTTCCCCATCTGTAATGTGTGGGTGTAGGTGTAGGTCAGTAGCTTGAAAAGTGTGGTTCTGGAACTAGCAGCATCAGAAACTCTAAAGGTGAATTCTAGGACTGTGTTTTAATGTGATCTCCATGTGAATCTGATGCCTCTTAAAGTCTGAAAACTGCAGCACTAGATGATACCTAATGTCTTCAAACAGTGACCTCCTGTGTTTGCTCATCTGTCCTGTTGGATGCAGTTGCCTTGGTGAAGGATTCACAGAATAAGGGATGAAAACTTTGGGCAAGGGCTTTTCCTGGTTTCTTGTCTCCTTCATTCAATGCTTTAATATCTTCTTCTTATCCTTTCTTTCTCTCCTCTCAGTGTTCTCTGAAGACAGGAGCTTATTAAAGTTGGGGGATTTTCCAAAGGTCCTGGGTAGGAGTTTTAATTGCCAGACTTCACACTGAGGGTGTTAACATTTATTCAAGTCAGCTCCTCTGATTGCCTTTTAACAAGGCAGTGACTGTGCATAGGAGATAACACTGGGCTTGGCCTGATGGGGCCTCAGAGGTGGCTTAAAATAATCAGGTCCAGGGAAAATAGAAATGCAGCCTGGTGCAGCAAGAGTGGGGACAGAGCTGTCTGCATCATCAGCTGGTGGCCAGCGCAGTGCAGAGTCTGGGCATTGTGGCAACAGGGTAGGCATGTAGGAGAGTCAAGAAAAGTTACTAATAGTCCAATCTAGGAACAACACTCCTACAGAAACTTCTTTGGCACTGAATTTGTGTTCCTATCTCTTCTGTAGTATTGATTGAATCCCTTTGTTGAGTAATAAAACATGGGCAATGCACAGAGTCCTGGTTCTGATCCAGATTTGCTAGTGATTATTGTGTGCCTTTGTTCCAATCTCTGGTGTCCCCTTTACTCCTATGACAAAGCAGTCAATTCAAACTGAATCCCCTGGGCAGCCCGGGGTTCTTAGGGACTCAGCTTTCCAACCTCATTGGGTCAGAGAGTTTTAGAGCTGAGAGATTCTTACTTCCCTGTGGCTATGAGATGATGAATAGCCTCTTTATCTTTCTTTCCTCCACCTGGAGTGTTTTTGAGCTTATATGGCTCATCTCTGGGTGGACCTTGGTAAAATAGATTGACACAGTGGCTGAAACAGTGGACTCAAACATTGCAAGCATCATGAAGATGGCATAGACAAGGCAATGTTCTGTTCTGCTATACAATGTTGCTATGAGCTAAAGACAACTTGACAACAACTAACAACAACAATGCCAGGGAGGATTGAAAGGACATTGTCATTGAATAAAAAGAAAAATAAAAATCATTGAAAACCGATATGCTAGATGGTTTCTATTGCAGTGAACTAAATTCATCCCCACCGGTCCCCAAATTCTTCTCTGATTTTCTCTCTTTGTGAAAGGCAGTACCATCCCAGCAGTTATTGCTTCATTCACCCCCTTGTCCCAACTTCCTGTCTGTCATCAGTGGTTCTGATTCTCCCTTTATAACAGCTGCAGAGTTGTCTCCCTTCATTTCCTTCCTCTCCACTGTATGTCAGCTCAGGCCTTGGTTGCCTCTTGCCTGGATTTATAATATAGGCTCCTAATTAGCCTTTCTGATTCCAATCCTGCTTCCTCAAACTCTTCTTCCCTATAGCAGAATGATCTTGCCAAATGCCAGTCTAAGTAAGCTATTTACTGTTAATGTCTTATTTTTGCCCCCTAAGTCCAAATTCCAGGGTTCAAAGTTTCTGGACCTTCCATGCCTCCCTTTCCAACCTTACCATTTGCATCTTGCCCTCCCTGCTCAGCCAAATTAAATTCTTTCTGTTTTTCCTAGTACCTTTCAACTGTCAACTCAGAGGTCATTTCCTCTCTGGAGCCTTCACTGACTCCTCGGGCACAGGAAAATATTCTCTCTGCTGCATATGCCTTCTTTAATGTTCTCTTTCCCAAGCCTGTAAATTTCTCAAAGTTAAGAAGAGCATGAGCTGTTTATCTTTCTTTGTATGATATGTAGCAGGCATTTTATAAGAGTTTTTATTTTTTAAATTCTGCAGCCGTCCCATCCACCTCTGTTTTCAAAGTACACTCATATTTTCTTGGTGATAAATGGTCAAAGCATAGATGAGGCTATCACTTTGGTGGTGGACACTGAATGGCTAAGTTAGCATGCGACTCTTTTCTTACATGCTGTGTAACCTTGGACTAATCCCTTGACTTCTCTAGATAATTAGTTTCTCTACTTGTACCCTGAAACAGTGAGATCTCATTGGAAAACAAGGATGGAGACCCAGTGGTAATTTTTGCCTTTATTACCATTAATAATGCTAATAATTTAATCAAATTCCTCAAAAATGTTCCATATGCGAGGCAAAAACGAAGCTTTTCACCCTCCTTGTCTATATAACTCTTCCAACAATCAAGTGAGACAGGTATTATTAAGGAATCCTGGTGGCTCAATAGTTCGGTAATTGGTAGCAATCCAAATGGTCAGCAATTCGAACCCACAAGCTGCTCCACGAGAGAAATGATGTGGCCATCAGCTTCTGTAAAGACTGCAGGTCAAACAACTTCATGGGTCAGATCTATTCTGTTCCACAGGCTTGTTATGCGTTGAAATTAACTTCACAGACACATCAGATATTATTGCTCCAATTTCCTGGAGACATCAGGAGTTTTGGTATGGCACTGAACTGCTACCCATAAGGTCAACAGTTCAAATCTACCCGCTGCTTCTTGGAAACCCTGTACAGGATCACTATGAGTCAGAATTGACTTGATGGTGCTTCACAACAACATGCCAGGTCACTCTGGAAGAGACAAGATTCAAACCCAGATGTGGTAGATTCCAAATGACTAACTACTGTGCTGTCTGTCCTTCCCATCCAGGATGGAGGGCTGCCTGGGACCCAGGGTGGGAAACTTGGCTTCACAGTCTTTGAAAGTGCTGTGTGGTCAGAGCAGTGGTGAGCACTGGCTGGAAGGACACTGGTGTGAAGCATGCTTACAATTAAGAACTACATCATGAACCCAACACCATTTCTGTAGCTTACGTATCTAGGGACCCCTGTTTCCTTCCTGGACTGTTAAAGGCTTCATCATGGAGGTGATGAAGAACATGATAATGATAATGATGAAGATAATGTAATTACAGGGGAGATATATTAAGAGTAGGGAAGTGTATGATTAGCACAGTGATCCACAAAACCAGTGGTTTGAGCCCACCAGCCACTCCCTGGGAGAATGATGAGGCCTTCTTCTCCTACAGAAGATATACAGCTCAGATATTTGTACTGGGCAGCTGTGAGTTGGAGCTGATTCAACAACACTTACTTAACAAAAGCAACAAATGTTGAGTGTAGTTGGCCATTCACATGCTTCACTATGAGCTGCTAGCACTGACTCACTTCTGACCCACTTGTACCTCTGTATGCTCTGGACACATGTATCTTCTTGCTGTTCCTAGAACATGACAAGCTTGTTGCCACCTCTGGGCTTTGCTGTTGCTGTTTCTTCTGCTTAAATCTTTTTGCATCTATGCTTCATAGTTTTCATTCCTCATGACCTAGTTCAAATATCATCTTCTGGGAAAGACATTTTCTGATTCCCTGTTCAGAGTACAGGTGCAGTGGCTTAAGTGTTGGGCTGTTAATGGAAAGGTCAGTGTTCAAACTCACCAGTTGCTCCTTGGATGAAAGATCAGGCTGTCTGCTTCTGTAATGATTTACAGTCTCCCTTATGAGTCAGCATTGCCTCAGTGGAAAGAGTTTAGGTGGGTCCAAAGTAATTCCCTAACTTCCCCAAGTTATACCCTGTTTCATCATTGTATTAATTTCATTCAGAAATGAATGTCACTTTTAAAATGACGTTCTCCTCCCCAGTGTATGAATTTGAAGCCTGGAGCTTTATACACACTATGCATTGCAGTATCCCTACCCAATCTCTAGCGTATAATGATGCTAAAAGATATTTATTGAATAAACAATTAAATTAATGGTGACATTATTTGCCCAGTTCCTGACTCAGCAATCCTCAAACTCAGTGAGTAGCTTTGGCCAATTTCCTTAACTCTTCTAGGTCTCAGTTTTCCTATCTCTAAAATGTAAGTATTGTACTAGAATGGCGGTGGTGGTTATGTGCTGTGGAGTTGGTCCCAACTCATAGCGACCCTGTACAGGGTTTCCAAGGCTGTAAATCATTATGGGAGCAGAAAGCCTCATCTTTCTCCCGTGGAACAGCTGGTAGTTTCGAACTGCTGACCTTGTGGTTCACAGCCTGATTCATAACCACTAAAATACCAGAGCTCCTTATTGTACTAGAATAGGGGTCAGCAAACATTTTCTTAAGGATCAGCAGCAAAATATTTTAGGCTTTGCAGGAAATACAGTTCCTGTTGCAACTGTGATACTCTGCAATTGTAGGACAAAAACAGTCAAGTTGTTTTTGTTGTTAAGAACTACATCATGAAGTCTGTCGAGTTGCTTCTAGTTGCTGTCGAGTTGCTTCTGACCCATAATGATGCTGTATAGGGTTTCCAAGGAGTTGTTTTTGGTCTTGAATCTCTAACCTTGTGGTTAGCAGTCCAGTGCTTATCCAATTGCCACAATAGTTGTGGTGGTGGTGGTGTGCCATGGAGTTGGTTCTGACTCGGCAGTCCTGCATAGGGTTTTTGAGGCTGTAAATCTTTACGGAAACAGAAAGCCTCATCTTTCTACCACAGAACCACTGGTAGTTTTGAACTAGCCGACTTTGAGCTTGGCAGCCCAGCTCATAACCACTACACTACCAGAGCTCCTTACACTAGTCATAGACAATATTTCAAAAAAGGGCATGGTTGTGTTCAAATAAAACTTTACAAAAATTAGCAGCCAGTCTATGGCCCTTAGAGTGCCTGCTCCTTGGCTGAAAGAAACCTTCACAGCTTGGTCATTTAAAAACACCCTGTTGGTCTACTAAGAAGCACTGTTTGCTTTAGCCTTCTTAGCCTTAAGAATGAAAATGCCATTTTTGATAGCATGTATGTTCAGGAATACTTTGAGCACTGTGCCACCAGGTTAAGTGGGAAGCTTGGTGGTGGTGGCTGTGTGGCGTGGATTCGGTTCCGACTCATAGCAACCCTGTACAGGGTTTCC
>NW_006408575.1:10520558-10526213 GCF_000296735.1 Chrysochloris asiatica | reverse complement strand
TTTCTACTCCCGTAAAGATTTACACCCTCGGAAACCCTGTACAGGGTCGCTATGGGTCGGACCCGACTCGATGGCACTTAACAACAACAACAACAACAGATTTAAATTGCAGCTCTGCCATTAACTAGCAGAAGGACCTTAAGCAAACTCTATGCCCCATTTTCTTTAGAAAAATCTATATATTAAAACTAATTTTAGGATTTTAGGAGTCTTGGTGCCACAGTGTGCAAAGTACTTGACCGCTAATCAAAAGTTTGAACCCACCATCCACTCTGAGTGTGAAAGATGTGATGGTCTGCTTCTATGAAGACTCATAACTTTGGAAACCCTCTGAGGGCAGTTCTATTCTGCCCTTACAGGGTTGCTATGAATCAGAATTGACTTAAGGACAATGGGTTTGCTGTTTATGTTGGCTCCTAGGGGTTTTGTCCACTGCCATTCAATTTGTTGTACTGTGATGACTTGCATATTGCTGTGATATAGAAGCTGTGGCACCAGTATTTTAAATATTAGCAGGTTCATCCATGTTGGATAGGGTTCAGTGACACTTCCAGATTAAACGAGAGAGAAAGGCCTGGAAATCTACCTTTAAATATTAGCCAGTGAAAACCTTCTGGATCACAACGGGACATTGTCCACCTTTCTTGCTTTGGATGTGTCATCAGGATGGATCAATCACTAGAGGAAGACATCATGCTTGGTGAAGTAGAAGCCCAATGAGGATGAATGAAACCTTTGGTAGGATGAATTGGCACAAGAGCAGAATTTGGTAACATTTTGTTGTGCTGTACAGAAGGCCAACATGAATGGGAACTGACCTGACAGAAGCTTTCTAATGACCTGTCTGCCTGTCTTATCCATCCATCCATCCATCCATCCATCTATATAGACTTTTGTGTGAAAATCGAGTGAAACAATTTATGTAAGGATTAAGGATTGGCAATGGGTAAACTATCACACCAGTATCATTATTAGTCATAAGTCACCATCATTTCTTGTCTAAGTGGCTTCTCTGCTTGTACTCTTGCCACACTGCGTCTTTTGCAAAACAGTAGCCAGAGTGTAGTAGAGCTTGTTATACCTCTGCTACATCCTCGGTAGTTCAAAGTCCATGTCCTGATAATGGCTAGCAAGGTCTCCTATTATCTGGCCCTGTGGTCTCTAACCTTATCTTAACAATCTTCAATCCAGCCATACTGTCCTGTTTGTTCCTTGACTATCCAGATGTGTTTCCACCTTTGTACTTGTTCTTCTCACTAGCTGGCATATTACTTTCTTGATTGTCTATGTGGCTCACTGCATCATCTGCTCTCTAGAATTGTACTCAAAGATCATCCCCCCTGGCCATGTTTTAAAAAATGGCATCCCATTTCCTTTTTCTGCTTTGATTTTTTCTGAAACAATTGTGAACATTTAACACAGTATTTCTCTTATATTTGTCTTAGTTTTGCGTTGTTTGCCCCTGCACCAAATGAAAATTTCATGAGGGCAGGGATTTTTATTTACTTATTTACTGTTAAACCCTCAGTGTAAGCACATTGTTTGAAAGATGTTGTTGTTGTTAGTTGCTGGTGAGTCAGCCTCGAATCTATGGTAACATAAGAAATTCTGCCCAGTCCTGCTCCATGTCCACGATCAATTTTCTATTGTGCCACATAGGTTGTTTTTCTGGTGATTTTTTTTTTTTTCTCTTTAATTGTGGTATAAGTATAACAAAACACACACTATCTCAACTATTTCTGTATGCACAATTATTCAGTAATATTGATTACATTCTTGAAGTTGTGCAAGTATTCTATCTTTTTTTAAATTATTTCATCACCAGTAACATTACCTTGTTGTTGTTGTTGTTAAGTGCTGTTGAGTCAGTTCTGACCCATAGCGACACTGTATAGGGTTTTTGAGGAGTGGCTGCTGAGCTTGAACCACCGATCTTGAAGTTCATACTGACTTTACAGTCCAGTGGATTAATCCATAGCACCACACCAGGACTCCTTAATGACCCCTAAAACATAATCCCTGATTTTCAGAGGTATATTACCAGGTCTTTCTTCCTAGTCTATTTTATTCTGGATGCTTTACTTATACTATGTTAAGCATGAGTAGTTGCTGCGCGTGAGGTAGATTGGCTAGAAATAGAACCCATGTTTTCTTCATGGAAGGCAACAATTCTACCATTAGCTCCTCATGCCTGACAAATAATGGATGCTTGTCGTGGTGTGGCTTTTTAGGATAAGCGCTGGACTGCTAACTGCAAGGTCAGTAGTTCAAACCCAGCAGTCACTTCTTGGAAGCCCTCCCTGTACAAAGGTGCTATGCGTTGGAACTAACTCAATGGCGTTTAACAACAACAACATTGGATATTTGTCAAGTAAATAACAGCAATTACAATTTCATTAGCACCATAAAGTTACCTTCAAGGCATGCAGGAAATGTATAATATTCAGTTTCATGCTTGGAAGCTATGGATTCATTCATTTCATGCACTTTGATGAATTAATGCTCAGCTGTTTCCATTTGTTATCTAAAGAGACAACTTAACAAAGTGATTTGGGGGTTGGGCTGGCAATCAGACCCAGGTGAAGTCTGTGTCTACTCCTTACTAGCTGTGTGATCTTTAGCAAATAATCTTTCTCTTAACCTGTGTCTCTCAGCTATAAACCCATAGATTCTACACTGCAAGGTTGTTGTGAGAATTAAATGGGGAGTGTTGGTCTGGTGCTGTAGGATAAGCACGGGTCTGGTGCTGTAGGATAAGCACGGGACTACTAACTGAAAGGTTGGTGGTTCAAAACCACCAGCTGCCCCTTGGAAACTCTATACAGAGTTGCTTTGAGTGGGAACCAACTTGCCGCCACACTACCACCACCACCACCATCACTATCTGTTTAGAACGTTTAGAGCAGTTCTTACCCCATGGTAAATTTTTGGCTAATAATGGTATCATAACAGTATCATCAGCATCTTCTAAGAATACGTTGTTGTTGTTAGGTGCTGTCGAGTCAGTTCCAACCCATAGCGACCCTGTATAGGAGCAGCTGGTGAGTTTGTAGTTCAAACGGCTTTGCAGTCTGGTGCATTAACCCACAGTGAGAAAGTATCATTTTACCAGTCACTTTCCTTACATGTTAATTTGCTCAGATTTGTCCCAAATATGTATTTTGCTTTTAAAGTTAATATCATGTTCTTGCTTTAAAATTTTTGCTGTTGTTGTTAAGTGTCATCGAATCAGTTCTGACCCATAGTGACCCTGTATAGGGTTTCAGAGGAGTGGCTGGTGAGTTTGAACTGCTGACCTTGCTGTTCAAACAACTGTGCAGTCTGGCTCATTAACCTACAGCGCCACACCAGGAAATAGACACATCATTTTCTTTTTTCTCATTTCCTTCACATTGTCTCTCATTCCTCCATTCCTCATCTGTGCAATGGGGCTGAAAACCCCTGTTCTGTCTGCTTTGCAGAGAAATTGAGAAGAGGGATGTGAACAATAAACCACAATGAGTCCTTCACAGACCAGTCCTACTCAACATTTTTATTATCAGTGCCACGCAATGGGTGTTCTTGAATGCCCAGCCAAGCTGCCTGTTCTAACCCATCCTGGGAAGTTGGATGCAGCATGTGCACAATGGAAACAGCTTGCTTCTTTGCCTTTGATTCAGTGTCTTTATGATAGATACCTACCTGAAGCCAAGATCGAGTTTATCTTTGGAGAACCATTTTTTTTTTTTTTTTTGTAATGTTATATTGGAGATGACTCTCAGTTCAGCACAATAATTTAATTTTAATTATTGATGTGACTTGAACCTGGCATTTTGGATCTATTTAGGCCTCTTGAAAGCTTGAAGATTTTTCAACATTGTGAGCCCTCTAATTTACTATCTAGCTAAAGGTTTTCTGCATCAAGTAAACATACTGTAATTCCATTATTGTAGTTCTCTAGAGAAATCAACTGTATCCTTGGTGCTGAACTGGAACATTCATCACCCAGGAGAGAGCGGGATGGTGAGTGCAAGCCTCGAGATGGTAATTAGGGACAGGGAACCAGATTCATTCTCTTTCTCCTTGTCAATTGTGCCTTTTGGGCCCTCGCAGAATTGAGGGCTTAACCCTATGTCTCACCAGATTTAGAATATTAGAATGGGGGAGGGGGCTCTTAAAAATCAACTAGTTCAGGGATGGCAAGTAGATTTCTTTTTATGTACCAGTAAACAGGTGGTGCTTGCCTGAAGCAAGTTGTTAAAAATTTTTAGTCCATATTCATTTGTTTAGCAGTTTATTTTGAATTGTACCATGCATTGTTCTAAATTCTTAATTTATGTTAATTCATTTAATTCAAGCAGCAATGCTCTAATCCAGGTACCATCAGTGTCCTCTCTCTAGAGATGATAAATTGTAACCAACCTGCCTCAAGTCACATAGCTACTAAGTAGTGGAACTGAGATTGAAACCCAGACAGTCCGATTCTATGCACTCTAGTTTTGTGAAATGCTTGGCCCAGAGTCTGTTAAGTGCTATGTTGTTGTTGTTCTGTGCCGTGGAGTTGGTTTCAACTCATAGTGACACTATACAGGGTTTCTGAGGCTATAAATCTTTATGGGAGCAGAATGCCTCGTTTTTCTCCCATGGAACAGCTGGTAGTTTTGAACTGCTGACTTTGAGGTTCGCAGCCTGATTCATAACCACTATGCTACCAGAGTTACCTGATAAGTGCTATAAACTTGATGAATTCGGTTTGGGTGGATACTGTTTTTATTGCTGCTGTCATTAAAACATGAGCCTGCCATAGATAATTGCACATTTTTTCCAACACAATAGATGTTTAAGTAGGACATGCATCTTTGCCTGGCTTTTCTCCACTTATTCTTTACCACTTGCTGTTGAGTTGAATCCAACTCATGCAGACCCCATGTGTTACAAAGTGGAACTGGACTATACAGGATTTTCAAGACTGTGACCTTTCAGAAGCAGAGTGCCAGGACTTTCTTCTGAGGACCTTCTGGACAGGTTCAAAGTGTCAACTTTTAGTCCCAGCTTAATTTTTTTTTTTCCAAAAGAAGCTTTACCTGACCCAACCCAGCCATTCCTTATGGTCCCAAAATAGGTCTGTTGTTATAACCTCTCATTGCATTCTTGTTCTTCCTTTTTCATACTCATCTCAGTTTGTAATATTAAATATTTATCTGTACCATCATTTGATTAATGTCTGTCCTCTCCACCTGTATGCACGTTTGACACTGTGTTCTCAGAGTCTGACAGATGGTGAGCACTCAATTATATGTTAAATGAAGAGGCTAATTGACCACTTATTTGAGATGCCCTATAGTAGTGTTTTTCAAAGTTCAGGTCATGACTCATTAGTGAATCTTAAAATCAGTTTTGTGGGCCATGACAGCATTTTAAAATATGAAAAAGAAGAGCAAATATTGAGTACCTCACATGTGCAATGGGTGCATATACTTTTGTGAAGCTTTTACACACATTTATATATATGTCCTGTTGTGGCTCTGTAGGATAATCACTGGACTGTTAACTGCAAGGTTGGTGGTTCAAATCCAAAGCTGCTCCTTGAGATCCTATACAGGATTGCTGAAAGTTGGAACCAACTTGATGGCACCTAACAACAATATGGTTATACAGGGTCGAGTTGGAACCGAC
>NW_006408575.1:10519587-10520458 GCF_000296735.1 Chrysochloris asiatica | reverse complement strand
AGTTTCGAACTGCTGTCCCTGAGGTTCGCAGCCCGATTCATAACCACTACACTACCAGAGCTCCTTGCTTAAGTGGAAAGAAATAATAGACCCACAAAAGCTTCATTGGTGGTGCTATGGGCTAAGCGTTGGGCAGCGGTTTAAATTCATCAGCGGCTCTTCAGGATAAGGATGAGATTTGTCTGCTCCTGAAAAGATTTATAGTCTTGGAAACCCTATGTGAGGAATGCGGTCACCAAGCGTCAGAATAGACTCTATGGCAGTGCTCAGTGTTTCTTATTTATTTATTTTAGGATGCATTCATACCAATAGATCAGAAATAATGTTTGCAAGTTTTTCTAATGTGGCTGTCAGCATGGCTATAAAAATATAGAAGATTATGGAATTTAGTGAGTAGACTTTGGGAAAGCACTCAGACATTTCATTTTCAAACTCCCTTCATTCCCTTTGCAGAGCACTCATCTGATCTCAGCTCTCACTGAGCCCCTGGAATGTTCCTCAGTGGCAATCCATCCCTGCTCAGTTACATTATCTTCTACCCACAAGTGTGTCTTCTTTCCCTGATGGATTATAATCTCCTTGGCAACAGAAAATTTTATTTCTTCCTTTTACCCAAATGGCATGTAATATTGTTCTAGGCACATAAAAGTGCTGAATAAACATTCAATTTACATTCTAAGACTCCTCTCCCTTCTCTTTATGCATCATTCAAAAGGCTTATACCACTTGAGGTTGGATAGCTTGATGAGTTTCCTTTTGCCAGATTCTATCCCCTCTGAAATAGAAGAATTCTACCAACTTCTTCAGTCTGAAATCGATCAAACATGCAATCAAGATGTATTGCTCATTATTGGTGACTGGAATGCAAAAG
>NW_006408575.1:10511899-10514947 GCF_000296735.1 Chrysochloris asiatica | reverse complement strand
TTGAGGTTCGCAGCCTGATTCATAACCACTATGCTACCAGAGTTACCTGATAAGTGCTATAAACTTGATGAATTCGGTTTGGGTGGATACTGTTTTTATTGCTGCTGTCATTAAAACATGAGCCTGCCATAGATAATTGCACATTTTTTCCAACACAATAGATGTTTAAGTAGGACATGCATCTTTGCCTGGCTTTTCTCCACTTATTCTTTACCACTTGCTGTTGAGTTGAATCCAACTCATGCAGACCCCATGTGTTACAAAGTGGAACTGGACTATACAGGATTTTCAAGACTGTGACCTTTCAGAAGCAGAGTGCCAGGACTTTCTTCTGAGGACCTTCTGGACAGGTTCAAAGTGTCAACTTTTAGTCCCAGCTTAATTTTTTTTTTTCCAAAAGAAGCTTTACCTGACCCAACCCAGCCATTCCTTATGGTCCCAAAATAGGTCTGTTGTTATAACCTCTCATTGCATTCTTGTTCTTCCTTTTTCATACTCATCTCAGTTTGTAATATTAAATATTTATCTGTACCATCATTTGATTAATGTCTGTCCTCTCCACCTGTATGCACGTTTGACACTGTGTTCTCAGAGTCTGACAGATGGTGAGCACTCAATTATATGTTAAATGAAGAGGCTAATTGACCACTTATTTGAGATGCCCTATAGTAGTGTTTTTCAAAGTTCAGGTCATGACTCATTAGTGAATCTTAAAATCAGTTTTGTGGGCCATGACAGCATTTTAAAATATGAAAAAGAAGAGCAAATATTGAGTACCTCACATGTGCAATGGGTGCATATACTTTTGTGAAGCTTTTACACACATTTATATATATGTCCTGTTGTGGCTCTGTAGGATAATCACTGGACTGTTAACTGCAAGGTTGGTGGTTCAAATCCAAAGCTGCTCCTTGAGATCCTATACAGGATTGCTGAAAGTTGGAACCAACTTGATGGCACCTAACAACAATATGGTTATACAGGGTCGAGTTGGAACCGACTCATAGGACCTTATGCACAGCAGAACGAAACACTGACCAATCCTGGGCCAACCTCACTACTGTTACCACTCTTGAGTCCATTGATGCTGCCTCTTGGCCAATCCATCTCATTGGGGGTCTTCCTATTTTTCTCTGACCCTTCATCTTGCCAAACATGATATCCATCTCCAGTGACTGGTCCTTCCTGATAATATGTCTGAAGTCTGAGAGACGAAGTTTGGCCATCTTGGCCTCCAAGGAGCATTCTGGCTGCACCTGGGTCAGATCTAAAATACATTTCTGTGTAATATAGTGAGAAGATTTTGAAATCTCTGGTCTACAACACATTCCCATATCATATGGGGAGTTGGACCTGATGACCTTGGAAGTCTCCCTCTACTGATGTTGGGAGGATCTATAGTCCAGGCGAGGGCATTCAGAGCCCAGGGCTAATTCCTCTCCATCTGATGCATTATATTTTTCAAGGCTATTTGATTATGCCTGACTGCTTTGGAGACGATCTCTCTCTTGTTCAATTAAGCTCATGCTTGCTTTTAAGCCTGCTAAATGAAGCCTTTGATCACAATTGAGAATTCACTGTTTCTGTTGGTATTACAGCTCTAAATTTGCCCGTTTCCAACAGCCACTGATTCTAATTGAAATGGAAGGACAGTGGGGCTTTTTTCTTTGGGATTTAGTTGTGTTTTTCTCTTTATGTATTGCCAACTTCTGGTCTCTTTTTAAGAAGAAATGGCAGTGGTGGTTCAGAACAATGTGACACGGCCTTTCTGGGCTAAAAGGAACAGTCAGTTACAACCTTCAAGATCTAATGTCTCTAAGGCAGAGGATTGAACCAGAAAACAAATGAGATGTTATTTTTTCTTTAAGATCTATGTTCCTTAGTGGTATTTTAAGAAAGTTTTTGGGTATATTCAGGTGTTGTCTTTGCTTCAGTCCCCTACAATCTTACCACTTTAAGTGTGGCTCAGGGACCAGTGCACCTGCACCATCTGAAAGCATGTTGGAAGTGCAAATCTCAGAACATGTTCCAAACCTGCTGTATTTTCACAAGTTCCGCAGATGATTCATGAGTACATCTCAGTTTGAGATGCATTGTGTTACCCAAACTCCAGAATAATGATTGACACATGACTGTGAATAGTAGAGGTAGGAAATACGGGAATTCTTCAGCAAGTAGATAATTAGGTTGGATAAAAATTAAGGGAAAAAACAAGAAGAGCTATCATAGAGGCCCATCTAAAGTTCTAGAACACATTATTGCCTATGGCTTTACTTTTCCACAGAAGGATCAATCTCTACAGTATGGACCTTGTACTTTTTATAAAGGCCTGATGCTGGTTGAGAGGGAAGTCAGGCTTGGTTGGAGCAGTAGTCCCATAGGTACTATGGGATTCTTGACCAATAAATAACATCCATATAAATTTAAAAAAGATTGAAGTTGTCAATGACTTCATTTTTTTTTTTTTTTTAAACTCATGATTGTGGAGTTTATTAAGGTAGTGAAAAAGGTACAAATTAGGATCAGAAACAACTCAGGATACAGCAGTTCTCCAGTCAGGAATGTCTCTTAGTCATACTGCAGGCATGTCTTCCTCTTGTCCTGTTTCTCAGCCACACATCCCCTTGACCTCTGTTCTGTAAGTGTTTCAAACATGCATTAGTGATGTGGATAAATGCACAAAGGTCACATTCTGCAAGTCAACTTCCTGAAGACACTTAGGTTTACTTTGTCCATGGGCCAAGAAGCCTGCTGCTGTCTCTCCATGCTGCTGACGTGGCTGACTCTGTTGTTTCTACTGCCACCACTACTTCTATGTGCAGGGAATCTTGAGGTCCAGAGAAGGTGCTCCACTTTTGGCTCTTCTTTCTTTTTTTTTTTTAAACTTTTTATTGTGAATTGAGTGAACATTTACAGAACAGATTATCAGTTTTACGTTCAGCAAATCATTTACTTTGCTTTATTACAATGATTGAATCCCATTTCCTTTAACTCTTATTTTCTAAACCTTTTATTATGAATTGAGTGAAAGTTTACAGAGGTGATCAT
>NW_006408575.1:10507890-10509789 GCF_000296735.1 Chrysochloris asiatica | reverse complement strand
GATTAAGGTTTACCTGACCCAAGCCATGGCATTTTCAATAACCTAATGTACAAGTGAATGTTGAGCTATGAATAAGGAAGACCATATTGATACATTTGAGTTTTGGTGTTGGAGGAGAATATCCAAAATATCATGGGCTACAAAAAGAGAAAACCAATCTTTGTGGAAGAAGTATAGTCAGAATACTCCTTGGAAGCCAGGATGGACAGACTTCATCTCTCATATTTTGGATATATTATCAGGAGAGACTAGTCCCTGGAGAAAAGTACTGTGTTTGGTAAGTTGGAGGGTTGGAGAAAAAGAGGAAGGCCCTGGACAAGATGGATTGGCACACTGGCAGCAGTCATGGACTCAGGTATAGTACTGATTGTAAGGTTGGCTCAGGACTGGGCAGTGTTTTGCTGTATTGTGCATAGGGTCACTACGACTTGGTACAGACTTGATGGCCCCTAACAACAAGCTCAAAGGATGACCAAGAATATGGGATTTGGAGACAGAACAGAGGCCCACCCTTCTCTGCCACTTACTAGGTTTATGATGCTTAACTCCAGGACCCCAGCTTCCTTGTTTGTAAAATGAGATCATGTAGCATTTCTTCATGGATTTGTAGGAAAGGAGGCAATGATTACAGAGTAATTAACATTGAGAACATAAAAACTAATCGCTGAGACAGTTGATACTTATTTTTTCTATTGCTATTGCTGCAGCTGCCTTTTGTCTTTAATTCTTACTGTCTTGAACTCTTATCTGGCCTAGGTCTTAAAGTTACCATACACAATTCATATACCAATGGGTGCTTCTTTCAGAAGCAAGGCTGTTAATCTGATGTTCTTATAAGCAAGTGCAGAAGCTTGAAGAGGTCCTGTTATTTTTTTAATTGATTTTGTACTAAAATTAATCATTCCAAGGGGAAGAGAGTGGGATCCCCCATTACCTGGCAGGAGTCCTCTTCTTATCTTTCTGATAAGATACATCCTCCAAAAATTACAAGTTCTGGCCTCTCTGAAATAGTGCCTGAAACAAACTCCACCAATTAGTGCACCTACCACAGACTTTGCTTCTGCTCCTCTGTGACTCTCCTGTCCTGGTTAGGCTCCAGCCTTATGTACTACATTTCAGTAGCCTAGTTTAGTCCAATCCTCTCAAGCATATAGAGAGAAGTGTTTTCAATTAGCAAGATCTCATTGCTGAGGGCACTAAGAGACAGTTCTTCTGGATCGGGGAAACTAATTGAACATACGTTGGGTATTTACTGGAGGAAGAAGTGCCTCACCAGGGGTTTAGTGCTGCCATGCTCACTGGCCTGGGACCAATCTAGTCATGAGATCATCATTTAAGGACACCTAGCTCAGTCTCCCTCTGGATGTGTAAATCCCCTCTGCACTAGCCTTGGCATGGCTATCCAGCACTTTTCTGCACGTCTTGTAAAGCAGATTCACTGCCTAACAAGATGGTCCATTTCTTGGTTGGATATCTCTGGCTTATTAGGAAGTTAGAACTTTCTTTTTAAGTTGAGTTCAGATTTAGGCAAAATACTGAATGATGCAGAAAACCTCAAAAGAAGATGGAAGGTAGATTCCTGTCGACCTGGACATGAGAGAGAGAAGAGGAAGGGCTGGTTGGTCTGAAGTATGGTGAGACCTGGAGACACATGAGTCCATGGACAAGGACATAGCCACAGAGGGATAGAACTGAGAGTGAAGCATCCAGCTGATATGAAGTGAGGGGAGATGGACAAGAACACCTAAACTTGCAGATAGTACCCATCTGACCTGGCTTCAATGGCTTGATGATTAGAACTCGACTAGAGGAAGATAAAATACAATTTTTGATAAAGGTTGTTGTTGTTAAGTGCCATGGAGTCTGTTCCGACCCATAGCGACCCTGTACAGGGTTTCC
>NW_006408575.1:10504362-10506810 GCF_000296735.1 Chrysochloris asiatica | reverse complement strand
AAAAAAAAAATAATGATGGCAGGAATGTCCAAGGTCACTGTGCCAAAAAGAAATGATTACTGTTCAAGGACCAATGATACTGAAGGAAGAAGTCCAAGCTGCACTGAAGGCTTTGGAAAAATAATAAAAAAAAAAAAAAGCCTCCAAGAATTGACAGAATACAAATTGAAATCTTTCAAGAAACTGATGAAGCATTGGAGGCACTCACTCATCAATGTCAATAAATTTGAAAGACAACTACCTGGACAACCAATTGGAAGAGATCAGTATTGTGCCATTTCAAAGAGAGGTAACACAGCAGAATGTGAAAATCATTCAATAAAATCGTTACTATTACTTGAAAGTAAAATGTTACCAAAGATAATTAAAAAACAATTTCAACAGTACATTGACTGGAAACTGCAAGAAATTCAAGCTGGATTCAGAAGAGGACATAGAATAATGATGTCATTGCTGGTGTCAAACAATCTTGGCTGAAAGCAGGGAATATCTTAAAGATGTTTACTTGTGTTTCATTGACTATGCAAAGGCTTTTCACTGTGTGGATCATGACAAGCTATGGACAATATTTCAAAGAATAGTTATTCCAGAACACTTAATTGTGTTCCTGATGAACTTGTACATAGGCCAGTAGGCAGTCATTTGAATAGAACAATGGGATTAATGACTGGCTAAAAACCAGGAAAGGTGTGTGCCAGGTTTGTATCCTTCTGTCGTACTTATTCACGTAGCTCTGGCAGCATAGTGGTTACAAGTCTGACTGCTAACCTCAAAGCCAGCAGTTCACAACTACCAGTCATTCTGCAGGAGAAAGATGAGTCTTTCTGCTCCTATAAAGATTTACAGCCTCAGAAACCCTATGTAGGGTCTTTATGAGTTGGAACTGACTCCATGGCACACCACCACCATAATACTTATTCAATCAGTATGTGGAGAAAGTAATCTGAGGAACTGGATTATATGAAGAAGAATGTGCCATCTGGATTGTAGGAAGAAATCATTAACAATTTGCAATATGTACATGCTTTCTGAAAGTGAAGGGGACTTGAAATACTAATGAAGATAAAAGACTATAGCCTTCAGTATGGATTGCATCTTAATGTACAGAAAATAAAATTCCTTAAACAGGACATCATATAACATCATAATAAATGGAGAAAGTTTAAAGTTGTCAAAGACTTCATTTTTCTGGAATCCACAATCCACACACATGGACGTAGCAGTCAGTAAATTAAATGATGTATTGCATCAGGCAAATCTGTTGTAACCTCTTTAAAGGGTACACAGCCAAAATATCAATGTGGGGACTAAAGGGCACTTGACCGAAGTAGTGGTATTTTCAGTTGCCTCAATACATGTGAAAGTCTGACAATGAATTGAAAAGATTGGAGAAGAACCAATGCATTTGAATTATGGAGCTGAAGAACTTTGAAAGTATAATGGACTACCAGAAGAGCAAACAAATCTGTGTTGAAAGAAGTACAGCCAGAATGCTCCCATCATTACTTTTTAATGTTCTTTTTTCCCATTTCCTCTTCTACCTTGCCATACATTAAAAGTGTTAAAAGATGGTCACATCCAACATTGGCTATTCTCTGTGACCTGCATGGACAGATTAAACCCTAGTATGGGTGACGGGAGATTAGCAAGAAAAGGAAGACACAGAACACATATGAATTACGTTGGGACCAGATGGGACGCAGCACTCTGATGGAGATACTGTGACCCAGACCAAGCGCAGCAAGTTATTTTATACACATACCAAAAGGAGGTGCTTGGGACAGTCAAAAGAGTGCAAGAACATTTGGTGTTGTTTGTGCATGCAATAAGCAAGACTTTATCAGAAGAATGTAACTTGTGGTAGCTAGGGAAACAGAGCAGCTAGATGTTTGTGAAGATTGAGCTGATGGTCATGGCTGTGTACAAGGAAAGACTTTGCAAGTTCCCTGTCCCCTGAGGCAGCCCTGCAAGTTCCTCAGGGGGCAGCATGACCTGGATGCAGCCCAAATTTCTGGACCACAACTGTTCAGTTACAATCCTTCAGTTAAACTAGCCCCAGGTCAGAGACCTTCAGCTCAGTCGCTCCCAACAAAAGATAAGGAGAGTGACAGTGATGAAATTATTTATTCTCTTGTTTTTTCACTATTCATTCAACAAAAATTTGTTAAGTGTCTACTGTTTGAAAGGCACTCTTCAAAGCACTGACAACAGAGTGACAGGCAGAATGGAACTTTTAGTCTAGTAGTGTAGACAGATGACAACAAAGCCATTCAGATAGCTGCAGGATGACTTGTGCTTTGATAGAAATAAACAAGGAGGAATGACAATGAATATTATGTCTGTAGGAAGTGCAGTGACTCTGTAGGATGAGTATTGAACCAGGACCCACAAAGTCAGTGGTTCAAGCTCACTAGCTGCTCCAAGGAAGAAAAATTAGGCCTTCTGTTC
>NW_006408575.1:10496788-10502552 GCF_000296735.1 Chrysochloris asiatica | reverse complement strand
GTCACCTCTCTTTGGAATGGGCACAAATATGGATCTCTTCCAATCAATTGGCCAGATAGTTGTCCTCCAAATTTCTTGATAGAGATGAGTGAGTGCCTCTTGTGCTGCCTCACTTTCTTGAAAGATTTCAATTTTTATTTCATCAGTGCCTGGTGCCTTGTTCTTTGCCAATTCTTTCAATGACCCAGCAAGACTGGACCTCAAGAAGCAAAGGGTGGATAGTGTAAGGTGCTGATGGAGGGAGAGACAGAGTCAATTCTAAAAGGCCTTGCAAGGAAAGGAACTTTGTTTTTATTCTATCTGCTGTAGAAAGTTACTAGAGGGTTCTACTGGGTATCCATTGTTGTTGTTGTTTGTTGTTAAGTGCCGTCGAGTCGGTTTCGACCCATAGCGACCCTGAATAGGGTTTCCGAGGCTGTAAATCTTTACGGGAGCAGATCGCCTCATCTTTCTCCCGCGGAGCAGCTGGTAGTTTCGAACTGCTGACCTTCCGGTTCGCAGCCCGATTCGTAACCACTACGCTACCAGAGCTCCATTATCTAGTGGGTAATGGGGAGTAGTGTGATGCTGCAGGATCATGTACTGGACTGCAAAGTCGGTTTTAACCACAGTGTCAGTGGTTCAAGCTCACCAGACGCTCATTGGAAATCCTATACAGGGTCACTATGAGTCGGAACTGACTCAATGGCACTGGCCAACAACAACAATGGATAATGGTGGTAGCATTATTTCCGTTTCAAAAGAGCACTCTAGCTATGTGTGGAGGATGAATGGCAGGGTACAAAGGGGCTAGTGGGAAAGCCAGTGAGGTAGTATCCCAGTATTTTAGTACAACTGTGAAGAAGGATTTTAACTATGTGTTTGGAGGCAGAAACACCAGGATGTGGTGACAAGTTGGATGTTGTTGCGTAAAGGAAAAGGTGTCTTTTCCTTATCCCATGGTCTCTGAAAAATGACATTGGAGGGGAAACTGTGTGTGGGGAAGGAGGAGAGGAGTTAGCTGCACTTGTCAGTTGATGAGAATTAGAGTACTTGTTACTGGAAGAGATTTTATTTTTTTCCTAAATGTGGTCAAAGATATGGTTACTACTGTATGAATGAGCACAGAAAGTGCCAAAAAATGTACCTACATCTATTTTTTAATTAACAGTGAGTCAAAAAGGAAGAGACAAAGCTAAAGTTATAGACAAATTAGTGACAGAGCTAAGAAACAATCAGGTTCTTCTGGTATCTAGGTGAATGCTGTTTCCACGACCCCACCCTAAGTTAGACTTCTTGGATGGGTTACTCTAAAGGTAAGGGAAACAAGAAGGGCAGCTAAGAGTATACTAGGTGCACTGCTTATTTTGTAGGAAAAAAAGACATTGGAGAATCATGGAATGATTTTCATCTCTTTCTTTTCATTTTCTTAAAAGCTTCCCGTGGCTTCCCATTGCACAAGATACTCTAACCTTTAGAAGGTTACGGATGAACTTCTGTAACTTCACCACCTGGCACAGTGCCTACTGAATGAATAAATGAATATTTTACAAGCTGTGGGTTCATTCACAGGTATTTTCTAAGAAGTTCTTTCTACTGGTTAAATGTTGATTTCATTTGGGCTAACATCATATCAATAGGCTAAAATCATAGAACAGGAATCAGATAGTTTCTCTATATTCTACAATGGTCGTGTACCACATCAAGAGTAGTATTCCTTAGGTTACACTTTGAGGAATAAAGCAAATTGATGGCCAAGGAACATGGGTCAATTTTAAATGTTGTTAAAAGAGCTGGAGATAGTGAACGTAGAGTATATCAAAGCAGAGTTTTTGATATGTAAAAGGCAGGTTTGGAATAAATGGTCCCAGATAATAGAATGAGGAGAAATTACTTCAGTTTTCAGAAGGAAAGATTCTGGTTCAGGGTATGGGCACACAAATAGCACCACACATGTAATAAGTTTCTTAGAGTCAAGTGGTGGTAGAGTGCCGTGGAGTCAGTTCTGACTAAGAGCGACCCTGCATAGGATTACCAAGGCTGTAAATCTTTATGGGAGCAGAAAGCCTCATCTTTCTCCCACAGAACAGCCAGGAGTTTTGAACTGCTGACCTTCAGGCTAGCAGCCTGACTCATAACCACTACACTACCAGATCTCCTTACAGTGAGGTGGAGGAAGTAAATTGGCTGAAACAATATATTCTTGCTCAGAATGCTGTTAAAGTGGACCCTTGATTTTATGAGGTCACTTTCCATTCTGTGATCCTAAGACTTTGTAGAAAGTTATTAAGTGCCTTTGTGTCAGTTCCTACTCATAGTGACTCTATATATGGTTTCTGAGGTTAAAAAAAAAAAAAAAAAAATCTCTGTGGGAGCAGAAAGTTTCATTTTTCTCCTATGGAGTGGCTGGTGGGCTTAAACTGTGGAGTTTGTGGTTTGCAGTCCAGCATTTATCATATGGAGTAACTGTGCTCCCCTCTAGGAAGTTAGCATCCATTTATTCATTGTGTCCTCTTTGGTGGCCTCAGTGTGGAGTATATTTTGGTGAGTAAAACATGCCAAGTCTCTGTATTCTTGAGTTGATAATCCAATAGGGTAAGTGAGATTATTCATTTATAGTTTCCCTACAATTTCTGGAGGCTTCTTGATTTATGTCACTGGTCATTCTCAATGGTACAAATGTCTTCAATCATTACTGTTCTTTAGAGCCAAATCCAGTGCCAAAGGGAAGCCCAGAAAACCCCAACTAGGATGTCATGGTAGAAAGCATAGGAAGCTGTAACTTTTGTTTTCCCAAGTGAGCTTAATTGTTTAAAAGCCAGCTGGCTTCCAGTGTCCTGATGCCACCTTTTTATTTCCCTATAAATGAAGCTCTTCTCCGCCCTGTTCCTTCTCTGCATGTCTCTGCCAAGAACAGCCTCTGTCTACAAGTAGCTTTCAGTGACAATTATAGTGGATGTTGTTCCAAGCACAAACTGCTGGAGCCAGGGGACTGGTAATAGTGTGAGTCATCACACTGCCTTTGAGACTAGGGACAATGGAATGTAAAACGTTCTCTAACCAGGCTTTCCTCCCAGTCTCTTTACCCTAGTCAGGCCATGTGTTTGAAGGAGACAGCCAAATCTCATTAGAAATAAAGAGGTGTGCTTTCTTGTAAGCATGGTGTGGTCATTGGAATGTTTCACTCTCTTTTGCTCTGCGTGGTTCATATTTCATCCTGTGCACATTTGAAATCTATCTCCACAGAAAGGAGATACTGGCAGGACTTGACACTGATTCAAAGCATAGGTTTATGTGTGTCTGTCTGTCCTATTCATCCTCTTTATTTCTTAAGTTGCTTTCCTGATCAGGCAGCTACTCTCTCCCCCACCCCCCCACTCACTTCTCTTGGTATTTTTCAATTTGCTCCTTAAGTTATATCCATCAATAAACAGGGCTTGAATTGTAGGCTGAGATTCTTTAACTCCCATCTAGGCAATTCTCATCATGTCCATTAAGTGATTGGTCATCCTTCACTGGGGATCACTAACTCTAAACCCTGAAAACATATCTGTCTAACTATCTATCTGTCCAGATCCCTGGGTTTATTCTTTCTTCTGTCCTCAGAAAGGCTCTGAATTGCCTTTCATAAGGAATACCATTCAGTAACTACATTTATCTTTGGCCATAGTGCTTCATGAATTAAAAAGCTCTCTATATTATCTTATTTTTAAAATTTAAAGTGTTTAGTTTGACAGCAGCACATAAAGCAATATGTGCAATTCATTTGTTATTCTATAAATATTAGTTGGGTGCCATGATAGTATAATGACAGGCAGGCAAGTTCTGGAGTCAGAATAGTTCACCATTTTCCCCATAAATAACAAGATAGGAAAAGTACTAGCTTCTCTAAACTTTAGCTTCCTAATCTGTATACTAGAGTTAACAATAGTATCTATCTCAATGAGGATTAAATGAGATAATATGTATTTAGTGTTTGGTGCATAGTAAACATGAGATAATTTTTAATATGTTGCATATTAAAAAGCCATATGTAGTCGTTACACAGGAAAAAGATGAGGCTTTCTGCTCTCATAAAGATTTACAGCCTCAAAGACCCTGTGCAGGGTCACTATGAGTTGGAAAGGACTCCACAGTACTTAACAACAACAACAGCAACCAAGAATATAGATACCTTCTTGTCATGAAGCCTGGAATAACTGAGTTGGAGCAAGGGTTAAAGGAAATAAAACCTCTAAGTACTTTTTGAAGTTAGTGTTATTAATTATGTCTCTTTTTTTCTAAATATTTTCTTGTTTATCTTTACTTCCATCTTTGTACTGCCCTAGGTCTTTTCATAGCTACTGAGTCCGATCTGTTCTCATTTATATTCAGCTGCTATTTAGAATATAAGTGTTAATTAGCCCCTTAACACCTCACTGCTACTAATTCTGAGTTCTCTGTGTTCTTGATTTCTCTGTTTTACCATCTGCCCAGGGTCCCCTATTACTTGTATTCTGTTATCTCGTCTGTTGTTTTAGTGGTTCTTAACTGTCTTTAAAAAGAATATGCATAAAATAACCTCCTCAACTATTATTTAAAAATTATATATGCATATTTATAATTTTTTCTGATGATAAAAGTAATTCTCATTATAAAAATTTGAAAATATAGGGAAAATAAGACTTTTGAACCAGAAAGTTTGTAGCTCAAACTCACTAGCTGCTCCTTGGAAACCCTATACACATTTGCTGAGTCAGAACTGACTTGATGGCACTTAATAACAACATAGTTTTTCCACCAGGAAAAAAAAAAATGATTTATATGTTAACTTTATTACTTTCTAGTCTTTTGTGTCTTAAAACTAAAAACATACTATGTATCAGAAAAGATGCTTTTAGCTATAAAATAACCGAGTCAATTTTGACTTGAGGAAATAGATTAGTTCACAAAACTGAAAATCCAGAGATAAAGAATAATTTAGCATTTCCTAAATTCAGTGGCTCTTCCTTTGTCTCTGTGATTCTTTCACTTCTATCATCTTCTGCTTCAATTAACAAGCTATGAGCAAAATGGCTTAAGCAATTCTAGGTATCACCTCTGTACTCAAAAAGTATAGAATCTGTCCCCACAGATTCCCTTTAAGTGTAGAAAGATTTTTCCAGAAACTCTTAACAAATCTCCTTTTACATTTTATTGGCCCCAGTTGGGTACTTTACCGATTTCTGAACCAGTATTGTAAAGGGTTTGCCATAATTGTCCTAGACCAATGGCTCTTAAACTTGGATGTTCATCAGAATTCCATTGAAGACTTACTAAAACACAGCCTGCTGAATCCCATCTCTGGCGTTTATGATTCAGTAGGTCAAAATGATGTCCAACAATTTGCTTGTCTAACAAGTTCCCGGGCGATGCTAATGTTGCTAGTACAGAGACCATATTATGAGAACCACTGTCTTAGACAAATCAGAGCCCTTGCTTTGAGATCTCCTCCAGTATTTTGTGACCAGTCAAAACAGGAAGGAAGAACTGTATGTTGTTGTTGTTAAATGCCATTGAATCGGTACTGACCCATAGCAACCTTATGCACGGCAGAACGAAACACTGCCTGATACTGGACCAACCTCACTTTTGTTGCCACACTTGAGTCCATCGATGCTGCCACTTGGCCAATCCGTCTTGTTGGGGGTCTTCCTCTTTTTCTCTGACCCTTCACCTTGCCAAACATGATATCCTTCTCCAGCGACTGGTCCCTCCTGACAATATGTCCGAACTATGACAGATGAAGTTTGACCATCTTGGCCTC
>NW_006408575.1:10495072-10496234 GCF_000296735.1 Chrysochloris asiatica | reverse complement strand
TCAGGTCAGGTCAGCTGGGGTGTTGGCCTCCACAGCTGTCCCTCCCTGTCCCTGTCCCCTTCCCCACCGCTTCCCCACCCCCGCATTCCCAGGAGGGTGATGCTGTGTGGCCCGGCCCTCTTTCTGTGTGAGCCCGGGGAGGTCGGCAGCGTTGATGGCTGGCTGACCAGCATCCTTTTGTGTGCGCCGGCTTCCAGGGTGGCCCTGTGAGAGAAACCCACTGCCCTCAGTCGTCTAGGGCAGGGGCGGTGGCGGTTTGCAAGCCGGCATCAGTGTGTCCAAGCCCTTGCACTCTTCTCTCTAGCTCCTCTGCTCGCGCCCGCCGCCCCTGGTTCCAGGGCGCGGACCCTGTCCAGCTCTGTTCGTACCACGCCTCTCTCTATTCCAATTCATAGCGACCCTTTATAGGGTTTCCAAGGAGTGACTGGTGAGCTTGAACCATCAATTTTGCACTTCAAACCAACTTTTCAGTCTAGCACATTATCCCACAGTGCCATATCAGGAATCCAACAACAACATAGTGTATATATAATTTTGTATACACTGTCATTAAAAATCTTAAATATATGCTGTTTATTAGTGACAGACCATGTTGTTGTTGTTAATTGTAGATGAGTTGGTTCTGATTCATAATGCCTCTATATAGGATTTTCAAGGAGCAACTGGTGGGTTTGAACCATCCATCTATAGGTTAGTGATCTAGTACTTATCCGACAGGGCCACGCCAGGACTCCAACAAACCATGGTATTTATATATAATGCAATATTACTTAACTACTCTGCTATTGTTGGATATTTATGGTTTTAGTATTTTGCTGTTATAAATTACACAGTAAGTAATGTCAATGCACAAAAACATTTGTGTGCTCCTCTGATTATTACCTAAGGATATATTCCTAGAAGTAGAATTACTCTTCAAGCTATTCTTATCTCACTGACTCAGGGCTCTGTTTTTCAAGGGAATAAATGTTCCATTTTTTGGATGGCTTGCTTAAAGGGCCAGGCTTTTATATGCTGTCTACACTGAGGGAGTCATTTTACAGAACAAAGCCATTTGAGGTCAAAATGGCAAGGAGGGCAGGACAATGCAGTAAATGGAAGCAGTAAAACAGCTGGTGTAGACAAATGTGAGAATTCAGGATTTGATTGTTGTTGTTGTTAG
>NW_006408575.1:10492108-10493772 GCF_000296735.1 Chrysochloris asiatica | reverse complement strand
CTTAGTCCTCAAACTGACATCTTTGCTCTTCAACACTTTAAAGAGGTCTTTCTTGTTCAGCAGATTTGCTGAATGCAATATGTCATTTGATTTATTTGACTGCCACTTCAATGAGCATTGATGGTTGATCCAAGTAAAATGCAGTCTTTGACAACTGCAATCTTTTCTCAATTTATATGGATGTTGTTTATTGGTCCAGTGGTGAGGATTTTTGTTTCCTTTAGATTGAGGTTTAACCCATACCAAAGTCTGTGGTCTTTGTTCTTCATTAGTACATTTTTTTAAAAAAGTTTTTATTGTGAATTATGTGGGTTTACGTGGGAGAACATCAGTTTTACATTCATCCTATCGTATTTTATTTCATTGCAATGGTCACAATCCCCTCCATGCTTCATCAAATAACCAAAGGATATACCCCACAGGCCCGCCCACCCCCTCCCTGGCCTTCGGCACACAGCTCCTCTCCCTCCCTGAGTCCAGTGTCCCCAGCCACTCCATCTGTCAACATCATCCTCTCTGTCTCCATCCCTGGAATCTCTGCCTCTCTGGGTAGGGTCACGCTCTCCGCTCTTCTCATTTGAGGGTCCCAGGGACCTCCGCTCCTGGGCTGCAAAATCAATCACTCCCCTCCTTTTGTCAAAAAACACCTACCTCTACATTTCTGACCCTCACAGTCAGATCTGATAGCAATTATTCACTATTGTGCAACAAGAGTCTTATCCCCATTTCCTTTCACCAGCCCGGTCCATTGAAATCATTCAGTGGAGGTTCTGTCTACCCATGCCCTGTCTGGAACTAGGCTCCCTCTTGAAAGCTTGTAAGCCAGTCACTTCTTGCCTTTATAGCAACCCCTCCCCTCCCATTTTGGGTAGCCAATGTCTAAGTTGCACATCCCTGTCAACCCTGTGTATGGGAGTGATCCTTGCTGTAAAGATTTGTTCCCTTTTTTGAGCTACTACATCCATACGTATAGGTAAAGTTCATCCAATTGTAGTGGGTTACTCTTTCTTTTTTCTTCCTACTTCTTTCGTCTTCTAGTGGAGTTCTAATCATTCAGCCATTGAAGCCAGGTCGAGTGGATACTATCAGCAAGTATGGGTGCTCTTGCACATCTCCCCTCACTTCATATCAGCTGGATGCTGCACTCTCTGCTCCAGTCCTCCATTTATCCCCCCATTCTGTGGGTTCCTTTTTTACTCTTTTAGTGAAGTCCTTTTATGCTCATAAGTTTTTAATTTTTAGTATATCCCACACCATCTATTTTGTCTACTTTTGTTTGTGTCGTTTTCAAAATGTTTGGTAGTCTGTGTATGCCCTGAATTAGAGCCCTCACATTTGTCCCAATTTTTTCATTGATGACCTTCATAATTGTGGGATTCACATTTAGGTTTTTAATCCATGCTGCATTCATTTTTGTATAGGGTAAAGGTCTTGTTTCAATCTTTTGCATATCGCTTTCCAGTTCTGCCAGTACCATCTGTTAAAGATACTATCTCCTCCCCATGCAATATATCCAAGCATTTTGTTGAAAATCAGTTTGGCTGTATGTGGATGGGTTAATTTCTGGATTCTCAATTCTGTTCCATTGATCAATGTGTCTTTCATTGTACCAGTTCCAGGCTGTTTTGACCACTGTAGCCATGTAGTAAATTTTGAAATCGGGG
>NW_006408575.1:10475005-10490405 GCF_000296735.1 Chrysochloris asiatica | reverse complement strand
TTAGTTTTGCCAATGGTTTGTCAATTTTATTAATCCTTTCAAATAATCAGCTTCTTGTCCTGTTGATCCTTTCTGTATTTTTTCTGTTTTCCATCTCATTTATTTTCTGCTCTAATTTTTATTATTTCTTTTCTTTTGGTGCCTGTAGATTCCCTCTGTTGGTCTGTTTCTAACTGTTAGAGATGCTGTGTTAATGTGTTAATTTTGTTGTTTTTTTCATCATTCTGAATGTGTACATTTATCACAATAAATTGTCCTCTCAGCACCGCATTTGCCGCGTCCCAAAGATTTTTGTATGTTGTGTTTCATTCTCGTCTGTTTCTAGGAACTTTGTAAATTCACATTTAATTTCTTCTTTTACCCAGTCGCTTATAAGCAGGGTGTTATTCAGTTTCCATGTATGCTAGTTGCTTTTTTATTTCCTTGATCTTCTTATTGTTGATTTCTAGTTTTATAGCATTGTGGTCTGAAAAGATGCTTTGTAATATTTTGATGTTTGTAAATTTATGGAGGCTTGCTTTGTGACCTAACACATGGTCAATTCTGTAGAATGTTCCATGTGCACTGGAGAAGAATGTATATTGGCTGTTGTTGGGTTGAATGCTCTGTACACATCTATGAGGTCAAGTTGGTTGATTGTGTTGTTTAGTTCCTCTGTAACTTTGTCAAGTTTCTTTCTGGTCCTTCTGTCTCTTTTCGAATGTAGCATATTAAAATCTCCCACTATAATTGTAAATTTATCTATTTCTTTCTTCAATTCTAGTAAGATTTGCTTCATATATCTTGGTGCTTTTTCATTGAGGGCGTAGATATTTATTATGGTTATGTCATCTTGCTCAATTGATCCTTTGATCATAAGATAGTGTCCTTCTTTGTCTCTTATGCTGGTTTTTGTCTTAACGTTTACTTTATCGGATATTAGTATTGTCACTACTGCTTGTTTATTGTTGCAATTAGCTTGGTACATATTTTTTCCATCCTTTAACTTTTAGTCTGTTTTTGTCTTTGTGTGTAAGGTGTGTCTCCTGCAGGCAGCATATTGAAGGGTCTTTTTTTCTTGTCCATTCTGCCACTCCCTGTCTCTTCACTGGTCCATTCAATCCATTGACATTCAGTGTAGGTCAATTCGATAGGTATGAATTAATTGCTACCATTATGTTAATTTTTGGTAGTGCTGTTCGAACTTTTGTTCTGCATGCCATCTTGTGCTGAGTTTGTGTTATTTCTTGTTGGTTTCTTCTTAGTTTTCATGTTTGCTTGTTCTGCTTGGAAGTTCATTATTATGGTAAGTTTTGAAGTATTAACTTAGGGTTACATTATAGTCTATTAACTTTTCCCTACATTTAAGACAATCTATTGCATCCTGTAATCTATCTGACCTCCTCACCACCTGGATCTCTGTTCCTATATTTCCCCCTTCTTTGACATTGTTATCATTTTGATCTTCTGTTGACCTCCCAGCTCCTTTGAATTCATTGTTGTAAATTTGTTCTGTACTGGATTCTGCTATCTGTTGTCTTAGTTTCAGGTGGTGTTGCAACACCTGTCAATCTCTGGTTGTTGTCTGTTCTTGTTGGTTTTCAGTCCAAAGAACTCCCTTTAGGATGTTTTGAAGTGCTGAATTGGCTTTCACAAAATCTCTTATCTTCTGTGTATCCTGGAATGTTTTTATTGCACCATCATATTTGATTGACAGTTTTGCTGGATAGATGATTTTTGCTTGGCAGTTTTTTTCTTTTAGAATTTTGTATATGTCTCCCCATTGTCTTCTTGCCTGCATGGTTTGTGCTGAATAGTCAGAGCTTAATCTAATTTGCTTGTCTTTGTAAGTAACATTTCTCTTTTCCCTGGCTGCTTATATGATTCTCTCCTTGTCTTTGATTTTGGAGTCCTTAATTATGATATGTCTTGGTGATTTTCTTTTGGAGTCTACCCTTCCTGAGTTGTGTTCGACTTCTTGAAAGTTTATGTTCTCATATTTCAAGATGTTGGGGAATTTTTTTTCCAGAAGCTCTTCAACTATTTCCTCTGTGGACTTCTCTGATTCTTCCTGTTCCAGAATGCCAGTAATTCTTAAGTTGTTCCTCTTCATGTTATCCAGCATGAATCTTAGACTCTCTTCAGATTTTTTTAATCTTTTTTCCTGCTTGTTCTTCTATCTTAGCCATATTGAGAGATTTGTCTTTCAGCTCGCTGGTTCTGGCTTCCATCTCTTCAATTCTACTACTTTCCCCTTTCAGTGTATTGCCCATTTCTGATATTTTATTGTTAATCATCTGGACCTCTTTTAGCAGGTTTTGAATTGTTTCCAATGCTGTATCAATCTTGTTTGATTGCTCTTGTAGTACTTTCCTGACTTCTTCCTTGTTTTCCTCCACCCCTTTTTGGAGCATTTGATTTGTTTCTATATCATTCTTCTGGATTTCTTCTCAGGAAAATCCAAAACCTGTTCTTTTTCTTGTAGAAAGCCTTGGTCTGTCTCCAACTCATTTGTCTCAGCTACTCTTTTCTGTTTTTGGACATGTTTTGATATCTTTTGTTGTTTTTTGTTTGTCATTTCCAGTAGTTGTGTGGATTTTTAATGCTTAAGTAGATATTTGTTGTGTTATTAAGCTTACTGTGTGTTTCCTGGTGGATATGATCAGGAGATATGCTTTTCTTTTTGCATATAATGCTTAGCAGCTGTTATTGGCTCTTGTCTCAATGGTGAAATATTATGGTGTATGCTTGTAGCTTGGCTATATGGCCACGATTGCTGACTCTTCTTGAGTAACATAGGGAGAAAAAACTCCCACCTCCAGGAAAAATGTATGATCAAAACGCCCCCAAGCAGAAGCAATATAAAAGCAGAGACAAAAACCATCACTTTGAAACAAAATTAAACCTGTGGCCAATTGGCCAGTCGCCTGGCTACACAGGCAGTGTGTATGCACTGTAGATGCCTCCAGTAGTGGGTGGGGGTGTCTACTCACTCAGGCCCCTCCTCTAGTCACCACCATAAAAGTATGCACATAGATATTGAGACATTAATGGGAGAAAGATTGTTTACTATTTTTGTCTCTGAATGTCGATTAGGTATCTGTGTGTGCACAGCGTATTTCTTGAAATAGTTGCGTCTTTTTATGTTGGGGTTTTACAGATTGTGCTTATGGTCTATCTGTCAATCCAAACCTGCTTTTTTCTTGCTGGCTAGGCAGTCAAAAAGGGTCCTGCACAAGTTAACTTTAGGGCTGGGACCCACAGGCAGAAGCCAAAAGCAGCAGCCAAAGAATTTGCCCTTGGACCGATAGGGCTCTTTCTCTCTGTGCCATGGGAAAGCTGTGGTCTCAATGCTGGACTTCTTTTGGGGGTATGCACCCACCCACCTGAAGGCATCCAGGCTGGGCAAAGAAGGCACGGCAGGAAAGAGGAGGAATAAAATGTGTACAAGCCTCCCCCACCTCCTTTTGCAAACGTCACTGAGCTGCTTTTAGCACCAGTTCCCAGTGTCAGTCTGACTGTAGCCCCACCCTCTGACCTCCACCCAGGTGGGATGGCTACAGAGGGAGTCCCGATTTCTTGACTGATTTCTAAATTGCAATATTTTCCTTTATACTGTGATTTTTCCACTGGCAGTTGTGGGAAACTGACATTCTAAACACTTATGCTAGATCCAGAGCTCTGGTGCAGTTTCGTGAGAGCAGTGTCTCTGGGTTTTCAGCCCCTACCCCTCGGAGCCTGTCCTACCTCACTCTGCTCTGCTGCTGCCAAACCGGAAGTCTCATCAGTAAGTGTTTTAAGTCTTCTTCACTTTCAACAAGCAAGGTTTTATTATCTGCACATCTCAGGCTGTTAATGAGTCTTCCTCCAATCATCATGCAATGTTTTTCTTCATATAATCCAGATTCTTGGATTATTTGCTCAGCATACATATTGAATAAGTATTGTAAATGAATATAACCCTGTCATACACCTTTCCTAATTTTAAACCATTTGACAGTCCTTTGTTCTGTTTGAACAACTACCTTTTGGTCTATGTACAGGTTCCTCATGAGCACAATTAATTATTGGGTAATAGTTTTAAACTTATAAAAAAGATAAAACAATAGTACAAAGAGTTTTTATTATTTACTTTATCCAGATTTATTAATTATTTTTATTTGCTTTTTACTTTTTTATTAGAACTATTCCATAGGGTTTCCAGGGCTGAAATCTTTATGGGAGTATATAGCTTCATCATTTTTTCAAAGAGCAACTGGTGGTTTTGAGCTGCCAATCTTGTGATTAGCAACTCACTATGCCACCAGGGTTCCTTGGGGTTAGCAGTCCAGTGTTTATCTTATAGTTCCTTGAGAACTGTATGTATATACATATTTTTCCCCTTAACTACTTGAGAATAACTATATCCTGAAGTATTTCACTGTATATATTTAAAGAATGCAGCTCTTCTCTTAAAGAGTTACAGTACTGTTATTAAGAAACTTGCTTCAAGCATAGAGATGCTAAAACAAATGGAAGAAATGAGGAGCTACAAGAGCTGAACAGAAAATTTCAAATATCAGTTTGAGAAGATAAAGCCAAGTATTATTTAAAAAATGTGCAAATATCTGGCGCCAAAAAACCAAAAAGAAAGAACATGCACTGTATTTCTCAAGCTGGAGGAAATGAAGAAAAAAATCAAGCCTCGACTTTCGTTATTGAAGGACTCTCTGAGCAAATTATTGAATGATGCAGAAAGCATCAAAGGAATATGGAAGGAATACACAGACTCACTGTGCCAGAAGGAAATGGTTGATTGTTCAATCATTTCAATAGGTAGCATATGATCAAGAGTCAATGATACTCAGGAAGTCCAAGGTGTGGTAAAGGAATTGGCAAAGAACAAGGCACTGATGGAATTAAAATTTAAATCTTTGAACAAAGTGAGGCGGCACAGGAGGCACTCACTTATCTCTGCCAAGAAATTTGGAAGACAACTATCTGGCCGACTGATTGGAAGAGAGCCATATTTGTGACCATTCCAAAGAGAGGTGACCCAATGGAATGCAGAAATCATCAGACAATATCTTTGATATCCCATGTGGGTAAAGTTTTACTGAAGACAATACAGAAATGGCTACAATCATACATTGATAGAGAACTTCCAGAAGTTCAAGCTGGATTCAGAAGAGGTCGTGGAACGAGGGATATCATTGCTGATGTCCGATGGAACTTGGACTGAAAGCAGAGAATATCAGAAAGATGTTTACCTGTGCTTTATTGACCAAGTAAAGGCTTTTGATTGTGTGGATTCTGACAAGCTTTGGAAAACATTGTGAGGTATGAGTATCCTGGAACACTTAATTTTGCTCATGAGAAATCTGTATCTGTACCAAGAGGCAGTTGTTCGAACAGAACATGGGAACACTGAATGGTTTAAAATTAAGAAAGGTGTGTGACAGGGTTGTATTCTTTCACCATATTTATTCAATCTGTGTGCTAAGCAAATAATTTGAGAAGCTGGGTTCTATGAAGAAAAACATGGTATTAGGATTGGAGGAAGGTTCATTAACAACCTGCAACATGTGGATGATACAACCTTGCTTGCTGAAAATGAAGAGGACTTAAAATACTTACTGATGAAGATCAAAGAGCACATACAGCCTTCGGTATGGATTGCATCTGCATGTAAAGAAAACAAAAATCCTCACCACTGGACCAATAAAGGACATTGTTATCAAAGGAGAAAAGATTGAAGTTGTCAAGGACTACATTCTTCTTGGATTAATGATCAGCACTCATGGAAGCAGCAGGCAAGAAATCAGATGACATATTACATTGGTCAAATCTGCTATACAAGACCCTTTACAATGTCGAAGAGCAAAGATGTCAGCTGGAGGACTAAGGTGTGCCTGACCCAAGCCATGGTATTTTCAGTAACCTCATATGCATGTTAAAGCTGGACAGTGAATAAGGAAGATCATAGAAGAATTAATGCATTTGAGTTATGGTGTTGGAGGAGAATATTGAAAGTGCCACAGGCTGCCAAAAGAGCCAACAGATCTGTGTTGGAAGAAGTGCAGCCAAAGTGGAGGCCAGGATGGCCAAACTTTGTCTCTCATACTTCAGACATTTTGTCAGGAGGGACTAGTTGCTGGAGAAGGATATCATGTTTTGTAAAATGGAGGGTCAGAGAAAAAGAAGAAGACTCCCAATGAGATGGATTGGCCAAGTGGCAGCATCAGTTGGCTCAAGTGTGGCAACAGCAGTTAGGTTGGCCCAGGATCGGGCAGTGTTTCGTTCTGTTGTGGATAGTGTCACTATGAGTTGGTACTGACTCGAAGGCATCTAATAACAACAAAAAAGGTGGAGGGTCAGAGAAATAGAGGAAGATCCCCAGCCAAGATGGATTGGCAAAGTGGCAGTGTAAATGGGATCGAGCATGGCAACAATAGTGTGGTTGGCTCAGGATCGGGCTGTGTTTCTTTCTGCTGTGGTTAAGGTCACTATGAATCGGTACTGACTTGATGGTACCTAACAACATTAAATAAACATTGATGTAATATGTTTAACTATCTTTAGTGCATACTCTAATTTTTACAATTGATCCAATATTATTCTTTATAGTATTCCACCGCTTCCTCCAGTGCATAATCCAGTCTCCAATCACATACTGCATTTAGTTGTCATGTCTTTATAGTCTTCTTTAATCTGGAGCAGTTCTTAAACCATTCTTTATCTTTTACATCAAAATTTTTTTATGAATAGAGTCCTTCCCCCTTTGTAAAAGAATGCTTATTATTTGGGGTTTATCTTTTGTTTCCTCATGATTAGACCAGGCTATGCATTTCTGGCAGGATTACTTCATAAAAGGTATTATGTTTCTGTATGTCTCACATAGAGAGTCCTGGTGTGGCACTGTGGGTTAATGTGCTGGACTGCAAAGTCGGTTTGAACTGCAAGTTCGGCAGTTCAAGCTCACCAGCCTCTCATCAGAAATCCTATCTAGGGTTGCTATTGGTTGTAATAGACTTGATGGTGCTTAACAACAACAGCAACAACAATATGCCTCCCATATAAGCGATATATGTATATTTAAAACCAAGCAAATATTTGTCATTATTAATCATGAATGTACTAAGATTAGCAATGTAAAAAATGTACTAAATTGAAGAGAAAGGTGAGAGAGAAGAACCCATTGCTAATATGCCCAGGACCTATTATATCTAAAAAAAAACAAAACAAAACAGGTTAGGGAAAGTCCTGAAGAACAAGGTGTGTAATTATCTGAACAAAGAAACAGTTCCAAACATGAGAGTGGATGCAGTTGTTTAGATAATCGTAGGCATCAGAAGCATGCTTTCCATAGATGACTTGGTCTGTATTGGTAAATATTCTACATGTACCTGATAATGTTGTTGTTGTTAATAGGTGACACGAGTCTGTTCCAATCCATAGTGACCCTATGTACAACAGACCGAAAACACTGCCTGGTCCTGTGTCCTCCTCATAATTGCTGCTACACTTGAGCCCATTGCTGTTACCACTGTGCCAATTAGTTTTGTTGGTGGGGTTTCCCTATCTTTTGCTGACCCTTTATTTTACCAAGTGTGATGTCCTTCTCTAGGGATTGGCCCCTACTGATAATCCAAAGTATGAGGAATGATGTCTGGCCATCTTGGCTTCTAAGGAGCATTTTGGTATACTTCTTCCAACACAAATTTGTTTGTTATTCTGGCAGTCCATGGTACCTTTAATATTCTTCTCCAATACAGATCAAATGCACTACTTTTTTTTCCTTTTTTCATTGTCCAACTTTCACATGCATATGAGACTGTTGAAAATGCAATGAATTGGGTCAGGCATACTTTAGTCTTCAAACGGACATATTTACTCTTGTACACTTTTAAAGAGGTCTTTCTTGTGCAACAGATATGCCTAATACAATATATACTTTGATTTGCTGTCTGCTGCTTCTATGAGTGTTGACGGTACATCCCAGCAAAATGTATTCTCTGATTTAGGCTGTCTCCATCTTTTTGCTATTGTGAATAGTGGTATGATGAACATGGATATGCATTTATCTATGATACCATTGCTCTTATTACTTGTGGATCTATATCACTTAGAGGGATTGCTGGTTTATATGGCATTTCTATTTACAACTTTTTGAAGACGGCTCATACCATTTTCCACAATGTTTGCAACATTTTACTGTCCCACCAGCAATATAGGAGGGTCCTAGTCTCTCCACGTCCTTGCCAGCATTTGTTGTCTTTTTGTTTTTAATTTGCTGTTAATTCTGTAGTGAGCAAATCTCATTTTTGTTTGATTTGAATCTCTCTAGTCACTTGGGAGCCATGGTGCAGTGATGTAGGATAAGCACTGGAATGCTAATTGCAAGGTCAGCAGTTCAAACACATCAGTCACTCCTTGGAAGCCCTATACAGGGTTGGGGTGAGTTGGAACTGACTCAACAGCACTTAACATCAGCATAACTCATCAGAGGCTAATGATCACAAATATTTCTTCATATATTTGTTGAGAGTCTACATGTCTTCATTGGTGAAGTGTCTGTTCATATCCTCTGCCCATTTTTAAATTGTGGTGTTTGTCTTTTTCTTGTAAATGTGTTGTAGTTTTCTATAAAGTTTTGAGATTTGTCCCTTATCTGATCTATCCTTCCAAAGATTTTGTTCCCAGTCTGTGGGCTCTCTTTTTGCTGTTTCAGTGAAATCGTTTGATTCCTAAATTTTAGGATGTCCCAGTCATCTAATTTGTATTCTACTTCTTGTGTGTCTTTAGTTACATTTGACAGATGTTTATGCCATGGATCAGAGGCCCAAAGTTTGTCTTTTTTTCATTGATGGTTGTTATACTTCTAGGTTTTACATTTAGGTCTTTAATCCATGTTAAACTCATGTTTTTGTATATGATGTGAGATAATGGGTCTTGCTCCATTTTTCTGCAGATAAATTTCCAGCTTTGCCAACATCCTTTGTTGAAGTGTGCATCTTTTTCCCATTTCATGTGTTTTGGCACTGTGTCAAAGATCAGCTGACTATATATAGATAGATTTACTTTTGGGTTTCAATTCTGTTCTGTTGATCTGTGCATCTATTGTTGCACTAGTACCAGACTGTTTTGACAGTTGTGGCTGTGCAGTAGATTTTGAGATCATGAAGTAAGAGGCCTCCAATTTTGTTAAACTTATTAAGTAATGCTTTGCTTATCTGAGGTCTCTTTCCTTTCCATATAAAGTTAGTGATTGGTCCATTCATTTCTTTAAAGAATGATGCTTTAATCTGGATTGGGCTTCCATTATATCTGTAGTTTACTTTGGGTAATGTTGACATGTTCACAATATACAGTCTTTTTATCCATGAGCATTGTGTATTCTTCAATTTGTAAGTCTCTTTTTGTTTTTTATTGTCATGTTTTCTAATTTTCTTTATGTAGATCTTTTGTGTCTTTGGTTAAATTTATTCCTTAGTATTTAATTTTTGGAGTGGTTATTGTAAATGATATTCTTTTTCTGATTTCCTTGTCCGAGCTCTCTTTATCAATATAAAGGAATCCAACTGAATTTTATATGTTGATCTTGCAACCTGACACTTTGCTGCATCTGTCAATGAATTCCAGTATTGTTTTGCTGAATCTTCAAGATTTTCTATGTCTGTAAATACAGTTTTGCTTTTTTTTTTTTTTTTTTGCCAATTTGAATTTTTTTAACTCCCCATTTTTGTCTTATAGTTCTAGCTATGGCTTCGTTGAATAGAAGTGGTGATAAAGGGCATCTTTGTGGTTTCTGTTCAGAGTAGTGCAAGCTGTTGGATTTGTATCAATACCCTTAATTATGCTGAGAAATTCTACTTTTATTAGTATTTTGTTGAAAGTTTTTATCAGGAATGGATGTTGAATTTTTGTTAAATGCCTTTTCTGCATCAGTCAATATGATTGTGTGGTTCTTTCCCTTTGTTTTATTTATATGGTGGATTACATTACATTTTTCTATTGAATCATCAATAGAAAATATTGAATCATCCTTGCATCCCTGATATGAATCCAACTTGATCATGATGGTTTTTTTTTTGTTTTGTTTTGGGGTTATGCCAAAGATTTTGTTGAGTGATGTTGGTCTATAAATTGTTTTTATAATGATGTCTTTGCCTGATTTTGTATGAGGGTTATGTGCCCTTGGATACCTCCCTGTGTCTTCACCTACCTTCATCATTACTCTGCCAACCTCCCTCCTCTTGTATACTGTCCTCTCCATCACCTAAATTTATGTGTCTACCCTCAAAGTAGAGTTGGCTGTGATAATGCAAATGGAGTAAAGTTTTAGGGACCTTCATTTGCTGATGAGGTGAATCAGCTGTAAACATCAATTAAAAATTGAAACTTGGACTGTACAAAGTATGAATTTGGAAAATTGAAAGTTGTCAAAAATGCAATGCAATGAATAAAAACTGGTATCCTAGGCAATAGTGAGCTGAAATGGATGGATATTGGCCATTTTGAATCTGACAATCAATCATATGGTTTACTCTGCCAGAAATAATAAATTGAAGAGGAATGGCATCACATTAATCATCAAAGAGTATAGTTCAAGACCATTCTTGAAATTTAATGCTGTCTGTGATAGGGTAACATATATACATCTACAAGTAAGATCCTGGTGTGGAGTCCTGGTATGGCTCTGTGAGTTAATGTGCTGGACTGCAAAGTTGATTTGAACCACAAGGTCAATGGTTCAAACTCACCGGCCGCTCCTCAAAAACCCTATGCAGGGTCGCTATGGGTTGGAACCGACTTGATGGCACTTAACAAAAACAGAAATAAGTAAGATCAATTAATACCACTATTACTCAAATTTACACACCAATCACTAATGTCACTGATGATGAAACTGAAGAATCCTACCAACTTGTTCAGTCTAAAATTGCTCAAACATGCAATAAAGATGTATTAATAATTACTAACATTTGGAATGCAAAGGTTGGAAATGAAGAGAAAAGATAAGATGTTGGAAAATATGGCCTTGATAATAGAAAATATTCCCATTGCTGCCAAACACTGCTTGGTTCTGTGCCAACCTTACAATCGATACATGTTAGCCCATTGCTGCTGCCACTTTGCCAATCCATCTTGTTGGGGGTCTTAGTCTTCCTCTTCTTATCCGAGTCTCCATTTTACCATACATGATATCTTCTCCATGGACTGTTCTCTCCTGATAATATGTTCGAAGTGTGAGAGATGCAGTCTGGCCATTCTGGCTCAGGGAGCATTCTGGCTGTACTTCTTCCAACATAGATGTGTGTGTTCTTTTTGTAGTCCATGGTACTTTTAATATTCTCCTTCAACACCATAACTCAAATGCATCGATTCTTTTACGATTGTCCTTATTCATTTTCCAGTTTTCACTTGCATATGAGGTTATTGAAAATACCATGGCTTGCGTCAGGTGCAGCTTAATCCTTAAACTGACATATTTGCTCTTCAATGCTTTAAATAGATCTTTCTTATGCAACAGATTTGCCTGATGCAATATGTCATTTGATTTCTTTACTGCTGCTTCCATGAGTGTTGATGGTTGATCCAGGTAAAATGAAGTCTTTGACAACTTCAAATCTTTTCTCAATTTATATGGATGTTGTTTATTGGTCCAGTGGTGAGGATTTTTGTTTTCTTTACATAACAGTGTAACCCAATGTTAAGTATTTTCATCAGTAAGTATTTTAAGTCCTCTTTGCTTTCAGCCAGCAAGGTTGTATCATCTGCATATTGCGGGTTGTTAACGAGTCTTCCTCCAATTCTAATGCCACTTCCCCCCCCCCCCCCCCCATACAATCCAGTTTCTCTTATTATTTGTTCAGCATACAGGTTGAATAAGTATGGTGAATGAATCCCACCCTGGCACACACCTTTCCTAATTTTAAAGCATTCAGTGTTCCCGTGTTTTGTTTGAACAACTGCCTCTTGGTCTATGTACAAATTCTTCATGAACGCAGTTCCGCAGACAGCGTGGTGAGAGAGACATGAGGCCATAGTCTCCTGGTCCCCTAAGGGCCTCTGAGCCTTCCAGGCTCTTGGGCCTTGAGCCCACGGGTACACTGGGGGGCTCGACCACAGGCCTTGCTCTAAGGAGACCTGAAAGCACTCTCTGGGGCTTCCGATCTACCAAGGTTTGGCTTTCAGGCAAGGGCGAACCCTCACTCCTCTGTGACCTGATTGCGGCTGCAGCCTCTCAGAGCCTGCACCCTGCTGGCTGCCTTGTCTCCAGGCCCCACCCTAACAGACCACAGAAAAGCCACTGCCAAGTATCCAAGGACATAGTGCCTCCAGGTGGCAGGCATGGCAGAACTAGAATAGCGGATGGAGGGCCTCGCAGTCCTGAAAAAGTTGTGAAGCTGGGACCTGGGGTGACTGCTCTGTCCCAATTGGATGAGATGCCTCCTCATCCTGAATAAAGGCCTCAGTGGGCCTAGAAGGTGAGCCAAGCTCCAGAAGACAACATGTGGAGAGCTTTGCTGGCTACTGGGCAGTTGGCCATAGTTCTACTAGACCCTGCTATTAGAAAGGAGGCATGGTAGAATAACATGCCCATGAGGCCAATAAGAAGCGCCCATCAACCCGATGAGAAGATTCAGTGGCCATTTATAGAAGGCCTGTGTACATAATATGAAAAAGCTGCTCTCAACTCCCCCTCCCCAACCTTTAAAAGAAAACTTGGTACGTGTAGAACTTCTAGATCACATGTCTTGGAAATGTCCATTTGTTTTAAAACGCACACACACACACATATATCTTTTGGAAATGACTTTAAATGGAATTGTTAGGTCACCTGTAAAAGCCACATCCCAATTGACACACACCCACGTTTGTCCAGTGCTTTAGAGGAAATGGAGCAGAGGGCTGTGAGGAAGAAGGTTCTATTATCAGACTAGTCATATGTAGAAGACATTTTCATATTATAACCACTGTTCTGTGTGTACATTTGATTCCACTTGTGTATATATAGTTGACGATAATAAGTACTTTTTGAAACAATCTAGTCTTTCAGGATGTTCTTAAGTGCCAGGTATATGTTAAAAGTAGAAGTAGTAACTTAACATCTTTTGTAAATCTCTTTTTGTTAAAATTCATATGAAAGAATTGGGTTTTTGTTGTTAACTGTCGTAACCTCATTGAGTAGGGTACCTTGTGTTTGTTCAGTGCTTCTCCAGGGGGAGTGAGGAGAAGGAAGTACAAAATGCCCTCTGCTAGTATGAGGCAGGATCTACCATTGTCCCTATGTGCATTGTTTGACTTTTCTGTGTATATAGTGTATATAAAATACCGGTGGCATAGCCCTCAGAATCACAGCAATTCAAACCACCACAGCACAACAGACAGACGAGTGGCGGTTGTGTGGTTGCTGTTAAACACGAATCTCCTTGCACTACAGCCCTTAAGTCTGGCTCAAAGGTGGGATTTCCATCCTTGGATGTCACGTCAGTCAAGAGGCGGAAGCGCAGCAGGGCCGACAGGGTTGTAATGAGACGCTTTGGGCTGTCCTTGTGGGTCTGTAAATTGGTCGAGCACCCACCTCAAAGCCAGGATCCTAGTCTTTCTAGATGTTAAAGAGGTTGCCAGTGTATGACAAAGTAGAGTTAGTAAACTAATCCTCACAAAAACTAATTTTGTGTTCTGTAGACCAGTATGTTTATGCTTAGAAGACACTTTCAGATTATAACTGTTGTTACCTATGTACAGTTTATTCAAACTATGAATCTGTGTATATAGTGAACAAACTAAGTCCTTATTTGAAACATCTAGTCTAGCTAGATGTTTAGAAGTGCCCAATGTATGTTAAAAGTAGAGTTAGTAAATAACATTTTGTAGATAACCTTTTGTTATATTCATATGAAATACTGTATTTTGAAAGTGGAATTGTCAGACTGCCTCTCTGAGTGTAGTACATACACATTTGTGCTGGTTCATGGAGGAGGAAGAAGGAAGTTCAAAGGGCTCTATACCAGTATTTGATAGGCAAGATTTAACCATTTTCCCACATGTTCTGTGCATTTGGTTCTACTTTGCTTTTGTATAGTGTGTATATAGAGGACAAGTCTTAATTTTACGTCTAATCTTCCTAGATGTTAAAGAGGTTGCCAGTGTATGACAAAAGTAGACTTAGTAAACTAATACGTTTTGTACCTGTGTTAAAATGCATAAGAATGACTTTTAGAAAATAAATGACTTGTGGGAGTGAAATTGTTTAAGTCCCCTCTAAACATTACAAAGCGTAGTGGTTACGAATCAGGCTCTGTCGGGGTCTGGCCTTTACAAGGGGGTGAGTACACGAAGGTGGGGTGTCTGGTGACAATATATATATAGAGAGAAAAAACAGACACAAAGAAGACAGACACACAGGTTTGATGCAAGCTTCCAGACAGACTGCTCGGTGGCAGACATTGCACACAGAACTAACACTAGGTGGGATGTCTGGAGAGGCGAGAGAGAAAAGAAACACTTGGAGACCATAGTGGATACAAGCTGACAGACAGATAGACCTGCTGCCAAGAATGCACACAGAACTATCTCTACCCCAGTCTTTTATTAACTTTTTTCAAGGAGAAATTCAAGGACAGGACACAACGATTCACAGAAACAACCTTTAAGATATTTTCTAGGTACAACACAATTTTCTTAGCAATCTAACATTTTTATTTCTACAGGAAAAGGTTCAAGCAAGCTATTATAGATTAATCTTTAGGCCTAAAGGACGTCTAACATACTTTTAACACTTAATCACTAGTGGGTAAAGGTGAAAGACTTATAAACTCATATAAAGGTTGGTTTATAATCTCTGAAGGGATTTAAGCTGTTTTTCTCTACTTTGCAAATAAAAAATATATGTGTTTGAACAGGATTTCAAACATTTAGCTTTATTTGTTAAACTAGTAATTCTTTCTTGCTACAGTTCCAGGGAAGGTGAGAGAAGGGTCACAACCTTTCCAAGAAGGCGAGGTCTCACCTTCACATTCCTTATCCTCTATCCGGATTCCACACCCAAATGCTACAATGTTACCTTCAGGGGGAAGAAGAGCATCTGGATCAAACGGCTTAAACCCAGGGTAGTCTGAGGGAGTTGCCACCATTGTCCTTTAATCCAATATTCCCTGAATTTACCACTCCACCTCAAGTGAATACCCTGGGCAGTTCCTCTCCAGAACCTCCCTGCTTAATCCTAGTAAACCTGTCCTTGTTCGTCCTCTGAAGAAGTTTGGCTGCCTCGATTCTAGGGGGAAATTTGGTTTTATTAATGTCCATGGATATCAATAGCTCATGTTCTAAGTTAATATTAAACATAACTGAATAATCAAATAAGGAGCAGTTCTGACACTCATCCCAGGTGGCTATCGCTTGTACCTCAGAAAGATTCGTTCCCAGGACCCTA
>NW_006408575.1:10466317-10474781 GCF_000296735.1 Chrysochloris asiatica | reverse complement strand
TCACCAGGCCTCAGCTTCCCAGTAAGTGCGTTTTACGTTGTCCCCGACAAGGATCCTAACCTCAGGGTCAGCAGTTTGAAACTACCAGCTGTTCCACCAGAGAAAGATGAAGCTTTCTGCTCCTGTAAAGATTTACAGCCTCAGAAACCTGGTACAGGGTCGCTATGAGTCGGAACCGACTCCACGGCACATAACAACAACAACAACAAGCATTACAGATGTTTATTTTTGTCTACTGGGTTGATATGGCAAGAAACAGAAGGGTTCTAGAGAAGAATGTTTATACAGAAGACATTTTTAGATGCTAACCTTTTGTTATAAGTGTGCAGTTAATTGAGGAGTACTGTGTGTGGACAAACTCAAGTCCTTATTTGAAACACCTAGAAATAGTCATTTCTAGATGTTTGGAAGTTCACAATGTATGTAAAATAATACACTTAAAATACATTTGAAACCCTCCTTTCATTAATTCATAGGAATGGTTGTATTTGGGAAATGGAATTGTTAACTTTGATGTCTTGAAGCAGTATAGTGGGTTGTCTTGGAACATCATATTAGAGGTGCAGATGAAAGGGTTCTATGCCCATGAGTTAGACAAATTCAGATTGTCTAAACCATGATTATATGTGCATTTTAGTTAACAGTGCTGTGTGTTAAAGGTCAAACAAATCCTAAAGCCCAAAGTGTTAAAAGTAGGGCAGTAAAATAATCTCTACATGTCCTCTTGTTTATAAGGACTATTTAAGAATGAATTTTGTTGATCCACCTCTTTGAGCTACAACTATTTCTGTACTTAGTCATTGAAATGGTAAAAGAAGAAGAGGAGGGGCAATGGAAAGGGCTCTTGGCTAGTATCTCCGTATCTAGAAGTCAGGTTTAGATTATAATCCTATAAAGTATCTGTTTATTGTAAACAGTGTTTATTGTTTTGCCACATCTAAGCTTTTTAGATATTTTGAGGTGACAGTATCATACATAGTGCTAGTGAGTTTATCAATTTGTAAACATCTTTTTGTTACAAATAATAGAAAAGCATCTTGGACATGGACTTATTAAAGCACCTTTGAGCAGTGTACATCAAGATTGGTTAGGTTGGCAGAAGGAAGTGCAAGGGGAGGAGGGATGTATGTAGATGTGTCCATATTTGCATTTTGATGATAATCATTGGTGTATGCAAGCTTCTCTTGGCTGTAGTATAGGAATACATTACTAAATACATTGGAAACACCTTGGTAATATTTTAGTAGTTATAAATCTGATAATGAATTCTCTTAGAAGCATTATACTTACTGTACTCTTGCTTTTTGTTTCATTTTAAATTGAGCATTGAGGAAATGTAGTATTTTGTAACTCTTGTCAGTATCCTATCTAGAAGCCTATTACTATTTTTGGCATTTATGAAATTTTTCTCTCCAAAGAAAGCCAGGATTTCTTCCCTTCCTGACTAATTCAGTGTTATGTATTCTTGGTTGTCAAAATACTCAAGGCTTTGGAACTTTGAATTGGTAAATATTCATGATGTTTGAAAAAGCATGAATCCCTACTGTGTGACCTCAACCAGTTATATGTGTGCACTTGTAGGATGTCAAACTTGTCATCAAATCATCAAATTGATTTTGGATGTCTTTTGTGTTCTTTGCTTTTTGTTCTTTGCTTTTCAGGTTTCTATAATGCACTTATTTTAAAAATTTAAAAAGAGAGAGAGAGAAAAAAAGTTACTTTAAAAACCTGCCTGGAATCCCTATTGCTTATAGAATAAAGTTAGTGTGTTCACACCTCAAAAAAAAAAAAAGTCATGAGCACACTAAGTGTTCTGGAATACTCATTCTTTGCAATGCTGTCCATAATTCGTCATGATCCACACAATTGGAAGCTTTTGTGTAGTCAATAAAGCATAGATAAATATCTTTCTGGTATTCTCTGCTTTCAGCCAAGATCCATCTGATGTCAGCAATGATGTCCTTGTTCCATGTCCTCTTTTGAATCCGACTTGAAGTTCTCTGTCAATGTACGGTTGCAGCCAGCTTTGAATTATGTTTAGCAAAATTGTACTTGCATGGAATAATAATGATATTGTACAATTATTTCCAAATTCTATTGGGTCACCTCTCTTTGGAATGGGCACAAATATGGATTGCTTCTAGTCTTTCAAATTGCTTAGCATAGATGAGTGAGTGCCTCTAGTGCTTCATCAGTTTGTTGAAAAATTTCAATTTATATTCCTTCAATTCCAGGAGCCTTGTTCTTTGGCAATGCACTTTGGACTACTTCTGTTAGTCTTATTGGCTCTTGTATGCTATATCTTAAAATGGTTGAACATTATCCATTTCTTTTTGGTACAGTGACTCTGTATTCCTTCCATCTTCTTTTGATGCTTTCTATATCATTCGATATTTTGCTCATAGAATTCTTCAAAATTGCAAGTTGAGGCTTGAAATTTTTTATTTATGTTCATCACTTCAGGTGAGATATGTGCCAGAGCCAAAATATGTCCTTGAACATATCCCATCTGAAGTGATGAACATAGCTGTTAATATATCTGATCATGTCTGGCTCTTATTTCCTGTGAATGTATACCATGTTGAAGGATTGCTGGGTCATATGGTATTTTGATTTCTAAGTTCTGAGAATACGTATAGAGTTTTCCACAGTGGTTGCATCATTTTACAGTGTTACCAGCAATGTAGGAGGGTCTCAGACTCTACACACACTAATCTTTAAAATTTATAGAAAACTACAACATCTCTACAAGAAAAAGGCAAAAAATCCAATTTAAAAATGGGCAGAGGACAAAACAAATACTTCACCAAAGAAGACATTCATGCAGTCAACAAACAAATGAAGAAATGTGCAGGATCATTAACCATTATTGTTAAGTGTTCTCCAGTTGGTTCTGATTCTTAGCGACCTGTATAGGGTTTCTGAGGAGGAGCAAGTAGGTTTGAATTGCTGATTCTACAGCACAACACCAGGAGTCCTTATCCATTGTTGTTGTTGTTGTTAGGTGCCATTGAGTCGGTACCGATTCATAGCAACTTTATGCACAGCAGAACGAAACACTGCCCAATCCTGGGCCAACCATTAGAAGGGGATCTAAACAACTATAAAATATGATCTCAGCCCGGCATTAATAACAAAGTTAAAACAACAGAAAACAACAGATGCTGGTGAGGGTGTTCTGGGTTGGTTTGCATGTCTTTTCAGTTGGGAATGTTCTACCTCAGAAGGTTCTGGGTGGGGCTCAGGATTCCACCTATGGTACCATACTCCACAAAGGCTTAACAAAAAGTCTATTTTCCTGGAATTCTAATCCACCCTTTAGCTAATCCTATCAGTTATAGACCGAAAATGGTTCACAAACTTTCTGTAATCATAATTCCCAATATTCATTTATATGGTGATTTCTTTTGATGAATCAAAAATGTATCTAATTTTTAGGAGATACTGCTCATCTGTTTTGTCTTCTACTGTTAGTGTGATTTTAGTTCTCCTTGACAGTGTGATATATTATAGCCCCTAAGTTCGTAATATAGTATGAGAAATGAGTCTTGTTTCATTCTTCTGTAACTGAATTTCCAGTTTTTCTAGCATCATTTATTAAAGAGTTTATCTCTTTTCTATTTGGCCTTTTGTCAAAGACCAGCTGATGGGATTTACTTTTGGGTTCTCAATTCTCTTCCTTTGATCTGTTTATCTTTTATTATACCAGTACCAGGCAGTGCAATGTTTCTACTTCATACTGTATTTCTTACTATGTTGTTTCTTGGGTGTATTATTTGCATCTTCTCCTCATTTTCTTTTGTTAGATTTACCAGTGGTTTGTCAATTGTATCATCCTTTCAAAGAACCAACTTCTTGTCTTGTAACTTTTTCCATTGTTCTTCTGTTTTCAAACTCATTTATTTCTGCTCTTATCTTTATTTCTTTTCTTCTAGTGACTATAGGCTTACTTTACCACTCATTTTCCAGTTGTTGGAGATACCATGTTGGAGATATTGTGTTGATTTTGGTTCTTTCTTCTTTTTTGAATGTATTTATTGCTATACATTTCCCTGCAAGCACTGCTTTTGCTGGGACCAAAGGTTTTGGTATATTGTGTTTTTGTTGTCATTTGGTTAAATTAATTTTTCATTCTATTACCCAGTAGCTTTTCAATAGGGTATTATTCAATTTCCATGTATTTTATTTTTTTCCCTTGATCATCCTATTATTTATATTTAATTTTATAGCATTGTGATCTGAAAAGATGCCTTGTATTATCTTAATAGTTTAAATTTTCTTAGGCCTTGCTTTGTGGCCTAACATGGGATAAATTCTTTATCAAGTTCCATGTGCACTGGAAAAGAATGTGTATTGTGCTGTTGTTGAGTTGTACCCTGTATATGTCTCTGAAGTCAAGTTGGCTGATTGTGTTATTTATAGTTCTTTGTGTCTTTGTTGAGTTTTTTCTAGTTTTTTTCTGTCCTTTATTGAAAGTGATGTATTAAAATCATCTATTATTGTTATAAGGAGCTCTGGTACCATAGTGGTTATGAATAGGGCTGCTAATGTCAGGGTCAGCAGTTCAAAACTACCAGCTGCTCCGCGGGAGAAAGATGAGACTTTCTGCTCCCATAAAGATTTATAGCCTCAGAAATCCTGTACAGGGTCATTATGAGTCGGAACCAACTCCACGGCACATCACCATCACCATTATTGTTGTTAGGTGCCATTGAATCGGTACCAACTCATAGTGACCCTGTGCACAACAGAACAGTCCTGTGCCAATTTTATAATTATTGGTATGTTTAAGTCCATTGCTGCTACCACTGTGCCAATCCATCTCATTGGGATCTTCCTGTTTTTCTTCAACCCTCCACTTGATCAAAGATAATATCATTCTCAAGGGATTGGTCCCTTCTGATAGTATCTTCGAAGTATGAGAGATGAAGTCTGGGCATCTAGCCTTCCAAGGATCAATTCTGGCTTTACTTCTTCCAACAAAAATCAATTTGTTATTTTGTCAGTCTATGATACTTTTAATATTCTTCTTCAGTACCATAACTCAAATGCATCAATTCTTCTACAGTCTTCCTTATTCACTAACTGTCCAATTTTCACATACTATTATTGTAAAGTTGTCTGTTTCTTTATTCAGTTCTATTAGAGTTTGGTTTATGTATTTAGAGGTTCTTTCATTGGGAACATAGATAGTTATTATGTTTTTGCCTTCTTTGTTCAATTGGCCCTTTAATCATGAGATAAAGTCCTTCTTTGTCTTGTATACTGGTTTTTGCCTTAGTCTTTTTTTTATCAGGAATGAGTATTGCCACTCCTCATTTTTTGTTTGACATTAGCTTGCTATGTTTTTTTCATCCTTTGATTTTTAATCTAACTTTGTCTTTGTGAGTAAGGTGATCTCTTGTAAACAGCATATTGAATGATCCTGTTCTCTTATGCATTCTGCTACTCTCTGTCTCTTGACTACTACATTTAATCCATTGACATCCTGTTATTACCAATGGTGGTAGTGATGCTTATGTGTGTGAAGTATGTTCCAATTCATAGCAACCCCTGTACAGAGTTTCTGAGGCTGTCACCAAACTTTTTATAGGAGCAAAAAGCCTCATCTTTCTTCCATGGAACAGCTGGTAGTTTTGAACTGCTGACCTTGAAGTTAGCAGCTTGACTCATAACCACAATGCTGCCAGAGCTCCTTGTAATTACAGATAAGCATGAATTAAATGCAATAATTTTGCTCTGTGTGTGTGTGCGATGCTGCTGGTTTCTTTGTTCCACATAATTTTCTGTGCTGAGTTCATTTTGTTTGTTCATTTTCTTGTCAATTTCTTTATTGCTGTGTTTTTAATGTTTATTAAATATTTCTGGTTTTCCCTTTCCTTGACTTGATGTGAAAGTGCATTAATTTTCTTTGAGGCTACCTTGTGATTTATTAATTTCCTCCCCAGTTGAGAATAGTCTGTTTTAGCTTGAAATCTACTTTATTTCCTTGCCATTTGGAAATTCTGTAACTGTACTTTTCATTCTTTTTGCTTTGTAGTTGTCTTCACTATATATTAATATCTCTGGTTCCCTTTTTTTCAGTCTTGTACATTTGTTTTACTTTGGATATTTCTGTATCTGGATTGAATTATGGATGATGTTGCTGTGTATAACAACAAGTTGTTGTTTTCTGTTAGTTCTCAGTGCAAAGGATTCCTTTAGTATTTTTTTGTCAACTTGATCTGGTTATTAAAGATTTCTTTCATTTCTGTCTATCTGGAACTGTTCTAATTTCACCGTCATATTTGAAGGACTGTTGTACTAGGTCCTGTTCCATCCTCACAACTGTTATCACACTTGAGTTCATTTCTGCTGTCTCTGTGCCACTCCATCTCATTGGAAGTCTTCCTCTTTGGCTGACCCCCACTTTACCAAGCATGATGTACTTCTCCAGGAACTGGTCCCTTCTGATAATGTATCTGAAGTTTGAGAGATAAAGTCTTGCCATCTTGGCCTCCAAGGTGCAATCTGGTTGTACATCTCTGAATGTATATTTGTTTGTTCTTCTAGCAGTCCATGGTACTTTCAGTATTCTTCTCAACACCACAACTCAAATACACCTTTTCTATGGTGTTCTTTTTTCATTGTCCAACTTTCTCATGCATATGAGGCTATTGAAAATACCATGGCTTGGGTCAGGTACACCTTGGTCCTCAGACTGATATATTTAGTTTTGAACACTTGAAATAGGTATTGTGCAGCAAATTTTCTGAAATAAGTTATTTGATTTCTTGACTGCTGCTTCCATGAGTGTTGATAATGGATCCAAGTAAAATGAATATTTGACAATTTCAATATTTTCTCTACTTGAAGTTACTTATGATGTTATTATTTATTGGTCCAGTGGTGAGGATTTTTGTTTGCTTTGAAGTACAACTCATACCAAAGGCTGTGGTCTTAGATCTTCATCAGCAAATATCTTAAATCTTATTTGCTTTAAGCAAGCAAGTTTGTATCACTTGCATATCACAGGTTATTAAGGCATATTCCTTCAATCCTGATGCTATGTCCTTCATTATATAATCAAGGTCTTCAGTGTATTTTCTTAGCATATAGATTGAATAAGTATAAAAAAAAAATACAACCCTGGCACATACCTTTCTTGATTTTAAACCATTCAGTATTCCCTTCTTCTGTTAGAATGACTGCCTCTTGGTCTGTGTACTGGTTCCTCATGAGCACAATGAAGTGTTCTGGAATGCCCATTCTAAACAATGTTATTCATACCTTGTCATGATCTACACATTTGAAAGCCTTTGTATAGTTAATAAAGCACAGGTAGTCATCTTTCAGGTATTCTCTGCTTTCAGCCAAGAGCCATCTGATGTCAGCAATGATATCCCTCGTTCCATGTCTTCATCTGAATCTGTTTTGAAACCCTGGAAGTTCTGGATCAATATACTGTTGCTACTGGCTTGAAATATTTTAAGCAATATTTTACTTGCATGTGATATTATAGACATTGTCCAATGATTTCTGCATTCTATTGGGTCACCTCTCTTTGGGATGGACACAAATATGGAACTCTTCCAATCAATTGGCCAGGTAGCTGTTGTCCAAATTTCTTGGCATATGAGTGAGTGCCTCCAGTGCTACATTCATTTGTTGAAAGATTTCAAATTTGCATGGACATCAATGTCCAGAGCCTAGTCCTTTATTAATGCTGTCAGTGAGTATTGGGCCTCTTCCTTCACTGGCTTTAAATTTGAATAACAGTGGTATTAACTGATCTTCGTTGTATGTGTATGAATATTACCCTATCTCAGATAGCATCACACCTTAAGATAGATTTGATATCTCATGACTAAAGGGTCATAATAAATATGTATGCTCACAATGAGAGAGTACCAAGATATATAAAGCAAACCCTACTAGAATTGAAGAAAGAAATAGACAAATCTACAATTATAGTGGGAGATTTTAATACACAACTTTCAAAAAGGAATAGAACAACCAGTAAGAAACTCAACAAAGATACAGAGGAACTAAACAGCACAATCAACCACACTTGACCTCATAGATGTGTACAAAGTATTCAACCCAACAATAGCACAATACACATTCTTTTCCAGTGCACATGGAACATTCTACAGAATTGATCATGTGTTAGGTCACAAAGAAAACCTCCATATATTTAAAAACATCAAAATACTACAAAGCATCTTTTAGGACCACAATGCTATAAAACATCAAAATACTACAAAGCATCTTTTAGGACCACAATGCTATAAAACTAGAAATCAACAATAAGAAGACCAAGAAAGAACCAAAATTAACACACTAACACAGCATCTACAACAATTAGAAACAGACCAACAGAGGGAACCTACAGCCACCAAAAGAAAAGAAATAATAAAGGTTAGAACAGAAATAAATGAGATAGAAAACAGAGAACTATAGAAAGAATCAACAGGACAAGAAG
>NW_006408575.1:10465062-10466217 GCF_000296735.1 Chrysochloris asiatica | reverse complement strand
TGACAAACCACTGGCAAACCTAACAAAAGAAAAGAGAGAAAATGCAAATAACAAGCATTAGAAACCACATGGGCGATGTCACAACAGAACCAAAGGAAATCGAAAGGATAATAACAGAATACTATGAAGCGTTGTACTCCAACAAATTTGAAAACTTAGAAGAGATGGATACATTTTTAGAAAAACACGACCTACCTCAACTTACAGTGAGTGAAGTAAAAAACCTGAACAGACCCATAACAAAAGCGTAATTGATCAGGTCATCAAAAAACTCCCAATCAAAAGAAATCCTGGCCCAGATGGCTTCACTGATGAGTTCTACGAAACATTCAGCAACGAGCTGTTACCAATTCTATTCAAATTATTCCAGAATATAGAGGATGATGTAAAACTTCCTAAAAATATATTTTATGAAGCAAGCATAATCCTCAGCCCAAAATCAGGGAAAGATATCGCCAAGAACGAAAATTATAGACCAATATGCCTCATGAACATAGACACAAATATTCTCAACAAAATCCTAGCCAACAGAATCCAGCAGCACATCAAAAGAAATAATACATCATGATCAAGTGGGATTCATATCAGGGATGCAAGGATGGTTCATCATTAGAAAAACAATCAATGTAATCCACCATATAAGTAAGAAAAAAGGAATCACATGATCATATCGATTGATACAGAACAGGCATTTGGCAAAACCCAAAACCCATTCCTGATAAAAACCACTCAACAAAGTAGGAATTGAAGGGGAAGTCCTCAACATAATTAAGCAGTATATATATGGCGCTGTGGGTTAATGTGTCAGACTGCAAAGCCATTTGAACTGCAGGGTTGGCAGTTCAAGCTCATTAGTTCTCGTTGGAAACCTATACAGGGTCGCTATGGGTCAGAATTGGCTCAACGGCACTTTACAACAACAATAATACAAAACCAACAGCTTACATTACTGTCAATGGAGAGAAACTGAAAACCTTCCCTCTACAAATGGGAACCAGACAAAGATGCCCTTTGTCACCACTACTATTAAATATTGTGTTGGAAATCTTAGAGCTATACAGCAAGATAGGGAAATTAAAGGCATCCAAATTGGCAAAGAGGAAGTAAAATTCTATTTTCAGACGATATGATCCTATACATAGAAAACCCCAAAGA
>NW_006408575.1:10428157-10464112 GCF_000296735.1 Chrysochloris asiatica | reverse complement strand
GTAGTGGTTACGAATCGGGCTGCGAACCTTAAGGTCAGCGCTTCGAAACTACCAGCCGCTCCGCGGGAGAAAGATGAGGCTTTCTACTCCAGTAAAGATTTACACCCTCAGAAACCCTGTACAGGGTCGCTATGAGTCGGAACCAACTTGACGGCACTTAACAACAACAACAACAATTCAGGGCATACACAGACTACCAAAGTTTTTGATAATTACACAAACAAAAGTAGACAAAATAGATATTTGGGACATATTAGAAATTAAAAACATGTGCATCAAGAGACAGAATAATTGCTATCAGGACTGACTGTGAGGGTTGGAAATGTAAAGGTAGACATTTTGTAACAAAAGGAGGGAAGTGGTTGATTTTGCTGTCGAGGAGCGGAGGTCCCTGGGACCATCAAGGGAGAAGAGCAGAGTGCAGCACCCTACCCAGAGAAACAGTGAAACCAGAGATGGAGGCAGAGACAATAACATGGAAGATGTAGTGACTGGTGACTTTAGACCCAGGGAGGGAGGGAGGGGCTGTGTGCTGACATCTGGGGGCCAGGCTTGAGGAATATACCCTTTAGATGTTTGATGATGCATGAAGGGGATTGTAACCATGGCAATGAAATGAAATATGATGGGATGAATATAAATCTAATGTTCTCCCATGTAAACTATCACTTAATTCACAATTAACACTTAAACAAGAAAAATAAAAATGACTTAAGAGCGACTCAAAATCCTGGGACTCAGCCTTAAACTGTTAGGATTCATTTTCTGCCACACTCGATTGGCAGAATCAGGTTTCAGGAAGATTTTGCCATGTTGGAGTGGTAGGCCAAATCTAACAATGGGATTCAGAAAAGAAAAATATAAGTCCTATATTCAGTGCAAAAACTGTTCATGTGTCAAATGGAGCTGTGACTTTAAAGTGGATTCACAGTGTGATATGATTGATTAGAGTATCTGATTTCGTGTTGGAATGTGTAAACACAAGTAGCGTGCTAAGGACAAAGGAACAAAATGGCAGGGCCCATTTCCTACAAATCGTTCAGAACATCTGAAGTCTTGGATACAGAGTTCTGCACAGATTGGAATATTTCAAACCCTGACTTTCTCCCTCAAAAGTACATGGTTCTTGAATGCCCAAACTTGCAGATAATACCCAATTTGACCTAACTTTGATGGCTTGATGATCAGAACTCAAATAGAGGAAGATAAAAATTTTAATAAAGGAAACAAGTATAAATTGCTACAATTTGAGAAATTTGAGGAATACTTATGGATGTAGTAGCTCAAAATATCAACTGAGAGGTAAGGAATATTCACAACAAGGATCAATCTTATCCCCTCTCTACACAAGCTTGATGTTGTTGTTATGTGCCATGGAGTCGGTTCCAACTCATAGTGACCCTGTACAGGGTTTCCAAGGTTGTAAATCTTTATAGGAGCAGAAAGCCTCATCTTTCTCCCACGGAACAGCTGGTGATTTCGAACTGCTGACTTTGAGGTTCACAGCCTGATTTGTAACCACTACACTACCAGAGCTCCTTACACAAGGTTGATAGGGATGGGCAACTTAGACATTGGCTACCTAAAATGGGGTGGTGGTGGTGCTATAAAGGCACAAAGTGACTGGCTTACAAGGTTTTAAGAGGGAGTTTAATTTCAGAGTGTGCAGGGGAAGGTAGAATCCCCTCTGAATAGTTTTCATCTTGTCTAGATGGCTCTGGTGAAAGGAGATGGGGATAAGATTCTTATGATTCAATAGTGAATAATTGTTGTTGTGACTAATTGCGATTGTCACAACTGTAAAGGTTGTGACAAAAAGGGGGGGATAGTTAATCTTACAACTGTAAAGTTTTGTAACAAAAGGGGGAAATAGTTAATCTTACAGCCCAGAAACAGAGGACCCTAGGACCATCAAGGGAATAGAGCACGAGCAGAGTGTGGGACCCTATTCAGAGAAGCAGCGACACCAGAGATGGCGACAGAGATTATGACATGGAAAGATAGAGCAGCTGAGGACTCCAGACTCATGGGAAGAGAGGGACTGAGTGCTGGCAGCTAGGAGGTAGACTTGCAGAATGTGCTCTTTGGTTGTTTACATGATTATATATTCCAGAATGTTTTTTGTGTACATCAAAAAACAGAGGGAATAGAAGCGAATATTGTTGAATGAAGATTCATGGAGGGGATTGTAATCATTGCAATGAAATGAAATATGATAGGATGAGTGCAAAACTGATGTTTTCCCACGTAAACTATCAATCAATTCATAATAAAAGCTTAAAAAAAGAGATTTGAAATGTTCTTTTTCATGATGAATGTGATGGCATTCCTCTTCAATTTGTCACTCCTGGACTAGTAATCCATGTGATTGTTGGATTCTGAATGGCCAATCCTAGTCAATTTTCAGCTCACTCTTGGTGTGACACTGTAGGATAAGCACTGGATTGAAAGGTCAGTTTGAACCACAAATTTGATGGTTCTAATTCATCAGCTGCTCCTTGGAAACCCTATACAGGGTTACTATGAGTCAGAACTAACTTGATAGCACTGAACAACAGCAACATTGATATCTAGGATATTGATGTGTATTCATTCCATTTAATTTGTATGTTCCATGTTCCAATTATTAATGGATGTTTACAGGTGTTTCTCCTTGTTTTGAATTGTGTCCCATCAACAAATGAAGGTCCCAAAAGCTCTACTCCATTTGTGTCATTAAGGTGAGCTCTACTTTGAGGAGGCAGCTCTTCCCTAATCATATTTTGAGTGCCTTCCAAATTTAGGAACTCGTATATGGTACAATATCTTACAGCATTCTGGTGTAATTCATAATGTTTTAATAGTCAGTAGACTGGGACTATGTCACAATGTTCACTAATTTTCAAAAGGTTATCATTAGCTAAATATACAGACGTAGTCCGCCTCACTTTTTTCTAGTCTTAGTCTGAATGTTTAGTTGAAACCTGTACACTATGGGTGATCCTATTGGTATTTAAAATACTAGTGGTATAGCTTTCAACATTACAGTCATATGCAAGCGACAATTGTTGGATAAACTGACAGATGAGTGATGGGGAAAATTAATACAAAAACCAAAAAAGAGGCAGTGTTTCTTTCTGTTGTTTATAGGGTAGTTATGAGTTGGAACAGGCTGGATGACACCAAAGAACAATAATTCACCTTGATCGGTCTTGAACTTTAAACTCTATCTATTCCGCACCATGTGGTGACAAATATTTGCTTACATTTTTAGGTTTCTAGTTGCCTTGCCTCCCTCCCCTCCACTCCCTAGTGTTTTACAGTCTTGCTCTGCATAACGCAGTTTAGAATCTGAGAGGAATTGCTTCTTTATGCCCTAGGTGATTCTCTTTTTACTGAGACTTTGTCCTTAAGTCTCAGATGCTTTTGTAGCCTTGAATGCTGACCTTTTTCTATTCAGGATAGTAAGAGTGCCATTTTCTATCTGAGCTCCCTATCCACCTGCACTACAAATTGGAACATGCTCTCAGGGGAGAAGAAAAATCCAGAATGATTTTCCCACTTTCAGAATCTCTCCAAAATCATAGTTCCCCATGTTCTGGCATTGATTTCTCTATAATGCCTTCAAATTTTTTATTTTTAAAAGCATTTTGTACAGATTTCCTAGTTGTATTTGGCAGCAAGATTAGTCCAGTAGAAGCTACTTTTTCATGGCAGGTTTTGAGTCTTTCATTTCTATTTTAAATGAAGAAATTGAATTTTAGAAAAGTTTTGTAATTTGTTGATGGTCTAAAAGCTTGTAATTGGGAGAGCTTGCATTTAAGCATAAGTCTTTCTGATTCCCCAGCCTATATTTTCATCAGTTAAGCTCTGCTCTCTCTTTATCATAAAAATTGCTATGTATTGAGTGTCTATCAGGTGGCAGGCAGTGTTAGCTGCCTCTCAAATATCTCTGATCTTTGCAAAAACACCTATTAAGTAGGTAGTGTTATCCCTATTTTGCAGAAGTGTAAACTGAATGCAGAGTTTAAGTCTTCTTCTAGTATATTGAAAGCATAAACGGCCATACTGGCTTTGAACCTAACTCTTCTAGGCTCAAAATCTCTGTATCCTTCAGTACCTTCATAGTAGTAACTTTTAGATGCACAAACTTGTCCAATAGCTTCTCTGAGCTCTGGCATTCTAATTTGTAACATAGGAAATTAATTATTGTTTGGATGTTTTCATAATGTTACTTTCATTTGCAAAAGAGATTATAAGTAGGAAGACTTACTCTGAAGTCACATGGTATTTCATAGACACCAGTGCCAATTGGTGGACATTAACTTTAGCTCATCCAATACTATTATTATCTTAATTTTCCCCTCTCAATACTATTATTACTTTAATTTTTATTTTATTGACTCAATTTAAACAAATATGAATTCAGCAACTACTATATGCTTAGCATTGCAGGGAAAATAAGCAAATACTTGTCTGCAGCTCAGATTTTGTCTTCTATGCTGTGTTTCAATAGTCTCATTAGAGAAACCAAGATGTACAGGCCTGTGATTATTATAGTACAAAAGAAGCGAATAGAACAAAAACTATAAAAAAGCATAAAGAAGTACTAAAATATGTGGCCCAGTAACTTCTGTTTAGATATTTAAGAAAGGGAGGAAAAACTTTCAGAAGTTGTGCTTTACAATGGGGTTGCTTGAATTTGAATTCAAGTTTTATTTCTTCCTAGCAGTATGACCTTTGTAGTCCTGGTTAGGCACTGCAGGTTAATGCACTGGACTGCAAACTTAGTTTGAACCACAAGATCAGCAGTTCAAGTTCACCACCCACTCCTCCGAAACCCTATAGAGGGTCACTATGAGTCAGAACTGAGTACGTGACATGTATCAAAAAACAGCAAAAACATATGACCTTTGGAGTCCTGGTGTGCTACTGTAGGGTAAGCATTTGACTGTTAATCTCAATGTTGGCAGTTGAAATCCACCAGCCACTTCTGGAAACCCTATACAGGGTCACTATGAGTCAGAAATAACTTGATGATACTTAGCAACATATGACCTTTGGCAAATTTTGTACACTTCTAAATCTTGTTCCTCATCTATAAAATGCAGATTATATTAGAACCGCCAATGAGATGGATTGGCCAAGTGGCAACAGTAGTGAGGTTGGTCCAGGATTGGGCAGTGTTTTGTTCTGCTGTGCATAAGGTCACTATGGGTTGGTACCAACTCTATAGCACCTAACAACAACAACTTGATAGAGATATTTGAGTAGTTTATCCTATAAGTATTTAATTGGGGGGGTCTTCCTCTTTTTCTCTGACCTTCCACCTTACCAAACATGGTCCCTTCTGACAATATGTCCAAAGTATGAGAGATGAAGTTTGGCCATCTTGGCCTCCAAGGAGCACTCTGGCTGCATGTCTTCCAAAATGGATCTGTTGGTAATTTTTGGCAGCCCATGGCACTTTCAATATTCTTCTCCAACACCACAACTCAAAGGCATCAATTCTTCTACTGTCTTCCTTATTCACTGTCCAGCTTTTGCATGCATATGAGGTTACTGAAAATACCTTAGAAAAACAGGGCTCTGGGATATAGGGATTGTGAAATGGTTGGAAAGCGCAAAAGGGGGAAAATAATGATAAGATGCTTGGCTGTCTTTTGAATCTTGGTTTCTCTTTCATACGATTACATAATAGACACTGGGTGGGGGAGAGGAATAGCCAGAAATATCACCATATAATGCTTGTAAGTTCGTTTTCTGCCTATAACTGATTGGAATATCTAAAATGGGGATACAACATGCCCAGTGAAAGAAGCTACCTGCAGAGCCTTTGCATTGCATAAGACCATAGGTGAACTCCTGAGCCCCATCACAGAATCTTATGAGGTGGGAAATTCCCACTTGAAAGGGCAAGCAGACCAGTCTGGAGTGGCTAGAAGAACAGAAGATACTCATTGAAAAAAAGACGGTCAGGAAAAATGCAGAAGAATAACAGCAGTCTGACAGATTACTACAAGAACAAGCAAGTTGTTCACCCAGGAGCCATCAAGGCAAGTGGTTGGGTCCCCTGAGGGCAAACCCCCTGCCAAGACTAAGACTCAGTGGGAATACACGAGCAGACATGTGCTTGGATTGGTGACCATGTGAGTCACCGATAAGGGGAAGTGGGGAAAAAACAACAATGAAGCACCAAGCTAAGCCCTATACTGTTCAATAGACTCCTGTAAAACCCGGATGGAGACCTGGTTGGCCAGCAGTGTGGCAAGACCTGGGGACTTATCGGCCTAGATTCAGTGACATAGCCACAGAGGACTAGAGTGGAGAGTGAAGCATCCAGCTGATAACAAGAGAGGACATATGCATAAGAACACCCACACTTGCAGATAATACCCACTTCACCCGGCTTCAATGGCTGGATGAACAAAGCTCAACTAGAAGAAGAAAGAAGAGGAAAAAAAGAGTAATCTGATACAATTTGATGAACTTGACCTACACTTATGGATGTAGTAGCTCAAAAGAGGGAACAAATCTTTACAGCGAGGATCATTCCTACCCACTCCATACACTGAGTAGACAGGGATGGGCAACTTGGACATTGGCTACCCAAAGTGGGGGGTTACAAAGGCAACAAGTGACTGGCTTACAAGCTTTCAAGAGGGAGCCTTGATCCAGAGAATGAAGAGGAAGGTAAAACCTTCACTGAGTAGTATCCAATCTGTCTGGGCAGGGCGGATGAAAGGAGATGGGGATAGATCTCTTGTACAATAGTGAATAATTGCTATCAGAACTGACTGTGAAGGTTGGAAATGTAAAGGTAGAGGTTGTGTAGCAAAAGGAGGGGAGTGATTGACTTTGTAGTCTAGGAGTGGAGGTCCCTGGGACCATCAAGGGAGAAGAGCAGAGTGTGGGACCCTACCCAGAGAGACAGTGATGCCAGAGATGGAGGCAGAGATGATGATGTGGAGAGATGGAGTGGCTGGGGATTCTAGACCCAGAGAGGGAGAGGTGCTGTGTGCTGACAACTGGGGGTCAGGTTTGTAGGGTATACCCTTTGTAAATGATCACATAATTCATAATAAAACATTGAAAACATTATTAGAAAAAAAGGCTGGGCTTACTAGTCAGAAAGAGACTGGGGTGGGGAGAACCTGAGACTATGGTCCTTGACTCCCCTTCAAGTCAGGAAAGGAAATCACCCTCTTGGCTCAGTTTCCAGCCAAGCAAAAGATAGGTATATAGGGAGGACAACACTAGTAAGGTATGCTCACCATTGAATGGTCAATCATTCGAAATTGAAAGGACAGCATTCACCAAAGAATGAAGGTAGGTGGAATAGAAATAGGAATCATAGGATGGAAGTGGGTTAGCTGCTGTTGCATGGAGGAATTGCAATAATTCAGATGAAACCAAGTGTATGGTTTTTTAAATATAAGACTGATGATCTTGTCTGTAAACCTTCACTCAATTCACTATACATTTTTTTAAAATAAGAAAAATATACTTTATTTAAATTAATTTTGGGTAAATGGTACTTTGAGGGTACAGATAGCAACTAACCACTTAGAGAAGTTAGGGAAGGGTTCCCAAAGGTGCTTAACATTTGTTCTGCTACTTTAAGCCTTAGTAGAAATTCACCATGTAATAAAAATAGAAAGGTTATTTTATTCAGATGAAACAGCATAATCAAAGCCTCACAGCACAGAGGATTTGGTGTCTGTTGGCAGATATTCCAATAGTCTGCAGTTGTTAATGAAAACCTGCCAGAATCCAGGAAATGCGAATGGAGAACAATAAATTAATGTAACCAGTAGTTTGGAAATAGAATTTCCATGATTTCATGGCAAATCAAGTGGAATAATACTTGGCACTCTGCCTGTTACATAGTAAATCCACAGTAAAGGGAAATGGTTGTTTCAATTGCTGATCATTGAGTACAAAGTTGATGCCGACATTTCTCACTTGGTAACAGGATAGAAGTTGAGACCATCTTCTGCAATGACAGGGGAACTGGAAGAAGTTGTTGAGGTTTTTTTGTAAACTTTTAATTGTGACTTGAGTGAAGGTTGACAGACAAGATCATCAACTTTACATTCAACTGATTATAGGCTTTGTTTCATCTCAATGATTAAAATTTTCTCTCTGCAATAACAGGTATCCTACTTCCTCTCTGTGCCTTCCCTTTTACATCTTATATTTAAAAAATGAACAAATAAACATTATTTGATGTACACATACAAAACAAAAAAATACACATTCATTTAAATGTCCTAAGGGCATATTCTGCAAGCTAGCCTCTTGTCTGCATGCACACAGCCTTATTCAGTCCATGAGTCTAATACCCACAACTGCTCTATCTTTCCATGTCATCCTCCCTGCCACTGTCTCTGCTATTGTCTAGCTAGGATCTCACATTATGCTTATGTTCTTAATTCTTGATGGTCCTGGGGTAATCTGTTTCTGAAATGAAATATTAACTACTCACCCCTTTTATTGCACATTTTTTACAATTAATAACTGTGACTATCATAATTAATTCTACAAACAATTACAATTGAATCATAAAACCTATCAGATCCATCTGGAGAAGAGGAAAGCTACTCAGTGGGGATTCTACCTTAACCCCCTAATTCAGAAACTAAACATACTCATAAAAACTTATAAGCCAGCTACTTCATGCCTGTATATCCCCTCCATTTTTGATAGCCAATGTTTGATTGCCCATCCCTATTAACTCAGTGCACTGAGGAAACAAGACTGTTCTTTGATATGAAGAATCCTTCCATTCTGGTTGAAATTTTTAGCAACTGCATCCATAATAAAATGTCCAGTTCATCAAATTGTAGCAATTTATACTTGTTAATATTAAGCATCTTAATTTTCATCTGGTCGCGTTCTGGTCAGCTAACCATCCAAGCTAGGTCATATGGGTACTAGCTGCCAGTTTGGGAGATTGTGCATGCTTCCCTGCATGTCAGACCAATTGGCTGTTTTGTTCTGAGCTATAGCTCCCAGTGGCTAGGATAGTGCCCATAAGTTTGGGAGCTCATTTGTTGTTGTTGTTAGGTCCCATCGAGTCGGTACCGACTCAGAAACCCCATGCACAACAAAATGAAACACTTCTCGATCCTGGGCCAACCTCACAATTATTACAATTCTTGAACACATTGATGCTGCCACTTGCCAATCCATCTTGCTGGGGGTTTTCCTCTTTTTCTCTGACCCTCCACCTCACCAAACATGATATCCTTCTCCAGTATGAGAGACGAAGCTTAGCCATCCTGGCCTCCAAGGAGCACTCTGGCTGCACTTCTTCCAAAACAGATCTATTGTTCTTTTGGCAGTCCATGGCACTTTCAGTATTCTCCTCCAACACCACAACTCAAAGGCATCAATTCTTCTATGATCTTTCTTATTCACTGTGCAGATTTTGCATCCATATGAGGTTATTGAAAATACCATGGCTTGGGTCAGGCGCACCTTAGTCCTCAAGCTGATATCTCTGTTCTTCAACACTTTAAAAAGTTCCTGTGCAGCAGATTTGCCCAGTGCAATACGTCGTCTGATCTCTTGACTGCTACTTCCGCGAGTGTTGTTATTTGATCCAAGAAGAATGAAGGGAAGAGAAACATTTCATAATAATAGGCAGGGGAAACCAATATCTCTTCTCCTTCCTTACCCATTCAGCCCATATCTATCCATGTATCTACTCACAGAGCACTGTTGTTCCAAGGTTGTGTATAAATCACTATTTATTGTTATCCCATTTAGCCATGCATATCTCCCTAAGATTTCCTCTATCTTCATTGTTCATTTGCCACCCTCCCTCTTCTTGTACATTGCCCTCCCCCTTCTTTTATATTACTCTCCCCATCACCTGAGCTTACATGTGTCTACTCTCTAACCAGTGAATTACATTCCCCTCCCAACCACCTCTGGTAACCATCAAAAACTGTTTCTTTTAGTCTGGAAAACTTTTCTTAAGCTTTTACAATAATAATGGTCTCATAGGAATCCCAGTGTGGTGCTGTGGGTTAATGCGCCAGACTGCAAAGCCATTTGAACTGCAAAGTCAGGGGTTCAAGCGTACCAGCTACTCCTCAGAAACCCTATACAGGGCCGTTATCGGTCGGAACAGACTCTACGGCACTTAGCAACAACAACAACAAACAATATTTGTATTTCTGATAGAATAATTTTATTCAGCTTAATGCCTTCCAGGTGCCTCCATGTTATGAGATGTTTTGCAGGCTCATCATTATTCTTCAAAGTTGCATAGTATTCCATTGTGTGTATGCACCAAAGTTTGTTTATCCATTCTTCCATTGATGGGCACTTAGGCTGTCTCCAGCTTTTTGCTATTGTGAATAAGTGCAGCTATGAACATTGGTTTGCGTCTATTCGTCTTATGGCTCATATTTCTTGTGGGTAAATATTGGTGTGTATATATATTTGTTTCCTGGCTCATATTTTTTGTGGATATATACCCAGTAGAGGTATTGCTGGGTCACAATTATTTCTATTTACAACTTTCTGAGGAAGCACCATACCATTTTACACAGTGGTTGAACCATTTTACAGCTCCACCAGCAATGCAGGAGAGTCCTAGTCTCTCCACACCCTCGCCAGCATTTATTTTCTGTTTTTTTGAACTTTTCTGTTAAGGCTGTTGTGATATGATATATCAGTGTTGTTTTGATTTGCAGCTCTCTAAGCACTGGACTGCAAGTTCGGTTTGAACTGCAAGGTTGGTGTTGGTAACACCATACAGGGTTGCTATGAGTTGGAACTCAACTGATAGCACTTAACAACACAACAAATAGCTAATGATCATGAACATTTCTTCATATGTTTGTTGGCTGCCTGAATGTCTTCTTTAATGAAGTGTCTGTTTATGCTCTGTGCCCATTTTTTACTTGGGTCGTTAGTCTTTTTCTCGTAGAGGTGTTGTAGTTTTCTATAAAATTTTGAGATTAGTCCATTGTCTGATACGTCATTGCAAAAAAAATATTTCCCAGTCTGTGGGCTCCCTTTTTACTCTTTTGGTGAAATCTTTTGTCTCATTTAACTTTCTAATAAGTTCCAGTCATCTATTTTGTCTTCTATTGATTATGTGTGTGTGGTGTGTTTTTTTTTTACAATGTTTGGTAGTTTATGTATGCCAAGTATTAGAGCCCCTAAACTTATCCCCATTTTTCATCGATGATCTTTATCATCCTAAATTACACATTTCAGTGTTTGATCCATATTGAGTTTGTTTTTGTATATGGTGTGAAATATGGGTCTTGTTTCATTCTTTTTCAAATTGATTTCCATTTTTTTCCATCAGCATTTGTTTTTGGCCCTGTGTCAAAAATCAGTTGACTGTGTGTGGATGAATTTACTTCTGCATTTCCAGTTGTATTCCACCCATCTATGTATCTTTCATTATACCAGTACCAGGCTATTTTGACCACTGTTTCTGTGTAGTAAATTTTGAGATCAAGGAATGAGAAGCCTCCAACTTTGTTCTTTTTCTTAAGCAGTACTTTGCTTATCAAGGTCTCTTTTCTTTCCATATTAAATTCATGATCATTTTCTCCATCCCTTTAAAGAACGTTGTTGGAATCTGGGTTAGGATTGTGTTATATCTGTAGACTGCTTTGGTTAGTATTGATGTTTTAACAATGTTAACTATTCCTATCCATGAGCATGGTATATTCTTCCATTTTAGTATATCTCTTTTGGTGTCTTGTTGAACTGATTAGTTGTTTTCTTTGTATAGGTCTTTTGTTTCTCTTATTAGATTTATTCCTAAGTATTTCATTTGGTTGGCTGTTGTAAATGGTATTGCTTTCCTAATTTCCTTTTCAGAGTTGTCATTCTTAGTACAGAGGAATCCAACTGATTTATGTATATTGATTTTGTACTCTGCCATTTTACTGAATCTTCCAGTGAGTTCCAATAATTTTCTTGCTGAGTCTTTGGGATTTTCTATGTATAGGAACATACCATCTGTAAATAGAGAGTGTTTTACTTTTTTGTTTGCCTATTTTGGTGCCTTTAGTTTACCTATCATGTCTTAGAGCTCTGGCCAAGACTTCCAACACTATTGAATCAGAATGGTTATAATGAACATCCTTGTGTAGTTCCTGTTTGCAAAGGTAATGCTTTGTTTCTTTCCATTGTGAGTGATGCTGCCTGTTGGTTTTGTATATATGCTCTTAATTGTGTTGAGGAATTCCCCTTAAATTCTTACTTTGTTTTTGTCAAGAATCGGTGTTGGATTTTGTCAAATGCTTTTTCTGCATCAATTGATATGATCATGTGGTTCTTTTCCTCTTTTATTTGTATAGTAGATTACGTTGACTATTTTTCTTATGTTGAATTATCCTTGCATCCCTGGTATTAATCCCACTTGGTCATGCTGCATTATTTTTTGATGTGTTGTTGAATTCTATTGGCTAGGATTTTGTTGAGAATCGTTGTATATATTCATGAGGGATATTGGTCTATAATTTTCTTTCTTAGTGATGTCCTTGTTTGGTTTTGGTTACTTCATAAAATATGTTATGTTAGGAAGTTTTCCATCCTTTTTTATATTATGAAGTAGTTTGAGTAAAATTGGTCTAAGCTCTTTGAATATTTGTTAAAATTCACTAGGAAAGTCATTTGATCCTCACTTTTTTGTTGTTGTTGGTAGTTTTTAATGACCTGATCAATTTCTTCTTTTTTTATAGGTCTGTTCAAGTTTTCTGCTTCACTCTGTGTTAGATTAGATAGGTCATGCTTTTCTAAAACTGAATTTCCTCTAGATTTTCAAATGTTTTGGTGTACAACTCTTCATAGTATTATTCTGTTTCATTTCTGTTAGTTTTGTTGTGATATCACCCATATGATTTCTTATGCATGCTATTTATGTTTTCTCCCTCTTGTCTTTCTTTTTTAACTTTTTATTGTGAATTCAGTGGAAGTTTACAGAGCAGATCTCAAGTTTTATATTCAACAGATCATATACTGTGCTTCATTATATGGCTGCAATCCCCTCCATGCATCAACAATTAACAGTATTTACCTCTATTCACTTTAACCACTGTATTCCTCACTGTGTCTCCCACCACCTTCATCTTTCCTTTGCCAACATCCCTCTGGTTGTATATTGCCTACCCTCTCACTCATGTCAATGCATGTCTATCCTCTAGTGTATGTATCATTTCCTCCTCCCCCCAAAACCATCATAGATCATTTCTTTTATCAAGAAAACCCCCTCTTTTTTTCTTTTTCTTTGATATTTTGTTAGATGTGCAAATGGTTTGCCAATTTTATTAATACTGACAAAGAACTAGCTTCTTGTGGTGTTGATTCTTTCTATTGCTTTTCTGTTTCATTTATTTCTGCTCTAATCTTTAGTTTTTTTTTTGTTTTTTTTTTCTTCTGGGGAACTGTATGTTTACTTTTCTGGTCTTTTTCCAGTTGTTGAAGATGTTATGTTAATGTGTTGATTTGGGTTATTTCTTCCTTTTTGTGTGCATTTATTGCTATAAATTGCCCTCTCAGCACTGCTTTTGTTGTGCCTCATAGATTTTGGTATGTTGTGTTTTCATTCTCATTTGTGTCTAGGGATTTTTAAATTTCACTTTTCATTTGTTCTACTACCCAGTATCTTTTAATCAGGGTGTTAATTCAGTTTTCATGTATTTGATCTTATTTCCTTGATCTTCCTATTGTTGATTTCTAATTTTATAGCATTGTGGTCTGAGAAGATGCTTTGTAGTATTTTGATGTTTTTAAACTTATTGAGATTTGTTTGTGGCCTAATATATTATTGACTCTTCAGAACGCTCCATGTGCACTGGAAAATAATGTGCATTGTTCTGTCGTTGGGTTGAATGCTCTGAACAAATCTATGAGGTCAAGATGATTGATTGTGTTGTTTAGCTCCTCAGTGTTTTTGCTGAGTTTCTTTCTGGTTGCTTTGTTCTTTTTTGAAAGTGGTGTAGTAAAATCTCCCACTATTATTGTAGAGTTGTCTATTTCTTACTTCAATTCTATTAGGGTTTGCTTTATGTGTTTTGATTCTCTTTCATTGGGAGCATAGATATTTATTATTATTATGTTGTCTTGTTCAATTCACCATTTATTCATAAGATTATGTCCTTCTTTGTCTCTAATGCTGGTTTTTGCCTTAAAGCTTATTTTTATCAGAGATTAATATTGCTACTCCTGCTTATTTTTTATTGCAATTAGCTTGATATATATTTTTTCATCCTTAAATTTTTATTCTATTTTTGTCTTTGTGTGTAAGCTGTGTCTCTTGTAGACAGCATGTTAAAACAGATCCTCTTTTCTTATCTATTCTACTACTCCCTGTTTCTTGACTGATGCATTTGATCCATTGATATTCCATGTAATTATCAATAGGTATGGGTTGATTGCTTTCCTGTGCTGAGTTCATTTTCATGTGTGTGCTTTTTTTTTTTTTTTTTGGTCAGTTTCTTCATAATTTAAATTTTTCCAAAATCTTTGTGGATTTTCCTTTTCTTGATTTGATATGAAGGTATATTAAGTTTCTTTGAGATTACCCTGTACTTTATGAATTTCTTCCTCATTTTAAAACAGTCCATTTTATCTTTAAATCTACCTGAACTCCTCACCACCTGGAACTCTGTTACTGTACTTTTCCCTCCCTTCACTTTGTAGTTGTCCTGCTCCTAGACTGACATCTCTGATTTTTATTTTCAGCCCTGTAGTTTTGCTCTATTCTGGACACCTCCATATCTGAACTGAATACTGTATGTTGTTGCCACATAAGGCAATCTCTGGTTGTAGTCTGCTTTCATTTGTTCTCAGTCCAAAGAACTCCTTTTAGTTTATTTTGGAGTATTGGCTTGACATATACAATGTCCTTTAATTTTCATTTATCCTGAAGTGTTCTAGTTTTCCATCATATTTGATGGACAGCTTTGCTGGGTATATGATTCTTGGTTGGCAGTTTGTTTTCTTTCAGTTTTTTATTTGCCTCCCCACTAAGGAGCTCTGGTAGCATAGTGGTTACGAATTGGGCTGTGAACCTCAAGGTCGGCAGTTTGAAACTACCAGCGGTTCCGTGGGAGAAAGATTAGGTAGTCTGCTCCCATAAAGATTTATAGCCTCAGAAACCCAGTGTAGGGTCACTATGAATTGGAACCGACTCCATGGCACATAACAACATCAACACTACTTTCTTGCCTGCATAGTTTTTACTGAGAAATCAGAGCTTAATCTTATTGGTTTTCATTTATAGGTAACATTTCATTTTTTGCCAGCTGCTTTCAGGATTCTTTCTTTATCTTTGATTTTAAAGAGTTTGATTATGATATGTATTGATGATTTTCTTTTGGGTTCTTTCTGTGTTTTTTCTTATCTCTTCCTGTTCTGGAATTCCAATCAGCCATAGATAATTTCTATTCATATTATCCCCCATGAATCTTAGGCTTTCTTCAGATTTTTTTCATTCTTTTTTTCTGTTTGCTCGCCTATCTTACCAGTATTGATTTATTTTCAACCTTGTTAATTCTGACTTCCATTAATTTAGTTCTACACCTTTGTCCTTTCAGTGTATTGTCCATTTTTGATATTTTAGTAATGATCCTCTGGACCTCTTTTTGGGAAGTTTTGTATTGTTTCCAATGCTGTATCTATTTTATTTGCTTGTTCCTGTAGTGCTTTTCTGAATTCTTCCTTGTTTTTCTCCACTTTTATATGAAATATTTGCATGTACCTCAATATCCTTATCCTGAATTATTTTTCAGGTAGTTCTAGTTTCTTTTCTTCCTCAAAAGCATTTTCTAGATCTTCTTCTTGGTCATTTGTTTGGATGACTTTGTCTAGTTTTTTGTGCGTGAACAGAAAATTTCTGCTGCTTTATATTTGTATTAAATTGATAAATGTAGGTTGATGTGTTCTTAGGCATTCAACAATTTCCTCCTGATAGGTGTGATCAGGAGATGAGCATCTCTGTTTACTCTTCATACAGTTCAATTTAGAGTGGTTTAGGCAGATGGTTGCCATCACTATTCTGGTATATACCAGCTGGTATTAGCTCTTGTCCAATTGGTGGGATTGTAGAGCTTACAACTGTGGCTTGGTTGTATGGTCATAGTTGCTATCTTCTGACACATGATGCAAGAAGAAGGAAGACAAAGAATCAAAGAAATAGTCAAGAATACAAAAACAAAACAACAACTAAAAACAGACCTTATAGTGAAAAGAAAAACAAAGCAACAAAAAATCAAAAACAGAACGGAAAGTCATTCTGTTTCTTTCTGTCCATGGTGGTGCCCCCCACCACCTACTGGCTTCTTGCCTTCACAGCCCTCTGGGAAAGTTCAAATTAGCCATGCTATGTCTGGAAAGCCCACACAGACTGCCTGTCTCCTTTACTTCCTTGTCTTTCTTTCTTTTTTTTTTTTTTTCTCTCTATCCTGCATATCCTTCCAACCCTATTGAGAGCCAGTCCAGGGCTGCCCAGGGTTGGCTTTGAAGATTTGGATCAAAGTCTGCCCTAGTAGGGTTATTGTATATAGCTCCCTTGGCTTACAACCACTAAGTGGCTCTGACTGCCTGGAAAGTGAGAGATTCTCTGGGTTGCACGCTGGTCAGAAAAACAAAATAAAATAAATCACACCTTTGTCTCCACAAGCCTCAGGTGTGTTTTTACATTGCAAATATGCTTTCTAGTGTCTAAAGTCATTCATGAACCTTCAAGATGGCTGTGGCAGGTTCTGTCAGCTACAACTGCTCATTAGTCACCTTGTCTCTTGCCACATCTATTAAACTCTGTCCCAGTCAGCACTCAGCCCACTTTTTAATCTGTTCCTCTGGAACACAGAGTTCCAGGACCTCCCCTTGTATCTGCCTTGTCAGGTTTTCCTTATCTTTGCTGCAGAGAGCCTACACAGCCTATACTTGTTGTGAGCTTTCTGTGTCCTGGGAAATTCAAAGTAAGAAAGACAGCTCAACTGGTGATACATATAGATCTAGATGAAATAGCATTTAATTGACAACATGTTTACAAAAATCAAATGCCATTTGAGTGGATGTTTACAACTGGACCACCTGCTCCACTTCAGACTTAATCAGTGGTGTTAAGATGCAGATCAACTGAATCAGAATCTTTGGGGAGTAGGTGGGCATTTTAAGTACCAATGCTTTCTCATTATACCTCCATTTTCTATACATTAAAATATAAGAATTGTTGGCAGTTGGTCTCCATGAACCTTTTTGGAAAAGGAGAGACTTGATGTTAATATGAAAAGGTGGAGAGATGCCAGAATGACTTTCTTAGTATAAGCAAGCCAGGTGCAGAGAAGTGTGGCACAAGTCTCATTTGATGGTCAGCTAGAAACGCATTTCTGGAGCAAGTAGGGAATGTGGATATTAAGACAGAAAAGAGCAATTGAGGCATGATAATAAAAAGTCAATGAGTTCCCTACTTTTGTTTGTTTCTATGAGATATAAGTTGTAATGTTTATATGCACAACACACTATCATGGGCACATGTAGACTTTGATACTGTCTCCCAAATTACATTTTCAGGAAAATAAAGTTATTAGTGCCATAATCTTTCTTATCTGGTATTCATAAAAGAATTTAACAAGTATGCAAGTAATGAGATAAACCACTTAAAGTTCTTAAAACATTATCATTTAGAAGGACAAATAAATCAACCAATTTAATCTTTTCACATTTAAATTTTATTTTAGAAAATAAGTCTTGGGTTTTATTCTTTTAGATGTTCATTGTATTTCCATAAAACTAGAAATAGTCTCTGAAAGAAGAGGCATAAATAAATCCTATGTTGTAAAATAATACATAGAATTTTCCAGCTTATTGTGTTATTAATGTGCATATATTCTTGTAAATTTTGCTTAATCATCACTTCATATTTAATATAATAATGTCTGTGCCAATAATGTATGGATGTTTCTTATACTATGTTTATTTATCCATGTACAAGGAAAAGGGAGATAAACTGCTCACTCTTCTTTCATCAATCTTTGTTGTGTTTCTTATTAAACATTGATGGACCTCTTCAGTGTTGTTAGAAAGTTTATTAGTCATTGGAAAATTCATCTATCCCTTACACTAGTCTGTTAGGTAGAACTGCCCACATGAAAAGCAGCTCAATTATAAGTACTCCTGCATTTTATATGCTTGTGACTCAAACCTATAGTGATTTTTCTCTACCTCGGGCAGTTTAATGTGGATGACATGTCCTCCAGCTCATTCAGTGACTTGGCTTTGTTAAATTAACCCTTTCTCTAATTCTCTTCTGCTCTCTTCATTTGCTGTATTTTAAGCTTGCAACATTGGACTGCTAACCCCAAGGTTGGTGGTTCAAACCTACCAACTGATCTTCAGAAACCTATACAGGGTTGCTATGATTTGGAACCAATTAGATGGCACTTAACAACAACATGGATTGGAATTGACTTGATGGCAGGATTTATTTGTTTGTTTTCTTTTGTTTTAATTCCAAGCATATTATCTAAATTAGGCAAATATCCCTGAAGCAGTTTTTATAAGATGAGGTAATAAACAAAAATTACATATTAAATTTAACCTGGTGGTAAGACTGTACAAAATGGAAATCACTTTAAAATCAAATTCTTAACACTACAGCATTTCCTAATTGTTACAAAATGGAGACTGCTTGTAGGAATTTGAGTCATACAAAATTGCAACTTTACTGGCTAGAAAACGGCATCCATTTTTCTCTAACTTGATAAAGTAGATCAGAATGAATCAGTAACAACTACTTTATTTTAATAATACCCTGTATATATATAAATTAAATACAATGTTTGCAATTTCAGTAATTTAAGTGTTTGTATGTTATGATAGTGCTAATTTTCACAGTGGATGACAACTACCCACAGATCTATGGTAGCTGGCAATAGAGAAATACCTGACAGGGATGTGGCATGATGCAACTGGTATATAATTTGTAAGGAATGCAAGATGCATTGCAAGAGGAGTAGAACAGGAAACCAGTGAGATGATAATTTCAACTGGACCACAAGATCAGTTTGAACCATAAGGTTGGCAGTTCAATTTCACCAGCTGCTCCTCAGAAACCCTATACAGGGTTGATATGACTCGGAACCTACTCAACAGCACTTTTATAACAGCATCAGTTTAAGAAAGGACATTGAGGTGACTTCTGACCTCTGACTTCATAAAGGTAAGGAGAATTAAATGCAACATCAACTCAAGAATGATTTCTATGGAGCAGGGGTCTTTCCTTCTTTACCAATGCTGATATTAGCTGTTCCTCCCAAAACATTCTCTACTTATCTGCTGGGTTCATTGATTCATTGCAATGGCCACACAGGACTCAGACAATACTCATGATTATGGGGCTTATTAGGGAAGTTAACAGGTTACAAGTGAGGAACACAAATGTTCAGGAGACAGTTTTTTGGTCAGGCCAGCCTCTTCCTAGCCTCGTCCATACGTAAGTCTCTCATTTACCTAAGTACCTTGGCCTGACTTCTGTCCTTCTTAGCCAATAATACATAGTTCTTTTATGGCTCCTGATAAATTCCCAAGAGCATGCCATTCTATAAGCCTCAGCCCGAAGCTCTATGGGTCAGCAAACCTGGTTGTTGTTAGGTGCTGTAGGGATGGTACTGACTTATAGCAACCCTATGCACAACAGAACAAAACAGTACCCAGTCCTGCACCAATATCACAATTGTTGCTATACTTGAACTCGTTGCTGCTGCCACTCTGTCAGTCAGTCTCACTGGGATCTTACTCTTTTTCGCTGACCTTCTACTTTACCAAGCATGAGGATCTTCAACAGCGACTGGCCCCTGCTGATAATATGTCTGAAGTAGAAGACACAGAGTCTGGCCATCCTGGCTTCTAAGGAATATTCTCAGAATATTCGGAGCTTTGTTCTTTGGGCCATCACTTTCAGTATCCTCCTTCAACACCTCTTTTGAGAATGTACACAAATATGTATTTCTTCTAATCAGTTGGCTAGGTAGCTGTCTTCAAATTTCTTGGCATAGAGGAGTGAGTGCTTCCAGTGCCAAATCATTTTGTTGAAAGATTTCAATTTGTGTTCCATCAATTCATGAGGCCTGGTTCTTTGACAATGCCTTTGGTGTACCAATGCCTTTGGTGTACTTCAGTATCATTGGCTCTTGATCATATTCTACCATTTAAAATGACTCTATTTATTCCTTCTGTCTTCTTTGATGCTTTCTGCATCATCCAGTATTTTGTCCATAGAATCCTTCAATATTAAAAGTAAAGGATTTAATTTTTCCTTAGTTCTTTAAGCTTGAGGAATGCTGAATGTGTTCTTTTCCTTTGGTTTTCTAACTCCAGATCTTTGCACTTTTCATTATAATATTTGGCTTGTCTTCTTGAGCTGCCTTTTGAAAATTTCTAGTTATCTCTTTTACCTCCTCATTTCTTCCATTTGTGTTAGCATCTCTTCACTGGAGAGCAAGTTGCAAAGTTTCTTTGCATAATCCATTTTGATCTTTTTCTGCTTTCTTGTCTTAATGATATTTTGTTTTCTGACAGTATGATGTTATTGATGTCATCCCACTGCTCTTCTGGTCTTTGGTCATTAGTATTTAATGCATTAATTCTGTTTTTGAGATGGTCTCTAAATTCAAGTGGGTTATGTTCAAGGTCGTATGTTGTCTCTCTTGGACTTGTTTTAATTTTCTTCATCTTCAGGCTCAACTTCCATATGAACAATTGGTGGTCTATTCCACAGTATGTTCCTGGCCTTGTTTCAACTGCTGATAAGGAGTGTTTCCCCTGTCTCTTTCCACAAACATAATTCATTTAATTTCTGTGTATTTCATCTGGTGAAGTCCAAGTGTATCATCGTCTTTTATGTTGTTTAAAAATGGTATTTGCAATGAAGAAGTCATTGGTCTTGCAAAATTCTCCAGCATAGTTTTTATCACCAAAGCCATATTTTCCAACTATGGATCTTTCTCTTTGGTTCCCAACCTTTGCAGTCCAATCACCTGTAACTTTCAACACATCTTGATCGTATGTTTGATCAATTTCAGACTGAAGAAATTGGTTGTTATTATTAAGTGCCATTGCGTCCTTTCCGACCCACAGCAACCCTGTGTAGGGTTTCAAGGAGCAGCTGGTGAGTTTGAACCACTGACCTTGCAGTTCAAATGGCTTTACAGTCTGGTGCATCAACCCACAGTGCCACACCAGGACTTGAAGAAATTGGTAGAATTCTTCAATTTCATCATCACTGGCTTTCGTGCTTTGTGCATAAATTCAAATAATAGTTGTACTAACTGGTTTTCATTGTAGGCATATCGATATCATCCTATCACAGATAGTGTTGAACTTCAAGATAGATCTCGTAATGTTCTTTTTGATGATGAATGTGACACCATTCCTCTTCAATTTGTCATTCCTGCATAATAAACCATATGGTTGTCAGATTCAAAATGACTAATACCAGTGCACTTCAGCTCTATGATACCTATGATTTTGATGTTTATGCTTTTCATTTCCTTTTTTATACCTTTCAATTTTCCTAGGTTCATACTTTGTACATCCCGTGTTCCAATTATTAATGGATGTTTAAATCGGTTTTTTCTCTTTTTGAGTTTTATCCATCAGCAAATGCAGGTCCTAATGCTTTACTCTTCTCACATCATTATGGTCAGCTCTATTTTGAGGAGACATATCTTCCCCAGTGGTTTTTTGAATGCCTTCCAACTTTAGGCACTTGACTCTATCTCTGTGGTTTGGCCAACCTTGCTCTCCAGATTGAATGCCTACAGACACCTCACTCCACAGTGAAGCTTCTGCTAAATGCTCTCAACCTTACTTGCTCCCTGAACCTGGAAACCCACTTCTGTGTCTTTTGCTCTGGCTCTTGATTCTGCTGGTGATGCTCTTCAATCACTCTTTTGCTACCTCTCTGGTGTCACAACTGTGCCTCCTGGATGTTCAACATGCTGATATTTCAGGGTCCAAAGTATGCATTCTACTTCTAGTTCTTCTTACTTGTTGATAGTGAAATCCCCCTTTCTGTTTCTGAGATGGATCATTTTATGGCCTGCAGGATGGCAAAATTGACATTAGAATTCCAAGTTTTTAAAATCACAATTAGTTGTCTTAACAATCACTCACAATGGAGCCAAATAATCCTGTCAACATCTCTCCCCACCTTCTCTTACCCAGACTCATCATTAAAAAGTTGTTTGGTGGAGCTAACAAAAACAATGACTAGAAAAATCATATCAAATAACTAATTGCATTACAGTCAGGGATAAAATGATGTGCACCTTCTTGACTATTGGTGATGACATTTGATAGGAGGAGAAAGATGAGAGAGAGAGGGTGGAAAGAGGTCTTTGGAGAAAGCCAGTAGAGGAAAGATACATATGTCTCAGAGAGAAATATTTTCTGGTGTTGTCCTGTCTCCTGAGGAATGTTAAAAGAACAAATTGGGACAGTAATAGGCTCTGTGTGGCAGCAAATATTCTGGTTACCCTGGGGAGAAACATGAAAAACCACTGTTTGTAAGGACTACAAGTCATTTCCATCTCTGTGGGCTGAGCATAAGCTCCAGCTGTGTGATTGCTTAGCCAATTATGGGAACATGCACTGCAAATGCGTGCATTTAATGCAAGGCTGCAAATCTGGGGCAACTTCTCTGCTTTGAAGATTTTCTTACTTCATCTGTGATTTCCTTTATATAGTTCTCACTTATAGGGATGTAATGACAGTGTCAAGAACACTTTAAGGTATTTTCCTTTTACACTATGCCTACATTATGTTCCATGAAAGGCTAATGAATGGCATATTATGGTGTTAATGTCCAGGTCCTGCAGCCAGGCCCCAGAGTAGACGTGGCTGGACAAGGAAGTGTGGATATTCTGGCCTGGCCTTCTTAGTTGACCACTTGTTCTACTGGGGAGGAGTCTTGCCTAAGATTTGAAGTCCTTTTGCACACAGAAAGGTCCCTAGGTAGTGCAAGTAATTTGTGATCAAGTGCTAATCTAACGGTTGGTGTTCAAACCAACCCAGTGGTGCCACAGGGAAAAGTCCTGATGATCTGCTCTGTAAACATTACAGCCAAGAAAACCTGATGAGTCAGTTCTGCGATGTAACACTTGTGGTCACCATGAGTTGAAATCAACTCGATTTCAAGGGTTCAGGTTTTGAGTACAGACTGATTATGCTAAACTGGGTACACTATAAATATCCACTGAAACTTTTCAACAGCCTTCACCTTCCTTCTGTTTCTAGTTTTTCCCAGTGACAATTTGGATCTCTTACTATGAGGACAGTGATTAATATCACTTTTGCTATGCTCTGTTCACAGACTTTACTATGTTGTTGTTAAGTGCCATTGAGTTGGTTCTAACTTATAGAGACCCTGTATAGAGTTTCTGAGGAGTGGCTGGTGAATTGAAACACTGATTTTGTGGTTCAAACCAACCTTAAAGTCTAGTGCAATACCTCCAATTTCTACAATTTGCCTGTCAAGTTTGTCAGACTGTGGTAGTTTGTGCAGCATGATGTTTGAAACTATGCCACCTGTATTTTAAACATTAACAAGATCACCATGCTGGGCAGGTTTCAATGGAGCTTCCAAATTAAGACTAGCAAGAAGGAATGGCAGATCATTTCTGAACGGTTATTCAATGAAAACCTTACGAGAAGCATCTGAACATTGCCAAATACAGCATCACAAACAAGACACACACAGCAAAATGGCAGCAATATACCCATGCCTATAGTCAATTACAGAGTACTCGTGTGTTGCTGTGGGTTAATGTGCCAGATTGCAAAGCCATGTGAACTGCAAGGTTGGCAGTTGAAACTTACCAGCTGCTCCTTGGAAACCCTATACAGGGTCACTATTGGTCAGAATCAACTCAATGGCACTTAACAACAACAACATTGTCATTTACAATGAATATCAATGGATGGATTAAATGTACTAATCAAGAGACAGAGAATAGCAGAATAGATAAGAAAATAGGATCCTTAAATATGCTGTCTACAAGAATCACACCTACTCACAAAGACAAAAATACACTAAAAATCAAAAGGTGGACAAAAATATATCAAGCTAACATCAGTTATAAATGAGCAGGAGAGACAATGTTAATTTCTGAAAAAATAGACTTTATGGCAAAAACTACCATAAGAGACAAAGAAGTACATTAAGCCATAATTAAAGGAGCTCTGGTAGCGTAGTGGTTACGAATCGGGCTGCGAACCTAAAGGTCAGCGGTTCGAAACTACCAGCCGCTCCGCGGGAGAAAGATGAGGCTTTCTACTCGCGTAAGGATTTACACCCTCGGAAACCCTGTACAGGGTCGCTATGGGTCGGAACCGACTCGACGGCACTTAACAACAACAACAACAAATGATAATTGAACAAGAAGACTAACCATAATAAAAGTTCATGCTGTCAATGAAAGAGACAAAATGCATAAATCAGTCTAATAGAATTGACCAGTTTGTCATATTGTGGTAGCTTATGTGTTGCTATGATTCTGGGAGCTATGTCACAGATATTTTAAATACCAGCAGGGTCACCCATAGTAGACAGGTTTCAGCTGAACTTCCAGACAACGACAGACTAGGAAGAAGGAGAGATGAACTACTTCCAAATATTTAGTTCCTGAAAACCTTATGAATAGCAGTGGAACACTGTCAGCACTAGATTACTGAATATTAAAACATGATGAAGAGCACCAGAATATTGTCAGATAATAGTGCTGGAAGATGAGCTCCTCAGATTGGAAGGTGCTCAAGCTGCAGCTGGGAAAGAATTGCCTCCTCAAAGTAGAGTTGACCATAATAATGCGAATGGGATAAAGTCCTCAGGATTTTTCATTTGCTGATGGGGCACAACTCAAAATGAAGAGAAACAGCTGTAAAACTCCATTAATAATCAGAACATGGAATGTATGAAGTATGAATCTAGGAAAATTGGAAATTGTCAAAAATTAAATGGAGCTATAAATATTGATATTCTAGGTGTTAGTGAGCTGAAATGGACTGGTATTAGTCATTTTGAATCTGACAATCACATGGTTTACTATGGCAGGAAGACAGATTGAAGTGGAATGCTGTTGCATTCATCTTCAAAAAGAACATATCAAGATTAGTCATGAAGTACAATGCTGTCTGTGATCAAATAATATCTGTATGCCTATAAGGAAGACCAGTTAATATGACTAATATTCAAATTTACATCAACAACTACAGTCAGTGATAATGAAATTGAAGAATTCTAACAACTTCTTTAGTCTGAAATTGATCAAACATGCAATCAAGATGTATTGATAATTACTGGTAATTGGAATGCAAAGGTTGGAACCAAAGAGGAAGGATCAGTAGTTGGAAAATATGGCCTTGTTGTTAGAAACAATGCTGGAGATTGCATGATAGAATTTTAGAAGACCAATGACTTCATTGCAAATACCTTTTAAACAACATAAAAGATGACTATACACATGAACATCACCAGATAGAATACACAGAAATCAAATTTACTACATCTGTGAAAAGAAACGTTGGAAAAACTCCATATCATCAGCCTAAACAAGGCCAGGGACAGACTGTGGAACAGACCATAAATTGCACATATACAAATTCAGATTGGAGCTGAAGACTATTAAAACAAGTCTACGAGAGCCAAAACATAACCTTGAATATGTCCCACCTGAATTTAGAGATCATCTGAAGAACAGATTCGAAGCATTAGACACTAAAGACTGAAGACCAGACGAGTAGTAGGATGACTTCAAGAACATCATACAGGAAGTAAGCAAAAGGTCATTAAGAAGCCAAGAAAGCTGAAAAAGACTAAAATGGATGTCAGAGGACACTGAAATTCGCTCTCCAGCATAGATATGCTAAAGCACATGGAAGAAGTGAGGAAAGGTACAAGAGCTGAATAGAAAATTTCGAAGGTCAGCTCAAGAAGGCAAAGTCAGATATTTTAAATGTGCAAAGACCTAGAGCTAGAAAAAGCAAAAGTGAAGAATATGCCCAGTATTTCTTAAACTGAGGGAACTGAAGAGAAAATCCAAACTTTGACTTGTGGTATGGAAGGACTCTGTTGGCTAAATACTGAATGATGCAGAAAGCATCAAAAGGAAATGGAGGAAATACACAGTCACAGTACCAAAACAAAATGGTCTATATTCAGTCATTTCAAGAGGTAGCATATGTTCAAGAGCCAATGATAGAGAAGGAAGAACTCCAAGGTGCAGTGAAGTCATTGGCAAAGAACAAGACACCAGGAATTGATGGAATACAAATTGAAATCTTTCAACAAAGATGATACTGAACTGGAGGCACTCACTAATCTATGTCAAGAAATTTGGAAGATAATTACCTGGCCAACTGACTGGAAGAGATCTGTATTTGTGCCTATTTCCAAAAAGAGGTAACCCAACAGAATGTGGAAATCATCAGACAATATCATTGATATCCCATGTAAGCAAAGTTTTATTAAAGATAATGCAAAAATGACTACAACTATACATTGACAAAGGAGCTCTGGTAGCATAGTGGTTATGAATCGGACTGCTAACCTCAAGGTCTGCAGTTTGAAATTACCAGATGTTCCTCAGGAGAAAGATGAGGCTTTCTGCTCCCATAAAGATTTACAGCCTCAGAATCCCTGTGCTGGGTCACTATGAGTTGGAACCAACTCCACGGTACTTAACAACAACAACATACATTTACAGGGAACTGTCAGAGGTTCAAGCCTTATTCAGAAGGGGACATGGAACTAGAGATATCATTGCTGATGTCAGGTGGATCTTGACTGAAAACATAGAATACCAGAAAGATGTTTACCTGTTCTTAATTGATTATGCAAAGGCTTTCAATTGTGTGGATCCTGACAAGCTATAGACAACGTTGTGAAGTATGAGTATTCCAGAACACTTAATTGTGTCCATGAGTAACCAGTACATAGGGCAAGAGGCAGTTGTTTGAACAGAACAAGAGGATATCAAAATTAAAATTTGGAAATGTGTGCTCCAGGTTTGTATTCTTTCACCATACTTATTCAATCTGTATACTGAACAAATAATCTGAGAACTGAATTATATGAAGAAACATATGGCTTCGAAATTGGAGGAAGACTCATTAACAGCTTGCGATATGCAGATGATACAACCTTGCTTGCTGAAAGCAAAGAGGACGTAAAACACTTACTGATGAAGAACAAAGACCACAGCCTTCTGAACTGGGTTAATAGGTATCAACAGTTTAAAATTTTCATATCTAAAATGGAGAAGGTAAAAACATAAAATAGATGGCCTACAAGTTTTCATGGTATTCTTACAGTTAAAATTATATAGTGAATGTTAATCCATCATGTATGAAAAGATTAATGGATAGAAGAACCAGAGGATGCCTGGAGTGTAGGGAATCATTTAATAGCTCTTCCAGCTGTAGTATTTGTAACTTCCACCAAAAAATGTTTCTGTTCTGCTTGGTTTAGTAGGAAAAGCTGGGATAAGATGCTGATAGAGTTTATTGTGATTGTGAAAAATTGGAACTCTAATAGGTATAAAGTAAGTCATCTCAGAAGCAGGAGTGGGGGTTTCACTACCATCAAAGAAGAGAAGAAAGTAGTAGAGCAAGTCCTTTGGATCCTGAGACTCCTACACTTTGAGCTTCCTTGACCCAGGCACCAAAAGCTGTGATACCAGAGGAGTGACAGAGAAGCAGCAGTGACAAAATCAAGAGTGAGACCATGAGACAGATCAGTGAGATTTCCAGCCCGTGGAGTAAGTAAAGCTGAGTGACTTTCGGCAGAAGCTATTTTTGTAAAGTTGGGAGCCTCTAAGCACTTAAGGGGGTAAGTAGGTCTGCTGATCCATAGTGCTTTCAGGCTGAGGCTTAGGGTGGGTTGATGTGCACTGTGGGTATTTATCAACAGTCCTAAAACAGCTTTGTGACATTGCCAGGACAGGGCATAGGCAAGACCAAGTGGCTGAGGGCCAGAGAGAGGCCGATCTGTGGACCTGGCAGAAGAGAGACTGTTCTGACTGGAAGAACTGTGCCCTGAACATTTCTGACCCTGACTGGTAACAGGTTAATTTTCCCAATAAACCACATTACTGAGGATGGTGGCTGAGTTCTGAGTGGACATTGCAATGAATTACCAAATCTAGCTGAGTACAGAAGGCTGTAGAAGGAATGATTGCCATCTTTCATTTTTCTTTTTTTTTCTAGGACTTTTCAGAAACCACCACCTATTAATTCAACACAGGTTTAGAATGCTAGGCACTTGGGATGGAGCAGTGGACAGAATAGACAGAGGTCTCTGCTCTCAAGAGACTTACATTTTATGGATTGGAAGATAGAAAATTAGCCAATATATCTTTATGTGTGTGTGTGTCAGATGGTAATAGACTTATGGAGAAAAATGAGTAAGGATAGGGAGTAGAGAGAACAATTTCTGCCTTAGACTGAGTGTTAAAACTCCCTTGAAGTTCTGGCTCATGCTGTGTTGTCATGCTATGACCATTTTATAAGGGACAGCTAGAAGCAGAATTGATTTTCTCATAAAGGCCCTGATCCAGCATATTTTCAGGAAGGTCTGTGCCTGGAAAGTGATCAACAGTTCTCCTGTGTCACCTGAAGCTGGTTTCCGGGCCCTCATTACTCATTGTGTACCACAGACTGCCCACTGCCAGAGATAGTAATGGCTTCTATGTCAGCATTATTTATGACTTATTGCATCATTGCATCCTGGAGAGGAGGGGATGACAAGGTGGGCAGTGAGGCTTTGTAAACACAGCAGTTTAAAGAGGTGCTGACTTTTGGGATGAATAAAGGATAACCTTTTGGTGGTCTGAGCTGCTTTTTAAAAAATACTTTGAGCTTGACTTCATCCATACATGTTTCTTAGAGACATGGCAGGGATAGCTAGTCCCATTTTAAAGATTTACTATCCAACATATAGAAAGGTGAAAGGGTACAGTGGAGGTAGAATGTAGATTAGAGGCAAGGCCAGGTTAAAATCTAGATCCTCTTGTCTCTTTGCAATTGAGACTGCTTCATTTACACCCTGAAGTCATACCTCTCATTTCTTTACCTTATATACTACTTCTAATCTGTCAGCAAATGCTATCCCTTCTCTTTGCAAACACACCTCGAATCTGACCTGACCTCTTGTCATCATTACTTCTATCATGACTGCCTAAAACCAAAAAAAAGCCCAAACCAAATCCACTGCCATCTAGTGGATTCTGGTTCATAGTGACCCTATCTGAAGTTTTTGCAACTATAAATCTTTATGGGAGTTGACAACTTGATCTTTCTCCTGAGGAGCAGCTCTCTGGTAGGTTTGACCTTCTGACCTTGCAGATAGCAGCCCAACAGCACCACCTCACCATCAGTACCACCAGAATTCTTTGCCTTAGACCAGGCCACCATTATCTCTGCATGGTTTACTGTAATAAACTGCTAACTGATCTCCTTACTTTTCTCCTTGTCCTTCCCTGTACTCCCAATCTCCGAGTCCATTCTTCACTCAGCAGCTAAGTACCTAAGAAAGACTTTTAAATATAATTCAAGTTGTTCTCTGCATAAAACCTCCTAATAGCTTTTCAGCTCTCAGAATAAAAGCCAAAGTTCTCACTGAACTCTACAAGACCCTGCATTGTCTGACCTCTTGCTACCATTTTCATCTAGTTTCCCACTCTTGTCTCTTTTGTTCCTTCAGCTTAAGCCACATTGTCCTCTTTGTCAATCCTCAAATTCAACAAATGTATTTATACTTCAATCTTTGTATTTGATCTTTCCTTTGCCTGGAAGTTTTTCTCCCAGATATTTTCACGACTGTGTCCATTACATCATTCAGATTCCCGCTTATATATCTTTTTGTCAGAGACCTTTTATGTCAATTCAGTATGAAACAGCATTTCTTGTCAGCCCTTTTCCTCCCCATGTTACTTTAATTTTCTTCACAGCAGTTATGTTAATTGTTCATTTAGTTGTTGTCTCCTTTACTAGAATGTAACCTCCAAAACCATCCCTGGGCTTAGGAAAATAAGCTTCTTGTTAAGCTTTTGTAGAGTGTGTGACCTTAGATGGAATCCTGAGCCCTATTCTCAGAACCTTCAGAGATGGACCATTTCCATTTCAAAAGATATGCATACCAATCCAGAACTATTGGGAGAACAGGAGATTCTTATTTAAAGAAAGACCTGTAGATAAAAGCAGACTGTTTGGGTGTTTGAATACCAAGCAAGCTGTTTGCTTTGGAGGCATTGAGCAAAGAAAAATCATCTCATCAGAATAAACCCCTTTCTAGCACTGAAACTTAAAGGAAACCCATGAGCAATATAGAATGTTCACTGCTGACCACCTGTGTCTACTTGTGAGTGGAAGTGGGGTAAATGCAGAAATGAAGACATGGGATGAGTTTGTCCATGTTCCATTGGAACCCATTGACCTTGAGATGAGAGGGAAGGAAGGTCTGGCTGGTCTGGAGTTTAGGAAGATGGGTGAACTGAGCACATGGACACTGACCTAATCCCTGTGGGCTAGGATTGAGAGTGAAGCAGCCAGGTAGTCTGAAGTGCAGGGAAGTATACTTGAACTCCCAAACTTGAAGATAGCACCCATTTGATCTATCTTGGATGACTAGTTGACCAGAACTTGAACTAAGGAAGATAAAGATGTTTGATACTTGGTTTAATGGTTAATGCACTCCACAGGAGAAATATAAGGTTTTCTGCTCCTATAAAGACTTATAACCCTAGAAATCCTCTACAGTCAGGGTTGCGATGATTCTGAACCAGCTCTGTGGCAAACAACCACTACCACCACCGGTAATATTTTGTAGTTTTCTTTATATGGTGTGTTTCTGGTTAGATGTATTTCTAAGTATTTCACCTTTGGGTGACTTTTGTAAATGATAGTTTTGCTGGTTTCCTTTTCAGGGCTGCCTTTATTAGTATAAAGAAAACCAACTGAGTGGCAGTGATCTCACCTGCCACTTTGATGTATCTTTCAGTGAGTTCCAATAATTCACTTGTTGAGTCTTTTGGATTTTCTATATATAGAATCATATTATCTGTGAATAGAATTTACTTCTTCTTTGCCAATTTGAATGTATTTAATTTCCATTTCTCACTTTATAGCTCTAAGAATTCCAAAAATATGGAATAGGAGCGGGAATAAAAGGCATCCTTGTCTCATTCTTGTTTGCAAAATGAAAGTTTTCAGTTCCTCTCTGTTGAAAGTAATGTTGGCTGTAAGATTTGTATATATGTTCTTAATTATGTTGAGGAATTTCCCTGCTATTTCTACTTTGTTGAGTGTTTTTTATCAGGAATAGATGTTCATTTTTCTCAGATGCCTTTCTGCGTCAATCAAGATGATTGTATGGTTGTTTCCCCTTGTTTTAATTATTATACAGTGAATTATATTGTTTTCAAGTATTGAACCATTTTATTCATCTTTGGTTGTTGTTGTTGTTAGGTGCCATCAAGTCAGTACCGACTCAGAGCAACCTTATGTACAGCAGAACGAAACACTGCCTAATCCTGGGCCAACCTCACTATTGTTGCCACAATTGAGTCCATCAATGCTGCCACTTGGCCAATCCATCTCATTGGGGTTCTTCCACTTTTTCTCTGACCCTCCACCATACCAGACATGATATCCTTCTACAATGACTGGTCCCTCCTGACAATATGTCCAAAGTGTGAGAGATGAAGTTTGGCCATCTTGGCCTCTAAGGAGCACTCTGGCTGCACTTCTTCTAAAGTGGATCTATTGTTTCTTTTGGCAGCCTATGGCACTTTCAATATTCTGCTCCAACACCATAACTCAAATACATCAATTCTTCTACAGTCTTCCGTATTCACTGTCCAGTATTCACATGCATATGAGGTTATTGAAAATACCATGGCTTGGTTCAAGTGCACCTTAGACCTCAAGCTGATATCTTTGTCCTTCAACACTTTAAAAAGGTCTTGTGCAGCAGATTTGCTTAATGCAATATGTCATTTGATCTCTTGACTGCTGCTTCCATGAGTGTTGATAGTTGATCCAAGAAGAATGCAGTCCGTGACAACTTCAATCTTTTCTCCACTGATAAGAATGTTGGTCCAGTGGTGAGGATTTTTGTTTTCTTTACATTGAGATGTAATCCATACCATCATCCGTAAATGTTTTAAGTCCTCTTCACTTTCAGTAAGCAAGTGGATATCATCTGCATATTGCAGGTTGTTAATGAGTCATCCTCCAATCATAAGGCCATGTTTTTCTTCATAGAACCCAACTTCTCGGATAATTTGCTCAGCATACAGGTTGAATAAGTATGGTGAAAGAATACAATCTTGTCGCACAACTTTCTTAATTTTAAAACATTCAGTGTTTCTGTGTTCTGTTCGAACAACTAACTGCCTCTTGGTCCAGGTACAGATTCCTCATGAGCACAATTAAGTGTTCCAAAATACTCATACTAAGCAATGTTGTCCATAACTTGTCATGATCCACACAAACAAAAGCCTTTACATAGTCAATAAAGCACAGGTAAACATCTTTCTGATATTCTCTGCTTTCAGCCAAAATCATCGAACATCAGCAATGATATCTATCATTCCATGCCCTCTTCTGAATCTGGCTTGAACCTCTGGAAATTCTCTGTCAGTGTATGATTGTAGCTGTTTCTGTATTACCTTTAGCAAAACTTTGCTCATGTGAAATAGCAAAGAGATTATCTAGTAATTTCCACATCCTGTTGGGTCACCTCTCTTTGGAATGGGCACAAATATGGATCTCTTCCAATCAGTCGGCCATATAGTTGCCTTCCAAATTTCTTGGCAGAGATGAATGGATGTCTCCTGTGCCGCCTCACTTTCTTGAAAGATTTCAATTTTTATTCCATCAATTCTTGGTGCCTTGTTCTTTGCCAGTTCCTTCAATGCACCTTGGACTTCCTCCCTAAGTATCATTGGCTCTTGATCATATGATGCCTCTTGAAACAGTTGAACATGAACCATTTCCTTTTGGTACAGTGACTCTGGGTATTCCTTCCATCTTCTCTTAATGCTTTCTGCATCTTTCAGTAATTTGCCCAGAGAATCTTTCAATAACAAAAGTCGAGGCTTGAATTTTTTCTTCAATTCTCCCAACTTGAGAAATGCTGAGCGTGTTCTTCCTTTTTGGTTTTCTGATTCCAGATCTTTGCACATTTTGTTGTAATATTTAGCTTTATCTTCTTGAGCTGATCTTTGAAATTTTCTGTTCAGCTCTAGGACCTCCTCATTTCTTCCATTTACTTTAGCATCTCTATGCTGGAGAGCAAGTTTCAGTGTCTCTTCTGACATCCATTTTTATTTTTTCTTTCTTTCTTGTCTTCTTAATACTTTTAGCTCTCTTCATGTATGATGTTCTTGATGTCATCCCACAACTCTTCTGGTCCTCGGCCTTTAGTGTTTAATGTATCAAATTTGTTTTTCAGATGATCTCTAAATTCAGGTAGGATATATTCAGGGTCATATTGTGGCTCTTGGGTACTTGTTTTCATTTTCTTCAGCTTCAGTTTGAATTTGCATATGAGTAATTGATGGTCTGTTCCTCAGTCTGCCCCTGGCCTTGTTTTCACTGGTGATATTGAGCTTTTCCATCTTGTCTTTTTGCAGATGTAATCAATTTGTTATCTGTGTATTCCATTTGGTGAGGTCCATGTGAATAGTTGTCTGTTATGCTGTCTAAAGAAGGTATTTGAAATAAACAAATAATTGGTTTTGCAGAATTCTCTCATGAGTTCTCCAGCATCATTTCTATCACCAAGGTCATATTTTCCAACTACTGATCTTTCCTCTTTTCTCCAATCACCAGTAATGATTAATACATCTTGATTGCATGTTTGATCAATCTCAGATTGAAGATGTTGGTAGAATTTTTCTATTTCATCCTCATTGGCTTTAGTGGATGGTGTGTAAATTTGAATAATAGTGGTATTAACTGGTCTTCCATGTAGGCACATGGATATTATCCTATCACAGTGTTGTATCTCATGACTGATCTGTATATGTTCTTTTTGACAATGAATGCAACACCATTCCTCTTCAATTTGTCATTCCAGGCATAGTAAACCTTGTATTTGTCAGATTCAAAATGGCCACTACCAGTCCAGTTCAGCTCACTAATGCCTAAGATATCAATGTTTATGCATTCCATTTCATCTTTCACAACTTCCAGTTTTCCCAGATTCATACTTCCTACATTCCCTGTTCTGATTTTCAATGGATGTTTACAGCTCTTTCTCTTCAATTTGATTTGTGTCCCATCAGCAAGTGAACATCCTGCAGGCTTTTCTCTCATGAGCTTTATTCCATTCACGTTATAACGGTCAACTCTATTTTTAGGAGGCTTCTCTTCCCCAGTAGCATTTTGAGTGCCTTCCAACCTGAGGGACTCATTTTCTAGCACTGTATCTGACAGTGTTTTTCTGTTATTCATAAGGTTTCCAATGACTAAAGATTCGGAAGTAGTTTGTCACTTTTTTTCCTAGTCTGTCTTTGTCTGGAAGCTCATCTGAAACCTGTCCACCTGGGTGACCCTGTTGGTTATTTAAAATATCAGTGGCATAGCCCTCAGAATCACAGCAACTCACAAGCCACCACAGTACTACAAACTGACAGACGAGTGGTAGCTGTTTGGTTTTAAGTGGAAACTGTCACTTTAAATTTTGAGGAGATCTGTGTGCATGCATAGTAGAACTCTCCAGGTTTGGGGGTGGGTATCCATTTGCTCAGGTATCCATTGCTTTCTAATTCAAGATGCTCAGCTATTTCCAGAGCCACCATCTTGGGAGAGACCAAGTGGTGGAAGGATCAGAACAGCCACGAATGCCTGACAGAACCGTGGAGGAACAGGTGTGGACATCCATTTTTTGGCATCTGTTCATTGGTCTCTCGCTATCTGTGCACCTCCATTCTGTTGACTAGAGGAGATGCATCTTTGGTATGTTGTGTTAATGTGTTGTTTTTGGTTCTTTCTTCTTTTGGGATGTTTGTATTTATTGCTATAAATTACACTCCTATGTTGTTAGGTGCTATAGAGTTGATTCCAACTCATAGAGACCCTGCATAGAGTTTCTGAGGAGTGGCTGGTATGTTTGAACTACCAACTTTGTGGTTTAAACCTACCTTTAAGTTCAGTGCTTATCCTACAGTGCCATATTGCCCTATAAGCATTGCCTTTTCTGTTTCCCAAAATTTTGGTATGTTGTATTTTTGTTCTAATTTGAATCAAGGTTTTTTTTTTTTTTTAACTTTTTATTGTGAATTGAATGAAAGTTTACAGATGGTGTCATCAGTTTTACACTCAACAAACCATACACTTTATTGCATCTCAATGATTGTAATCCCCTCCATGCAACAACATTATCCCACTTCCATCCTGTGATTTCTATTATCATTCCATCCACCATCCCATCATTTCTCATCTTTGCCCTTAGGTAAATATTTCCCTTTTGATTTTGAGTGAGTGACTATGTTGTGGTAATCAGACCCTACTAGTGTTGTACTCCCTCTATATACCTATCTACAGCTTGGCTGAAAATTGGGACATGTAGGTGAATTCCTTTCCATACCTGAATGATGGTTGAACGCCATGATCTCCAGTTTTTCCAGTATCTTTCTGACTAATAAGCTGAGTCTTTTTAAAAAATAATTTTTAGATGTTTCCAAATTTTCTTAAACTCTATCTGGGATCGTCTAATGTGATCCCCAGGCACCATCTGGTTCTTCTTGTCTCAGAGTCATGGAGACTGATGTTCACATGTTCCATAAATCCACTGGAATAATTGATTACAAGATTTTTCAATTCTCATCTCTCTTCTTTCTTCTGTACATGGAGACACCAATAGCTGTATCTTAGATCATGGCTCATGAGCTTTTTTTTTTTTTTTTTTTTTAATTTAAGGTTTTT
>NW_006408575.1:10416335-10424177 GCF_000296735.1 Chrysochloris asiatica | reverse complement strand
GGCTGGTTCCCACCCCGCCCCCACAAGCCCAAAGGAGCTGGGGATGCCGCGGCGCCCTTTCAAAAAGCCTGTAATTCCTTGCACAGTGATTTCTCAATGAAACGGGTCTAAGCCTCTGGCGCACTAAGCTTTACGAGGGCCGTGTGACTGTGAATTCCCACTTGGGAGGTTCAACTCTCGAGCTTCCCTTTCCCGATCCCGGAGCCCCTACTCACGAGCACGTCTGGCCAGCCTGGCAAACCGGAACCCCTCATGAGCTTTTAAGATCCTAGTCACCACTCACCAAAGTAGAATGTAGTACATTATCTCCGTAGACTTTATTATGCTAAATGACCCTAAGACTGTGGTCCTGAGCCCCCAGGCCCAGCAATTCCTTGCCTTAAATAATTGATAACATCTCAATTGTTTGCAACATTTTCCAACTGTATGCTCTACTACAGTCACAGTTGTGTTTGCAGGAAAGAGAAATACCCATGTATAAATATCCTCTTTAAAACTCTTATATTTGTGAGTATGCTTCCCCTCTTCTTCCCATACCCATTCAACTCGTGTCTCCATCCTGTATCTACTGGCAGAACACTGTTGTTCCAGGGTTATGTATATATCACTATTTACCTCTATCCCTTTTAGCTGTTGCATACTTCCATGTGTCTTCATCTGTTTTCATCATTCCTCTGCCAAGCTCCTTTTTCTGGTATATTGCCCTACCCCTTCAAGTACATTGTCCTCCCTGTCCCCCAAGTTAACATGTTTCTAATCTCTAGCCAGTGATTATCCTCCTTCCCTACCACTACTGGATAACCATCAAAGAATGTTGCTTTTAGTATTTAAAGATTTTATTGAGTTTTTACAATAGTGGTTTCATACAATGTATATCCTTTTGTGACTGACTAATTTCACTTAGCCCAGTGTCCTTTAGGTTCATCCATGTTATGAAGTGTTTGGCAGATTCATCATTATTATTCTTCAATGTAACATAAAATTCAGTTGTATATATCTACCAAAGTTTGTTTATTTATTTTTCCATTGAGGGTCATTTAGGCTGCCACTATCTTTTTGGTATTGTGAATAGTACTGAAATGAACATTGGTGTGCATATATGTACTTGTATCATGACTCATATTTCTTTTGAGTATATACCAAGTAGAAGGATTACTGGTTCATATGGTATTTCCATTTCCAACTTTCTGAGGAAGCTCCATACTCATTTGTTCAGTGGTTGAACTATTTTACATTTCCACCAGCAATGTAGGAGAGCTCCATTCTCACTAAACCTCATCAGCATTTCTTGCTGATTTTTTTTTTTAATTCTGTTATTAATGCTGGAGTGAGATGATAAGATGATATATCATTGGTGTTTTGATTTGTATCTCTCTAATGCCTAACCACTTTCAGCAAGCAAGGTTGTTTCATTTGCATATTGCAGGTTGTTAATGAGTCTTCCTCTAATCATGATACCACATTTTTCTTCATATAACCCAGCTTCTCAGATTATTGGCTCAGCATACAGGTTGAATAAGTATGTTGAAAGAATACAACCTTGTTGCACGTCTTTTTAAATTTTGAACCATTCAGTGTTCCCATGCTCTGTTCGAACAACTGCTTCTTGGTCCAGGTACAAATTCCTCAGGAGCACAAATAAGTTTTCTGGAATACTCATACTTCGCAATGTTGTCCATAGCTTGTCATGATCCACACAATCGAAAGCCTTTGGATTATGAATAAAGCACAGGTAAGCATCTTTCTTATATTCTCTGCTTTCAGCCAAGATCCGTTGGACATCAGCAATGACATCCCTCATTCCAAGGCCTCTTCTGAATCTGGCTTGAACCTCTGGAAGTTCTCTGTCAATGTATGTTTTCAGCCATTTCTGTATTACCTTTAGTACAACTTTACTCGAATGGGATACCAAAAAGATTGTCCAGTGATTTCCGCATTCCATTGGGTCACCTCTCTTTGGAATGGGCACAAATATGGATTTCTTCCAATCAGTTGGCAAAATAGTTTTCTTCCAAATTTCTTGGCAGAGATGAATGAGTGCCATCTGTGCTTCCTCACTTTCTTGAAAGATTTCGATTTTTATTCCATCAATTCTTGGTGCCTTGTTCTTTGCCAATTCCCTCAATGCACCTTGGACTTTCTCTTTCAGTATCATTGGCTCTTGATCATATGCTACCTCTTGAAATGGTTGAACATGAACCATTTTCTTTTGATATTCTGTGTATTCCTTCTATCTTTAGCTTTCTGTGTCATTCAATAATTTGTCCAGAGAATCTTTCAAAAATGAAAGTCGAGGCTAAAAGTTTTTTCTTCATATCCCTAGCTTTAGAAACGCTGAGTGTGTTCTTCCCTTTCAGTTTTATGATTCCAGATCTTTGCACATTTTATTGTAATATTTGGCTTTATCTTCTTGATCTGATCTTTGAAATTTTCTATTCAAGTGAAGAGGACTTAAAACATTTACTGATGAAGATCAAAGACCACAGCCTTCAATATGGATTACATTTCAATGTAAAGAAAACAAAAATCCTCACCACTGGACCAATAAACAACATTCTTATCAACGGAGAAAAGATTGAAGTTGTCAAGGACTTCATTCTTCTTGAATCAACTGTCAACATTCATGAAAGCAGTAGTCAAGAAATCAAATGATGTCTTGCATTAGGAAAATCTGATGCACAAGACCTATTCAAAGTATTGAAGAACAAAGATGTCAGCTTGAGGACTAAGGTGTGCCTGACCCAAACCATGGTGTTTTCAGTAACCTCATATGCATGTGAAAGCTGGACAATGAATAAGGAAGACCATAGAAGAATTGATGCTTTTGAGTTATGGTATTGGAGGAGAATATTGAAAGTGCCATGGGCTGCCAAAAGAACCAATAGATCCATTTTGGAAGAAGTGCAGCCAGAGTGCTCCTTGGAGGCCAGGATGGCCAAACTTTGTCTCTCATACTTTGGACATATTGTCAGGAGGGACCAGTCGCTGGAGAAGGATATCATGTTTGGTCAGGTGAAGGGTCAGAGAAAAAGAGGAAGAACCCCAACGAGATGGATTGGCCAAGTGGCAGCATTGATGGACTCAAGTGTGGCAACTGTATAGTGAGGTTGGCCCAGGATTGGGCAGTGTTTCTTTCTGCTATGCATAAGGTCACTATGGGTCGGTACCGACTCGATGGCACCTAGCAACAACAACAACAATGCCTAACTACAAGGTTTGCAGTTCAAAACCCACAAACTGCTTATAGGAAAACATATACAGGATTGCTATGATAGGAACCAAGATGAAGGTAACTAACAACAACAACAACAACAACAACAGTGGCTTATGATCATGAACATATTTTCATATATTTTTTGGCTATCTGAATGTCTTCACTGGTGAAGTGTGTGTTAATGATTGTGCTCATTTTTTTGTTTGGATTCTTCTTGTAGAGGGGTTTAGCTTTCTATAAATTTTAGACAGTAATCCTTTGTTTGATATGTCATTGCAAAAAAAATTTTCCCAGTCTGTGGGCTCCATTTTAACTCTTCTGGCAATATCTTTAGATTTTTTGGAAGTCAAAGTCATCTATTTTGTCTTTTATTGTTAGTGTGCTTTTAACAATGTTTCTCAGTGTACTTATGCTATGTACTAGAGCCTCTATGTTTGTTCCTTTATGCTTGCCTTTCAGTTTGTCATATTGTGGTGGCTTGTGTGTTGCTGTGATTTTGGAAGCTGTGACATGGGTATTTTACATTCCAGTAGGGTTGCCCACAGTGAACCAGTTTCAGCTGAACTTCCAGACAAAGACAGACTAGGAGGAAGGATAGGCGAAATACTTCCAAATATTTAGTCACTGAAAACCTTATGAATAGTAGTGGAACACTGTCAGCACCAGAATATTGAATATTGAAAAGATGCATGAGCATGATGAAGAATGCCAGAATATTATCAGAGAATAGTACTGGAAGATGAGCCCATTAGCTTGGAAGGCATGCAAAATATGACTGGGGAAGAGCTGCCTCCTCAAAGTAGACTTGATCATGATGATGTGAATGGCATAAAGCCCTTGTTTGCTGATGTAACACAGATCAAAATGAAGAGAAACAGCTGTAAAATTCCATTAATAATTGGAAGATGGAATTACAAAGTATTAATCTAGGAAAATTGGAAATTGTAAAAATTAAATGGAACACATAAATGTGCATATCCTAGGCATTAGTGAGCTGAAATGGAAAGACCAAATGCATGTCAAAAGATACTCTGAGAGGGAGAATGACTGTGTGCTGAAGACCTGGGGAATACGGGGGGAAGGATTGCATGGAGGGGATTGTAACCATGGCAATGAAAGACAGTATACGATAGAATGAATGTAAAACTAATGTTCTCCCATGTAAATTATCACATAATTCACAATAAAACATTAAAAAAAAAAGAGAGAGCGACTCTGAGACTTGCTCTGCTGCATAGAGATGCTAAAGAAATGGAAAGACAAAAATGGATGTCAGAAGAGAGACTGAAACTTGCTCTCCAGCATAGAGATACTAAAGCAGATGGAAGAAGTGAGGAGGTACAAGAGCTGAACAGAAAATTTCAAAGGTCAATTCGAGAAGACAAAGTCAAATATTATAACTAAATATGCAAAGACCTGGAGTTAGAAAATAAAAGGGAAGAACATGCTCAGCTTTTTTCAATCTGAGGGAACTGAAGAAAATAATTAATCATTGACTTGTAGTATGGAAGGATTCTATGGACAAAATATTGAATGATGCAGACAGCATCAAAAGAAGATGGAAGGAATGCACAGAGTCACTGTAGCAAAAATAAATGGTTGGGTGCTACAGCTTGCCCAGTGAAGGAGGCTTCCTGCAGAGCTTTTGCATTGCCTAAGACTGTAGATTGAATCCTGAACCCCATCCAGAATCTTCTGAGGTGGGAAATCTCCACTTGAGAGGACAAGCAGACCAGCCTGGAGTGGCTAGAAGAACAGAGGACACTTCTTGAAAGAAAGACCGACAGGAAAAATCAAAACAATAATGGCAGTCTGACTGACTACTACAGGAACAAGCAAGTTGCTTGCCCAGGAGCCATTAAAGCAAGTGGTCAGCTCCCCTCAGGACAAACCCCCTTCCAAGACTAAGACCAAAGGAGATACATGAGCATGCATGTGGTTCTACTGGTGACCATGTTGGCCACTGATAAGGGGAAGTGGGGGAAAAACATCAATGAAGTGGTGAGCTAAGTCTGACCACATTCAATAGACTCCTGTGAACCTGAGTTGACACCTGGTTGTCCAGCAGTATGGAAGTCCTGGGGATTCCTGGGCCCAGAGTCAGTGACATTGCCACAGATGACTAGAGTGGAGAGTGAAGCAGTCAGCTGATAAGAAGTGAGGGGAGATGCACAAGAAGACCCACACTTGCAGATTACACTCACTTGACCTGGCTTCAGTAGCTAGATGATCAGAACTCAACTATAAGAAGAAAGAAGAGGGGGGAAAAAAGTAATCTGATACAGTTTGGTGAAATTGACCCACACCTATGGATGCAATAACTCAAAAGAGGGAACAAAGTTTTACATTGAGGATCATTCCCACCCCCTTGGTACACATGGTAGACAGGGATGGGCAACTTAGACATTAGCTACCCAAAATTGGGAGAGGGGGCTACAAAGGCAAGAAGTGACTGGCTTACAAGCTTTCAAGAGGAAACCTAGATCCAGAGGGTGCAGAGGAAGGTGTAATCTCTACTGAATAGTATCCACTCTGTCTGGGCGGGGCTGGTGAAGGGAGATGGGGATAGGACTCTTGTGGTATAATAGTGAATAATTGTTATCAGGACTGACTGTGAGGGTAGGAAATGTAAAAGTAGACATTTTGTAGCAAAAAGAGGAGAGTGATTGACTTTGCTGTCTAGGAGCGGAGGTCCCTGGGACCATCAAGGGAAAGAGTAAAGTGCAGGACCCTACCCATAGAAACAGTGACACCAGAAAGGGAGGCAGAGACAATAACATGGAGAGATTGAGTGGCTGGGGATTCTAGACCCAGGGAGGGAGAGGGACTGTGTGCTGATGACCAAGGGGCAAGCATGCGGAGTGTACCTTTTGGTTGTTTGATGATGCATGAAGGGGATTGTAATCATGGCAATGAAACAATATATGAAAGGATGAACATAAAGTGAATGCTCTCCCATGTAAACTATCACATAATTCCCAATAAAAACGTAAAAAGAAAAAACAGAAATTGTTGATGTTCAACTATTTCAAGAGGTAGCATATGATCATGTCAATGATCCTGAAGGCAAAAGTCCAAGGTGCATTAAAGGCATTGACAAAGGACGAGGCACTGGGAATAGATGGAATACAAATTGAAATCTTTGAACAAACTGATGTGGCACTGGAGGCTCTCACTCATCTATGCCACAAAATTTAGAAGACATCTACCTGCTCAATTAACTGGAAGAGATGTGCATTTGTGCCCATTCCAAAGAAAGGTGACCCAAGAGAATGTGGAAATCATTGGACAATATCATTGATATTCCATGAGAATAAAGTTTTACTAAAGGTAATACATAAAACAGCTGTAACCATACATTGACACAGAACTTCCATAGGTTCAAACTGGATTCAGATGAGGATGTGGAACTAGGGATATCATTGCTGGCATCAGGTGAATTTTGGCTGAAAGCAGAGAATACCAGAAAGATATTTATCTGTGCTTTATTGACTACACAAAGGATTTCGACTGTGTGAATCATGACAAGGTATGGACAACATTGTTGTTACTGGCCATCAAGTCGGTTCTGACTCATCATTAGAAATGATTGCATGGTTGTCTTCCCTTGTTTTATTTATATGGTGAATTACTCTGATTTTTTCCCCTAATATTGAGCCATTCTTGCATCCAAGGTATGAATCCCACTCAGTAATGTTATTTATATATATATGTGTTGTTGAATTCTATTGGTTAGGATTTGGTTGTGAATTTTTATGTCTAAGTTCATTAGGGATATTGGTCTATACTTTTCATATTTAGTGTTGTCCTTACCTGGTTCTGGTATGAGGGGTAAGCTCACTTTATAAAATGTACACTGTAGTTTTCCATGCTTTTCTATGTTCTGAAATATTTTGAGTAAATTTGGTGTCATCTATTCTCTGAATGTTGTGTAGAATTCACCAGGAAAGCCATCTGGGCCTGGTCTTTTTTTTTTTTTTTTTTAATTTGGAAGTTTTTTAAATGGCCCGATCAATATCTTTTTTTTAATAGGTCTGTTCAACTTTTCTACTACACTGTGTTAGTTTACATAGGTCATGTTCTTTCAAAAATTTATCCCTTTCTTCTAGATTATCAAATTTTTGGAAAACAGTTCTTTATTGTATTCTGTTTTATCCTTTTTATTTTCATTTGTTTTGTTGTGATGGCATCTATATCTTTTGCATATTATTTGCATCTTCTCCTTCTTTGATCTTTTAGAAATGCCAAGATTTGTTAATTTTACTAAACCTTTCTAACAACCAACTTCTTGTCTTTTTGATTCTTTTTCCCCCCCTTTTAAAAATGTTTTATTGTGAATTATTTGATAGTTTACATGGGAGAACATTTGCTTTACATTCATCCTGTCTTATATAGTTTCATTGCCATGGTTACAATTCCCTCCATGCATCATCAACTGACCAAAGGGTAAACCCTGCAAGCCTGGCCTCCGGACCTCAGCACACAGCCCCTCACCCTCTCTGGGTCTATGGTCCCCAGCCATTCCATCTCTCCACGTCATCATCTCTGCCTCCATCTCTGGCATCACTGCTTCTCTGGGGAGGGTCTCCCACTCTGCTCTTCTCCCTTGATGGTTTCAGGGACCTCAG
>NW_006408575.1:10408633-10415948 GCF_000296735.1 Chrysochloris asiatica | reverse complement strand
CATGAATCTAGAGTCCTCAGCCGCTCCCCCTCTCCATGCCCCCATCTCTGCCTACATCGCTGGTGCTGCTGCTTCTCTGGAAAAGGTCCTGCATTCTGTTTGTGTGTTCCTCTCTTGATGGTCCTAGGGTCCTCTGTTTCTGGACTATCAGATTAACCACTCCCCTTTCTTTGTTACAAAACTTCTACCTTTACAATTGTGACAGATGTGATTAGTCGTGATAACAGTTATTCAGTTTTGAATCTTATCCCCATCTCTTTTCACTAAACCAATCTAGACAATATGACAGTTATACAGTGGGAACTCTTTCTTTCCCCCAATACTCTTAAACTAAACTCTCTCTTGAAACTTTGTAAGCCAGTCATTTTGTCCCTTTATTGCCCCCTCATTTTAGGTAGCCAATGTCTAAGTTGCCCATCCATATCTACCCTGTGTACAGAGGGGATAGCATTGATACTTGATTTGAAGACTTTTTCTGTCTCTTGGTATTTAGAGTAACTGCCGCTCTGAGTATAGGTCAGGTTCATCATGAAGATGTGTCTTCTGTCACTGTAGCTGTTCCAGTCTGCTAATCTTTTCTAGTGGGAATGTCTCACCTCACAAGGTTGTGGATGGGATTCAGGTTTTCACCTAAGGTCCTATACTTTGTAAAGGCTTTGCATGATGTCTATTTCACTGGGCAAGTTGTAGAACCCCTTTTAAGTATTCCAATCAGTTATAGGTTGAAGGCAGGCTTACAAGTTTTCTCTAATCATGTTTCCCAACATTCCTTTCTATCCCACTCAAGTGTCTATTTTACAATAGTAGGCAAGGGAAACTAATATTCATAAGACAGTCGAGGATTTTAGTATTATTAACCCTCTTCAAGCTATACCTAGATCCTTCTATCCCAGAGCCCTGTTGTTCCAAGGTTGAGTATGCATCACTATTTACCTCTGTCCCACTAGGCCATGCAAACCTGTCTCAGTGTTCTCCTATCTATCTTGTTCTGCCTCCTCCCCCCTTCTTGTATTGTCCTCCCCAACACCCAAAGTAAATCCCCCACCCCAACCCCATTGTGGTTATCTTATATTCCATTAGTTCGTCCCTCCAATTAAGATAGTCTATTTTATCCAGTAATCTACCTGACCTTCCCACCACCTGGATCTCTGTTCCTTTGTGTTTACCTTTTTTCACATTGTAATTGTTTTGATCATAGACTGACCTCCCAGATCCTATGTTCTTATAATTTTATTCTGTTCTTGACACTTTCATTTGTCGACTGAGTTCAGGCTGATGCTGCCATGTACGTCATTCTGTAGTTGTTGTGTGTTCTTGTTGTTTTTCAGTCCACAGAACTTCCTTTAGGATGTTTTTCATAGTAGGGTTGGCTTTGGCAAAATTCCTTAGCTTCTGTTTATCCTGGATTGTTTTGATTACACAATCATATTTGATTGACAGCTTTGCTGGGTAGAGTATTCTTGGATGGCAGTTTTATTCTTTCAGGGTCTTATATATGTCTCCCCATTGCCTTCTTGCCTGCATGGTTTCTGTTGAGAAATCCAAGCTTAATCTGATTTGCTTGCCTTTGTATGTTATATTTCTCTTTTCCCTAGCTGCTTTCAAAATCCTGTCTTTATCTTTGATTTTGGAGAGCTTGATTATTATATGTCTTGGTGATTGTCTTTTAGGGTCTATCTATCTTGAGGTTCGTTGAGCTTCTTGAATGTTTATCTTTTCACTTTTCAGGATGTTAGGAAAATTTTCTTCCAGAAGCTCTTCAACTATTTCCTCTGTGAACTTGTGTGATTGTTCCTGTTCTGGAATGCCAATAAGTTTTATGTTATTCCTCTTCATGTTATCCAACATGAATCTTAGGCCTTCTCCATATTTCTTTTTTTATCCTTTTTTATGTTTGTTCTTCTATCTTAGTAGTGTTGAGAGATTTATCTTCTAGCTAACCAGTTCTGGCTTCTATCTCTTCAATTCTATTCCTTTGCCCTTTCAATGTATGTTCATTTCTGATATTCTATTATGAATTCCTCTTACTGTAGGTTTTGATTTGTTTCTAATGCTGTATCTATCTTCTTTGATTGTTCCTGTAGTGCTTTCCTGACTTCTTCCTTATTTTTCTCAACTCCATAGTGTTTTGATACCTTTTATAATCATTTTTCTGAATTCCTTCTCCGGCATTTGCAAAGCCTGCCCATCTTCCAGTATGGAGTGTAGGTCTACTTCCAGCTTATTTGCCTCGGTCACTTTATCTTGTTTCTGGACATGTGCAGATATGGTCATATGCTTCTGTTTTTTGGGCATATTCAGGGTTTATCTGTGGCCTTAATACTTAGATGGTTATGTATTTTGGTATTTTTTATGCTTTTTGATTGCCTCCGGGTAGATGTGATCAGGAAATTGGCTTCCCTTTTCACTCCTCTTCTTGAGAAATTTCAAGGTGCCATTGTTGGTTGTTTTGACATAACTTAGGATTTAATTTTCGGCCTATTTCCTTTTTTGTGTGCTTGTCCCGCTCCACAATCCCCGTTCAGGCCTTTTTTCTAGTTGTAAACAGTTCAGGACCGGCTGTGGCCATTTGGTTTTAATTGAAAACTGTCTCTTTAAATTTTGAGGAGATCTGTGCGCATGAGTAGTAGAACCCTCCGAGGGTGGAGCTGGGGTGCTTACTAACTCAGGCACCCCTATAGTCACCAGAATGGAGATGTGCAGACAGCAAGGGAACAATGAACAGCTACCAAAAGAAAAGAGTGTCCACACCTTTATCTCTGTGGTTCTGCCAGGCATCTGTGGCTGCTCCGATCCTTCTCCCACTTGGTGTCACCCAAGATGGTGGCTCCTGGAGCAGCTGAACATCCCAGACTAGAAAGCAGTGGATTTCTTGCTTCTGCTGCAAATTCCCCCAGCTGTAAGCCTTCCAACCTTCTAAATATTCCATTATAAGTCATTCAGGGTTCTGGGACCATCCCCTGAGTTTACTTGGTCGGATATTTTGTGTTGTTGCTGGCGGAGCTCTTTACCGCACGTCTACCTGATCCACCATCTTGTTTGTTCTGTCTTTTTGATTCTTTCTATTCCTTTTTATTTTCAAATTAAGTTATTTCTGCTATTTCTTTTGTTCTAGAGACTGTAGGCTTAGTTTTCTGGTCTTTTTATTATTGTAGGAGATATTTTGCTGGTGTGTTGATTTTGGTTCTTCTATTTGGAAGCAAGCATTTATTGCTATTATTTTTCTTCTGAGCACTGTTTTTGCTGTATTCCAAAGCTTTTGGTATGCTATGTTTTTGTTCTCATTTGATTCAAGGAATTGATTTATTATTTAAAATTTGTTCTATTAATTAGCAGCTTTGAAACAGGGTGTTGTTCAATTTCTATGTATTTGATCTTGTTTCCTTTATCTTCTTATAACAGATTTCTAATTTTACAGTATTATGATCTGAAAAAGGAGCTCTGGTAGCGTAGTTGTTACAAATCGGGCTGTGAACCTCAAGGTTGGCAGTTTGAAACTACCAGTGGTTCCATGGGAGAAAGATGAGATGGACTGCTCCCATAATGATTTACAGCCTCGGAAACCCTGTGTAGGGTCGCTATGAATCGGAACCAACTCCACGGCACATCACAACAACAACATGATCTGAAAAGATGCTTTGCAGGATTTTGATGTTTTAAAATTTATTCAGGCTTGCTTTGTGACCTAACATATAGTCTGTAGTGGAGAATGTTCCATGTGCACTAGAAAAGAATATATATATTGTGCTTCTGTTGGGTTTAGTGCTCCATATAATTCTATGAGGGTCAAGTTGGTTGATTGTGTTGTTTAGTTCTTCTGCATCTTTGTTGAGTTTTAGTTCTGTTCTTTATTAAAAGAGATGTATTAAAATCTCCTAGTATTAGTGTAGATTTTTTACATTTATTTCTTAACTTTATTAGAGTTTGATTTATGTATTTTGAGGCTCTTTCATTAGAAGCATAGACATTTGTCATGGCTATGTCCTATTGACCACTTGACTCTTTAATCATAAGATAATGCCCTTTTTATTTATGCTGGTTTAGCCTTAAAATGTCTTTTATCAGAAATAAATATTGTCACTCCTACTCGTTTTTACTTGCCATTATCTTGATATATTTTTTTTTTCTATCCATTTATTTTTAATCTTATTTTTTTCTGTGAGAAAGGTGTGTCTCTTGTAGACAGCATATTAAAGGATCCTGTTTTCCTATCTATTTCTGCTACTCTCTTTCTCTTAACTGGATCATTGAATCCATATATATCCAGTGTGATTTTTTTATATGTGTGAGTTGATTGCAGTCATTTTATTGTGTGTGTTTTGGTTGGTGGTGCTGCTGATTTCTTTGTGCTGAATTCATTTTGTTTGTGCCTTTTCTTGTCAGTTTCTTTGGTGCTGTTTTAAAATATGTACTTATTAATGAGAATTGAGTGAATGTGTAAAAAGCAGGTCATCAGTTTTACATTCAACAAATTATATACTTTACCACATTACATTAATTGTGATCCCCTTCATATACTAACAGTTAAAAGTATTTGCCTCTATTCACCGTATTGATTGCATTATTCTGTGTCTCCTACTACCGTCATCTTTCCTCTGAAAACCTTCATCTTGATGTTTGCTTGCTTTGTCACCAATATTAACAGTGTCTACCCTCTAGCCCATGAATTATTTTTCCTCCTCTATCCCCTCATAACCATCAAGGACATTTTTTTTTCTTCTAATCAAGGAAAACTTTTCTTAAGCTTTTGCAACTTTGATATCATATAATACTTATCCTTTTCTGACTGAATAATTTTGATGCAGAAAGCATCAAAAAGCAGATGGAAGGAATACACAGAGTCACTGTACTAAAAAGAAATGGTCAGTATTCAATATTTCAAGAGGTAGCATATAATCCAGCGTCAATGATACTAAAGTAACAAGTCCAAGGTGCATCGAAGGCGTTGATAAAGAACAAGGCACAGGGAATTAATAGAATACAAATTGAAATCTTTTAACAAACTGATATGGTACAGGAGGAACTCACTCATCCATGCCAAAAAATTTGGAGGACAGCTATGTGGCCAACTGATTGGAAGAGATTAATATTTATGCTCATTTCAAAGAGAGGCTAACCAAGGGAATGTGGAAATCATTGGAGAATATCATTAATATCACATGTAAGTATAATCTGAAGTAAGAAAATACAAAATATCAGCAACCATAAATTGACAGAGAACTTCCAGAGGTTCTGGCTAGATTCAGAAGAGGGTGTGGAACTAGGGATATCATTACTGACATCAGATGGATCTTGGCTGAAAGCATGAAATACACAAAAGATGTTTACCTGTGCTTAATTGACTATACAAAGGCTTTCGATTGTGTGGATCATGACAAGTTGTGGACAACATTGTAGAGAATGAATATTCTGGAACACTTAATTGTGCTCCTGAGGAACCTGTATATAAACCAAGAAGCAATTGCTCAAAGAGAACAAGGGAACACCGAATGGTTTAAAATTAGGAACGATATGTGCCAGGGTTATATTCTTTCACTATATTAATCTAATCTGTATGGTGAGCAAGTAGTCTGAGAAACTAGATTACAGGAAGAAAAACAGCATCAGGATTGGAAGAAGAATCTTTAACAATCGGCGATATGTAGATGATACAACCTTCCTTGCTGAAAGCGATGAGGACTTAAAATATTTACTGATGAAGATCAAAGACCACAGCCTTCCATATGGATTGTACCACTTTATAAAGAAAACAAAAGTACTCATCACTGGAAAGTTTGATTATAATATAACTTGGTCTTTTTCTATGGGGTATCTATCCTGTTTGGGGTTTGTTCAGCTTCTTTTGTCAATAGCTTCTCATCTTTCATGATGTTAGGAGAGTTTTCTTTCAACATCTCTGACAATTTTAATTGTGCTTTTTATTGTCTCTTCGTGTTCTGCAATTGCAACCACATTGTAAGATGTTCTCTTCATAGTATCCTACATAATTCTTAGACTTTCTTCAGATGTTTTCATTTAAATTTTCTGATTGTTTTTCTAGAGTACTCATATTGAGAGATTTATCTTCAAGCTCACTTATTCAGGATTCCATTACTTTGAATCTACTCCTTTGCCCTTTCAATGAGTTGCCCATTTCTGAAATCTTAGTGTTAATCTTGTGGATTTCTATTTACAGGTTTTGCATTATTTAAAAATTAGCATTAATTTATCTGCTTGTTCTTGTAGTGTTTTCCTGAATTCTTGTAGTTTTTCCAATGTTCTCTTTGCTTTCCTAGATCTTTTTGTAAGTCTGTTTCATTTAGTTCCATTTCTTTTCTTGCCCAGAAATGCTTTCTGGCTCTGTGTCTTCTTCATTTGTTTAAGCCAGTTGCTCTTGTTTCTTTGTATGATCTAAAATTGTCTGTTGTATCTGGGCATTGTGGGGTTGTCATGTTTGTATTTAAAGGATCAGACTGTATGTTGATGTGTTCTTAGTCTCTCCGGAACTGTCTCCTTTGGGTGTAGTTAGAGGATGGAAATGTGTATACCATTTTTTGTTTGCCATTCATGTACCTCAGTTTAGGGTGGATTTATTTGCTGTCATTTATCAGGTGGTATTTGTTGTTATTGTTAAATGCAGTCAAGTCTATTCCAACCCATAGCGACCTTGTTTAGGGCTTCCAAGTAGCAGCTGGTGAGCTTGAACTGCCATTCTTGCATTTAAAACTGGCTTTGTCCAGCCTGATTAATTCAACCCTAAAGCGAGAGGACAGCCACTTCTCCATCTTTGGAGCGAGCTTGCCTGAGGGAGCCAGCATTCACCAAAGACCCACCTGAAAGAGTGATGTCATCTGCATCTCCATTGAGGCCTCCCCGGCAGGAGCACCAAGGAGCCAGCCAGCTGTTTCCACAGCAGAGAAGACTTTAAGAACTGTTTAACCCTTAGAGAACTGGTTAAACCCCAGAGACATTCTGCTGCTTTGCTTGTCGGGCGTGGGGAATGGGGAGTTAATAGATGTTACTGATTTTGCAATCGTCCTTCAACCATCGTAGGTTTTATTGCCTGTTAAAGTTTTCAGAAGCTAGGCAAATCATTGCAGTGCCTGGCCCTTAAACGTGCCATGTGTCTTTGCTCTCATGTCAAGAGTCACTGCACTAATAGGAATTGTTACCTTTTTCTGCCCTGCCCACTGTCTAGGGATGTTAGTCTCGCTCATACGATCTAAGAGTAAATAGATAAAGGTTTACAAAACAGACTAAATGCTTTAGAGAAAGGAAGATCGCTTAAGGGAAATAAGACTCAATATATCCAGATTACACTCCCAGCTAAGGTTAT
>NW_006408575.1:10401492-10407853 GCF_000296735.1 Chrysochloris asiatica | reverse complement strand
TGGGATAATAATCAATGTAATGAAACAAGCTATATGAATGGTTGAATGTGAAGCTGATGATGTGCCCTGTAAACTTTCACTCAATCCAAAATAAAAACATTTAATAAAAAAACTGGCTTTGCAGTCAAGTGCATTAATTTACAGTGGCACAACTAGTAGCTGGTATTGCCTCTTTCCAATGGATGAGCTTCTGAGTATTTGGTTGTGGCTGGGCTGTATGGGTACAGTTTCTATCTCCTATTGGTTGGGAAAGAGAACCCTCATTCCCAGAAACTAAAATAGAATAAACAAATAAGAAACCAACAATGGTAAGAGGAAACAATAAAGACTAAAAATAAATGAGAATACGTAGCAACCAGGAAAAAAAAAAAAAACCAAAAGAATATAATAACGATAAAGACAAAAGAGGGACAGGGAAATGGAGTTATAGAAGAGAAAAGTATGAGGGAACATAAAATAAAATAAATAAAAATACTTAGGACTAAAAAGTGAAAAGTCAGACAGGAAAATGGAGCTATAAAGAGAGGAAATAAAGGGAAGGGAAAACAAAACAAAACAAACAACAAAAAACCCCAGAAAAATGGGGGAGAGGAAAGATGAAAAGAGAAAGAGTAGAAAAGAGTAAAGAAAGATCAAAAGGGGAAAAGTTAAGAGGGGAAATGAGAAATTGAAAAAAAGAAGGAAAAACAAAAGTGGAAATAAAGAGGATAAAAGTCAAAGGAATGGAAGAGAAAAAGAATGAGGAGAAAAAATAAACAAAAACTATGAAACAACAAAAGGAAAAATGCAAATCCAAAAACAAAGACAAAATAACAGTACATCTGTTGGTCCTGGAGAGAAGAAAATTCTTGGGGGAGCTCCTGCAAGCTAAAGAGCTCATGAGATGGGTGTTGGAGGGATCCGACAGCAGAGTTCTTGGCCTAGATGGAGTTCCTGTTGGCCTTGGTGTTATCTATGTTTTTGGCATTCAATCTGAAAGTAGTTAATGGAGGTCCTTGATGATTTCATAGGACAACTGGGGACAGGGCTACTGGTTAAATGCTGATCTAGTGACCTGAGTTTTGTAGTTCTAGAGTCAAGTCTTCCTGAATCGATGCACTGAAGTGGCTCAACAAAGCAATGTAGCCTGCCCCCACCTCACACTGGCATGGCTCCCATATATGACTCTGAACTCCCAGAGTTCATCGTCAGGCTGGGAGTGGATGAGGGTGGGATGAGCTTGTCACACCTCTGATCACCAGGGTAGAGCATGAGGAGAAAGAAGGAATTCTACCTTCCTTGTTGCCTTTGTGAATCTGCTCTTCCAAGCCATCCTCTGTTTCCAAATCTTCTCACAAGATGGTAGCATGCACTGTGTCTGGCTTGCTGTTCACCAGTTTCCATTTCTTGCCATCCCTACTTACCTTCTCCTCCCAGCAATTCATTTCTTTCTTTAACCTTTCCTCTGAAATTCAGGGTTCCAGAATTTTCACTTGTGCCTGTTTCATTTGGTCTCTTATATGTTTGCTGTAGAGTGAACTTGTGGTGCATCTACCTAGTAGAATTGCTAGAAGTCCCCCATAGTTGTTGCTTTAAGATTTATTACATATTTATGGTTTTACTTTTTCTTCATGTGCAATTGTATTAATTTTCTTTCATGTTACCCTATAATCTATTAATTTCTTTCTCAGTATTAAATACACTATTTTATCTTAAAATCTACTTGACTTCTTGCTACTTGGAAGTTCTGTAGCTACACTCTCCCTTCTTTTTGCTTTGTATTTGTCTTAATTACAAATTGATCACACTGGTTGCTTATTTTCAGTCTTGTATGTTTGTTTTACTTTGAATGCTTCTAGATAATTAAAAAATGGCTGCAAAATTACATTAACAGAGAACTGCCAGAGGTTAAAGCCGAATTAGAATGAAGAATACCACTGCTGATGTCAGATGGATCATGACTGATAGCAGAGATACCTGAAAGGTGTTTATCCATGCTTTTTTGACTGTGTGGATCATGACAAGCAATGGGCAAAATTGCAGAGAATGAGTACTCTGGAACACTTCATTGTGATCAGGAGGAGCCTGTGCATAGACCAAGAAACTGATTCAAACTGAACAAGAGGACACAGAATTGTTTAAAATCAGGAAAGGCATGTGCCAGGCTTGTATTCTTTCACCATACTTATTCAAACTCTATGCTCAGCAAATTATCTGAGAAGCTGGGTTGTATGAAGAAGAACATGGCATCAGGATTGGTGGGAGACTCATTAACAACCTGCAATATCCAGATGATACAACCTTGATTGCAGAAACCAAAGAGGACTTAAAATATTTGCTGATGAAAAATTTTAAAACTACAGCCTACAGTATGGGTTACACCTCAATGGAAAGAAAACAGAAATCCTCACCAATCGACCAATAAACAACAGCCATATAAATAGAGAAGACTGAAGTTGTAAAGACTTCATTTTACTTGTTCCACCATCAACACTCATAGAAGCAGCTGTCAAGAAATCAAACATATTTCATTAGACAAATCTGTTGCAAAAGACCTCTTAAAAGTGTTAAAGAGCAAAGATGCCAGTTTGAGAACTAAAGTGCATCTAACCTAAGCCATGGTATTTTCAATAGCTTCATATGCACGTGAAAGTTGGATAATGAATAAAGACCATAGACGAATTGATGCATTTGAGTTATGGTGTTGGAGAAGACTATTAAACGTACCATGAACTGCCAGAACAAAAAAACCTGTGTTGGAAGAAGTACAACTGGAATGCTCTTTAGAAGCTAAGATGACTGGACTTTGTGTCTCATACTTCCAACATATTACTAGAAAGACATCATGCTTGGTAAAGTGGAAGATCAGTGAAAAAAAAGATGGATTTGTACATTGACGGATTGGCACAATGGCAGCAACAGTGGGCTCAAATGTAATAGCAATTGTAATAATGGAGAAGGACCAGTTGGTGTTTTGTTTTGTTGTGTATAGGGTAATTATGGATCAAAATTTGCTTGATGGCACCTAACAACTTATTTGGATTGAATTCTGGGTGATGTTGCCATATATGTCAATCACAGGTTAACTGCTTTTGTTGGTTCTCAGTTCAAAGGACTCCCTTTAATTTTTGTAAAGTTGGCCTGGCTATTTTAAATTCCTTTGATTTCTGTTTATCTGAAAAATGTTATAATTTTGCCATTGTATTTGCAGGGCAGTTTTGATGGACATATGAATCTTCATTGCTAATGTTTTTTTTTCTTTCGGAGTTTTGTATATGTCTTCTCATTCCATTCTTTTTTGCATGGTTTCTTCTGAGAAATTAGAGCTTAATATTTTTGCTTCTCCTTCGTAGGTAACGTTTCATTTTTCTTGAGCTATTTTCAAGATACTTTCCTTGTCTTTGATTTTGAAGAGTTTGATTGTGATGTATTTTGGTACTTTTATTTTGTGGTTTGTTCCACTTGAATCCTTATACTATTGTCTTTCATGTTGATGGGGAAGTTTTCTTCTGGCATCCCTTCAATGAACTTTTCTGTGCTATTCGTTGTCTCTTCCGGTTCTGGAATTCAGATCACCCATAACTTACTCCTCTGCATGTTGTCCCACTTTAACTTAGGCTTTCTTCAGATTTTTTCATGCTTTTTTCTGTTTATTCTTTTAGCTTACTAGCATTGATGGATTTATATTTAATTCGCTAACTCAGGTTTCCATTAATTATGATCTACTCCTTTACACTTACAATGTATTGTTCATTTCTGAAATCATAGTATTAATCTTCTGAAGGTTTTATATTATCTCCAATCCTGTATCTATTTTGTTTGTTTGTTCTGAACTCTTCCTTGCTTTTCTCAACCTTGATGTCAGTCATTTGGAGGTACCTAAATATAATTCACTTGAATTCTTTTTCAGGTAGTTACAAAGTCTTATTTTCCTCAAAAACATTTAGTATCCTCCTTTGGTCATTTGTTTGAGCCAGTCTGTCTTGTTTCTTTATGTGAATAGAAATGGCCTGTTGCTTCTGAGACATTGTGATTTGGTTGTATTCTTATTAAATTGATATTTGTATGTTGGTGCATTTGTAGGCACTCACCAATTGTCTCCTGGTGGACATGATTAAGTGATGGAAATGTATTCATTGTTCTCTGCTTGCTGTTCATCAGCTCAGTTTGGGATTATCTTGGCTAATGTTGGTTGTCATCAATAAATTGTATAGCAGCTGGTATTGTCTCTTGCCTGGTGGCTGGGGTTGTAAAGGGTACAGTTGTTATTGGGCTATATGGACACAATTGTGGTGTTGGAGGAGTATATTGAAAGTGCCATGGGCTGCCTAAAGAACCAATAGATCCGTTTTGGAAGAAGTGCAGCCAGAGTGCTCCTTTGAGGCCAAGATGGCCAAACTTTGTCTCTCATATTTTGGACATATTGTCAGGAGGGACCAGTGGCAAGAAAAGGATATCATATTTGGTAGGTGGAGGGTCAAAGAAAAAGAGGAAGATCCCCAATGAGATGGATTGGCCAAGTGCAGCATCAATGGACTCAAGTGTACCAACAATTGTGAGGTTTGCCCAGGATCGGGCAGTGTTTCATTCTGCTGTGCATAAGGTCACGATGAGTCAGTACTGACTCAATGGCACCTAACAACAACAACAACTATGGGCACAGTTGCTACAACCTGTTGACTGAGGCAAGAAGAGAAAGCACACACGAGAGAAGGAAAACAAGCAAAAATGAAACAAGCAAAAACCAGGAAAAGTGAAAATAGTATAGGAAAAAGAAAACAGACAGCATCTAGAATAAGAAAACAAAAATCACAAAGAAAAGAGGGAGAGAAAAAGTTTTAAAAACATAAAAGAAGAAAATAAGAAACAAAATTAAAAGAAGAAAAAGAAACTAAACACAAGTAGAGGAATGAATAAAATGAAAAGAGATCAAAGAGTAGTCAAAAAAGTCAAGAAGAAATAGAGAGAAGTAATAGTGTTTGGGAAATAAAGCACAAAATAAAGAACATAAAATGAAAGCAGAAAGAAAAAGGATAAGAAGCAAGGGTAGTTAAAGAAAAGAAAAAGGGAAAGAGAGAATAATAAAAAATAATGAAAGGAAAAAATAGGGCAGGTGCCAGATTAAGTTGTTGTTGTTAGGTGCCATTGACTGGTTCTGAATTATCACTACCTTATGCACAACAGAAAGAAACACAGCCCAGTCCTGTGTCATCCTCATAATTGTTATGCTTGAGTCCATTGTTGTTGCCACTGTGCCAATCTAGCACATTTGGGTCTTCCTCTTTTTTTTTTTTTTTTTTTGCTGATCTTAAACCATTTAGTGTCTGCTTGTTCTGTTAGAACAGTTGCCTCTTTTTCTATGTACAGGTTCCTCATGAGTACAATTAAGCGTTATGGAATGTTGTCCATGTTTTGTCATGATCCACACATTCAAAAGCCTTGTCTACAATGTTGTCAATGTTTTGTCATGATCCACACATTCAAAAGCCTTTGTGTAGTCAATGGAGTGCAGGTAAATATCTTTCTGGTAAGCTTTGTTTTAGCTAAGATCCATCTGACAGACACAATGATATCCCTTGTTTCAAGTCCTCATTCAAATTTGGCTTGAACCTCTGGCAGCTCCCTGTCAATGTATTATTGCAGCCATATTTTAATTATATTTAGCAAAATTTTACTTTCATGTGATATTAATGATATTGTCCATTGATTTTTACATTCTGTTGGGCCACCTCTCTTTGGAATGGGCACAAATGTGGATCTCTTCCAGTCAGTTGACTATGTAGTAGTTTTCCAAATTTCTTGGCATAGATAAGTGACAGCCTCCAGTGCCACATCAGTTTGTTGAAAGATTTCAATTTATAGTTCATCAATTCCCAGGGCTTTGTTATTTGCCAATACCTTCAGAGCTCCTTGGATTTCTTTCAGTACCATAGGCTCTTGATTATATGGTACCCTTGACATGTTTGAACATCTAAAGAGAAAAATATCCTGGGGTCTCTAGAAAGCCAAGTATCTCATGTGGTGGGTGGGAAAAAGATGAAATGGTGACACTCCTAGCTCTAGATAGAGTTCTGTTGTGGGCACCCCATCCTGAAGTAGTTCATATAAACCCTAAAGCAGCTGTGGACCAGGGTATTTACATGCCAGAAGGCTGGTGGGACCAAGCTGTTGTTGTTGTCATGTGCCATCAAGTTGGAACCGACTCATAGTGACCCCATGTACAGCAGAACGAAACAATGTCTGATCCTGGGCCAACCTCACTCCCGCTGCCACACTTGACGCCATCAACAATGTCACCTGGCTGATCCATCTTGGTGGGGGTCTTCCTCTTTTTCTCTGACCCTCCATCTTACCCAGCATGACATCCTTCTCCAGCGATTGT
>NW_006408575.1:10391681-10394427 GCF_000296735.1 Chrysochloris asiatica | reverse complement strand
AAAAAAAAAAAATGGAAGCAGAACAAACAGGATGGAAGTTATGAGTGTGTTGACACAATGTGAGAAACAGAACTAATGTTACTGAGTAACATATACAAATTGCTAAATTCGAACCTATTTAAACTTTCATCAAAAGCTTAATAAAGCAAGCTAACAAAATGAAAAAAAACAAAAAACATGTATATACACTGTGTGATAGTAGAAAGTAGGGAGTATTATCTTAACCAAAGGACAAATTAGAAGAAGTTTTCACAGTAAAGATAATACTTGAACATGAAGCATTGTCACACATCTTGAATAATGTTATCTACAAGTAGATTCATGGATATACACACAAGTTGAATTGTGTGGAAGGGAAAAGTGGAATTTAACTATGACAATATGTAGATTTGACAGGATATTTTTACATGAGTATTTAGCTTTGCTGTAAATGTCTTCATAAATGTGACAGAGCATATTGAGTGCAAATTTATGAAAACTTCTTATATACAACCTAATATCTTTGAGGAATGAGTTGATGAGCCTGGAGCTCAGAACCATAGCCTCAAGGGACATCAATGTCAATTGGCATAACATAATCCACAAAGACAAGGTTTTGCATCCTACTTTGGTAAGGAAAAACTGGGATTTTAAAAGTTTGTGAGCAGCTATCTAAAGTGTAACTATCGGTCTCTCCTGTCTAGAGGAAAGAAGAGTGATGAAAATGAAAGACACACAGAAACAATTAGTCCAATGGACTAATGGAGCACACCAACATCAGTGTCTAAAACCCCGAGACCAGAACTAGATGGTGCCCATCTGCCACAACTAACTGTTCTGAAAGGGACCACAGTGATTATCTTAAATAGAGTAACAGTAAAATATGGAACAAAACTAAAAATCATAAAGACCATGCTTACTAATTAGATAGGGACTGGTAGGACACCCAAAACTATGGTCCTTTGCCACCCTTCAGGCCTGAAAATGCCATCCTTAAAGGCTCAATTTTCAGGCAACTAGTACACAAGTCTATAGAGGAAATAATAACACTGGGGAGGAAGGCTCACGTTAGAATACTCAAACATTTGAGATCAAAAGGGAAGCATTTTCCAAAGGTAGTTCAGAAGGGTAAGGAAAGAAGAAGAAATGAAAACAGGAAATGCAGAGAGGAAGTGGGATAAGAGATGTTCATTGTGTATATTAGTATCAATAAGATGAAACAAAATGTGTATCAGTTGTTGAATGGAAAACTGAACTACTCTGAAAACTTTCACTCAACTCATTATAAAAAGAAAAAAAAAATATTGTCGGTGTTCATCAGGTGGTGATTGTGTGCTGTTGAAGTTAGTTCTAACACATAGCAGTCCTGTATAGCATTTCCAAGGCCTGCAGGTCTTTATGGGAGCAAAAAGCCTCATCTTTCTCCAGTGGAGTGGCTGGTAGATTCAAACTACCTAGCAGTAAGCAAGCCAGTGAATAATTTACTAATCTACCAGGACTCTTTTCATACAGTGGTCTAAGCAAAGATATGCAGAAAAAAAAGCATGAACTAAGTCAGAGGCTTAAGAAGCCTTGGAAACTCTATATAGTCTTGCTATGTGTTCGAAATGACTCAACAGCACATTATAAGTTGGAGGCCAACACTTATCTGTCAGTTTGTCATACTGTGGTGGCTTTTGAGTTGCTGTGGTTCTGGAAGCTATGTCCATGGGTATTTTAAATACCAGCAGGGTCACCCATGGTGGACAGGTTTCAGATGAGCTTCCAGATGAAGACAGACTAGGAAGAAGGAGTGACGAACTACTTCCGAATATTTAGTCACTGAAAGCCTTATGAATAGCAGAGAAATGCTGTCAGCTATAGTGCCAGAAAATGAGCCTCTCGGGTTGGAAGTCACTAAAAATGAGACTGGGGAAGAGCTGCCTCCTCAGTACAGTTGATTGTGATGATGCAAATGGAGTAAGCCTGCAGGACCTTCATTTGCTGATGGGGCACAATTGAAAATGAAGACAAACAGCTATAAACATCCATTAATAATCAGAACATGGAATGTATGATGTATGAATCTAGGAATTTTGGAAATTGTCAAAAATGAAATGGAACGTATAAGCATTAATCATCTTAGACATTAGTGAGCTGAAATGGACTGGTATTGGCCATTTTGAATCTAACAACCACATGGTTTACTATGTCGGACATGACAAATTGAAGAAGAATGGTGTTGCATTCACTGAAAAAAATAGCATATCCAGATTAGTCATGAGGTACAACACTGTCTGTGATAGGATAATATCCAAGCACCTACAGGGAGGACCAGTTAATACCACTATTATTCAAATGTGCACACCAAACACTAAAGCCAGTGAGGACAAAATAGAAGAATTCTACCAACTTCTTCAATCTGAAATTGATCAAACATGCAATCAAGATATATTGATCATTACTGGTGATTGGAATGCAAAGGTTGGGAACAAAGAGGAAGGATCAGTAGTTGGAAAATATGGCCTTGACAATAGAAATTATATTGGAGATTGCATGATAGAATTCTGCAAAATGAATGATTTGCTTATTTCAGATACCTTCTTTATGCAGCATAATAGATGTTTGATTATACACATGTACCTCGCCAGATGGAATTAACAGAAATCAAATCGATTACATCTTCAGAAAGAAACAATGGAAATTTTCTCTATCATCAGTCAAAACAAGGCCAGGGGTAGACTGTGGAACAGACCATCAATTACTCATATGCAAATTCAAACTGAAG
>NW_006408575.1:10389558-10391209 GCF_000296735.1 Chrysochloris asiatica | reverse complement strand
ATGTCCAAAGTATGAGAGACGGAGTTTAGTCCTGGCCTCCAAAGAGCACTCTGGCTGTACTTCTTCCAAAACAGATCTACTGGTTCTTTTGGCAGTCCATGGCACTTTTAGTATTCTCCTCCAACAGCACAACTCAAAGGCATCAATTCTTCTATGATCTTCCTTATTCACTGTCCAGCGTTTGCATCCATACGAGGTTATTGAAAATACCATGGCTTGGGTCAGGCGCATCTTAGTCCTCAAACTTGCATCTCTGCTCTTCAACACTTTAAAAAGTTCCTGTGCAGTAGATTTCCCAATGCAATACGTCGTCTGATCTCTTGACTACTGCTTCCGCTAGTGTTGATAGTTGATCCAAGAAGAATGAAGTCCTTGACAACTTCAATCTTTTCTCCATTGATAAGAATGTTGTTTATTGGTCCAGTGGTGAGCCAAGAGTTCCTGCTAAACCAGGGTTGAACAGAACTAGCTCTGAAAGTCTGATACCAGGTGCTGAGGTTTGTGCTGTTAGCTCCCACCTTACTTTATTGTAGTTTCAATCATCTGGAGAGTAGAATCTCTAGTGGGAGTGTACATGGTTAGCAGCTGGTCATGCCACTGGTCACCAGGGTAATGTGAGGTACAAGAAAGCATTATCACTTTTATCTCGGCCAATAAGTGTTTTTCTTTTGTATCACTAAACATCCCCTGCCTTCAGAGACACCGGAGAAAGTTCAAACTGTCTGCACCATGCCTAGCTGACTGGAACAGATCTTCTCCCTCCCCTCTTCTGCCACCACAAAGCTGTTCAATTTCTTATAGTTAGGAATAGTTCAGGGCTTGCCATAGCTGGCTATGCAAGTTTGGAGCAGAGATCACATGAATCCATGTACCAGGATTGGTGTGGACAGCTCCCCACTCACTTTAATTAGGCTCACAACTGCGGTGCTCATCTCTGTGCTGGTCCAACTGCTGGAAGAATGGGAACTTTCCTGGGGGTGTTCATTGGTGGGGGCTATCCAGGCCTCTAGGAACAAGGGGAGTGTGGTAAATGAGAAAAAAAATTGATACCTTTATCACCATGAGCCACTGGTATGGTTTTACAATACAAATACCTTGTCTCTGAACCGCTCACAAAAGTTTACGATATCTACACTGTGTTGGCCAGGACAGTTCTCAGGTCTCCATTTTTTGCCCAATCTCTTCAAATTACTCTTCTAGTAAGCATTCATTCCACTTCTCTATCCCTTTACCTGAAGCTCAGCGTTCCAGGACTATAATCTGAATTAGGTTTCCCTTATCTTTGTTGTAGAGGGTTTATAAAGCTTTATTGGTGAGTCCATCATTGTGTCACCTCCTCCTTTGTTGTTAGGTCCTATTGAGTCGATTCTGACTCAGAACCGATTCTGACTCGGAACCGACTCATAGCGACCCCATACACAGCAGAACGAAACAATGTCCGATCCTGGGCCAACCTCACTACTGCTGCCACACTGAGTCCATCAATGATGCCACCTGGCCAATCCATCTAGTTAGAGGTCTTCCTCTTTTTTTCTGACCCTCCACCTTACCCAGCATGACATCCTTCTCCAACAATTGTTTCCTCTGGACAATATGTCCAAAGTAGGAGAGACGAAGCTTAGCCATCCTGGCCTCCAAGGAGCACTCTGGC
>NW_006408575.1:10385401-10389458 GCF_000296735.1 Chrysochloris asiatica | reverse complement strand
ACACTGAAACTTGCTCTCCAGCATAGAGATGCTAAAACAAATAGAAGAAATGAGGAGGTAGAAGAGCTGGACAGAATATTACAAAGGTGAGTTCTAGAAGACAAAGTCAAATATTACAACAAATGTGCAAAGATCTGGAGTAAGAAAACCAAAAAGTAAGAACATGCACAGCATTTCTCAAGCTGGGGGAACTGAAGAAAAACTTCAAGCTTTGACTTTCATTATTGAAGATTCTCAGGGCAAATTTTTTTGATGCAGAAAGCATCAAAAAGAGATGGAAGGAAAACACAGAGTCACTGTACCAAAAGGAAATGGTTGATGTTCAACCCTTTCAAGAGGTAGCATATGATCAAGAGCCAATGATACTGAGGGAAGAAGTCCAACATGCATTGAAGGAATTGTCAAAGAATAAGGCACCAGGAACTGATGGAATAAAAATTGAAATCTTTCAAGAAAGTAAGGCAGCGCTGGAGGGCACTCACTTATTTATGCCAAGAAATTTGGAAGATAACTATCTGGCCATCTGATTGGAAGAGATCCGTTTTTGTGCCCATTCCTATGAGAGGTGACCCAATGGAATGTGAAAGTCATAGGACAATCTCTTTGATATTCCATGCAAGTAAGGTTTTACTAAAGGTAATACAGAAATGGCTAAAATCATACATTGACAGAGAACTTCCAGAGGCTCAAGCTGGATTCAGAAGAGGATGTGGAACAAGATATATCATTGCTGATGTCCGATGGATCTTGGCTGAAAGCAGAGAATACCAGAAAGATGTTTACCTGTGCTTTATTGACTATGCAAAGCTTTCGATTGTGTGGATAATGACAAGCTATGGGCAACATTGCAAAGTATGTATATTGCAGAACAGTTAATTTTGCTCATGAGGACTCTAAACATGGTCCAAGAGGCAGTTATTTGAAAAGAACATGGGAACACTGAATGGTTTAAAATTAAGAAAGGTGTGTGACAGGGTTGTATTCTTTCGCCATATTTATTCAACCTGTATGCTGAAAAAATAATCCAAGAAGCTGGGTTATATGAAGGAAAACGTGGCATCAGAATTGGAGGAAGACCCATTGAAAACCTGCAATATACAGATGATACAACCTTGCTTGCTGAAAGTGAAGAGGACTTAAAATATTTACTGATGAAGATCAAAGAGCACAGACTTTAGTATGGATTGCATTTTAATGTGAAGAAAACAAAAATCCTCACCACTGGACCAATAAACAATATTCTTATCTTTGGAGAAAAGATTGAAGTTGTCAAGGACTTCGTTCTTCTTGGATCAACTATCAACACTCATGGAAACAGCAGTCAGGAAATCAAAAGATGTATTGCATTAAGCAAATCTGTTGCACAAGACCTTTTTAAAATGTTAAAGAGCAAAGATGTCAGCTTGAGGACTAAGGTGCGCCTGACCCTAGCTATGGTAATTTTAATAACTTCTTATGCATACAAAATCTGGACAGTGAATAAGGAAGACCTTAGAAGAATTGATGTTTTTTAATTGTGGTTTTGGAAGAGAATATTGAAAGTACCATGAGCTGCCAAAAGAACAAACAGATCTGTTTTGGAGGAAGTGCAGCCAGAGTGCTCCTTGGAGGCCAGGATGTCCAGTTTGTCTCTCATACTTTGGACATGTCAAGAGGGACTAGTCGCTGGAGAAGCATATCATGTTTGTAAGGTGGAGGGTGAGAGAAAAAGAAGAAAACCCTCAGTGAGATGGATTAGCAAAGTGGCAGCATCAATGGACCCAAGCTTGGCAACAATTGTGAAGTTGGCCCAGAACTGGGCAGTATTTTGTTCCTTTGTGCATAGGGTCACTATGAGTCAGTACCGACTCAATGGCACCTAACAAAAACACGTCAGAGGCATGAAGAAAATTGACATGTAGTTCCTTATAACTTAAAATAGAGGTTTGTGAGAGGCATTTCAAAGACCTGTAGTCTAACATCTCTTGTGCTAGAAGTGAGGAAACTGAGCTTTAAGGAATGGTCATTCAGACAATTAATTGAAGTGTTGTTGTTTAAGACTTGTATTTCTGTTATTAGCCAAGTCTATTATTCCATCTTGTTATAGTATGGTGTTATTTTTCCTGGGTCTGATATCCATGGTCCTATCCTTGGAAACCCTACACAGAGTCGCCATGAGATAGAACTGATTCGGTGGCACATAACAACAATGTTACCTGGGCCCAGTATCCATAGCCAGCATCGTCTTTGTCCACAAGTATTATCATCATCTTTTACTCTCATGGTGCACATGTCTGCATCCTAACTTTTTCTTCTGCTGTCCCTCTTAACTATCCTGTGTTACTTTCAGTCTGTTCCCTCTAAAATTTCCTTATAACAAATATCTGAAGAGTATCAACTCTTTGTTGTCCATTGCTAAAAGGCAATGAATGAGCTGACTATTATGAAAACAATGTAGACCTGACAGTTGAACAGAGTGGAAATATTAGGGGCACTGACTTGCCACACAAAAGAAAATCACATTTAATTTACAACTGACCCTTAAACAACATGGGTTTGAACTGTGCAGGTCCACTTATAGGTGGATTTCCATCCCCCTCTTTTTGCTATGTGTTGAGCTCGTGTTGTATTTGCTTAAAACACCATGTGACACTAATCATGTTCATGCGAGCAGATTATCAGTCCAGTTAAGGATGATGGAAGGATGATGGAAGGATGATGGAAGGATGAGAGGCTAGTTGTTACTGGAGAGACCAGAAGATTAGTGTCACAGGGTGCTTTCTGTGGATACTAGAAACACTTAAACTTACCTCAGTACTAACAGGGGAAAAAAAATCTGCAGATAGTGGATCTGCATTGTTCCAACCTGTGTTGTTCCAGGGTTGATTCTACTTTCTGTTTGGAAATGGTGTGGTGGAAGATAGAGAGCAGTGGCCAGTTAACCATACTTCGTATGATAAGCACTTTGCTTAGAAAAATGCCAGGAGCTATGGAAACACAGTATTAAGAGGTTTCAAGGAGTTCGTGGAAAAATACCAATATTTTTAAATTTAATTTTTAGGTAAAGTTTTTGAAACACATTTTTAGAAGGACACCCAATCTTGGAATACAGTATGTGTATTACAGAATAATTTCTATAGTAAATAGTGTGCAAATTATAACTCAAAGAGCCAGATGGCCTCTTTTTTATTTTTTTTAAGGTTTTTATTGTGGGGTTTACATGGGAGGACATCAGCCTTACACTCATCCTATCGTATTTCGTTTCATTGCAATGATTACAATTCCCTCCATGCATCATCAAATAACCAAAGGGTACACAACACAGGCCCACCCCCTGGCCACCAGCTCACAGCCCTTCTCTCCCTCCCTGAGTCCAGTGTCCCCAGCCACTCCATCTGCCCACAGCATCATTTCTGTCTTTATCCCTGGTGTCACTGCCTCTCTGGACAGGGTCTCAGTCTTCGTGCTTCTCACTTGATGGTCCCAGGGACCTCCACTCCTGGGCTGCAAAATCAATCACTCTTCTCCTTTTGTCAAAAAACATCTACCTCTATATTTCCTACCCTCACAGTCAGTCCTGATGGCAATTATTCACTGTTGTACTGCCAGAGTCTTATCCTCTTTTCCTTTCAATCATCCCGGTTCTAACAGATTGAAAATCAATCAGTGGTGATTCTAACTTCCTTCCCATCTGGAGCTAGGTTTCCTCTTGAAAGCTTGTAAGCCAGTCACTTCTTTTTTTTTTTTTTTTCCTTAAATGTTTTATTGTGAATTATGTGATAGTTTACATGGGAGAATATTAATTTTACATTCATTCTATCGTATATTGTCTTATTGCCATGGTTACAATCCCCTCCATGCATCATCAACCAAGCAAAGGGTATACCCTGCAATCCTTCCCCCGTACCCCATAGGTCTTCAGCACACAGTCGCTCTCCCTCTCTGGATCTAAAGTCTCCAGCTGCTCCATCGCTCCACGTCATCATCTCTGCCTCCATTTCAGGCATCACTGCTTCTCTGGGTAGGGTCCCGCTCTCTGCTCTTCTCCCTTGATGGTCCTAGGGACCTCCGCTCCTAG
>NW_006408575.1:10383714-10385301 GCF_000296735.1 Chrysochloris asiatica | reverse complement strand
TTTCTCCATTGATAAGAATGTTGTTTATTGGTCCAGTGGTGAGGATTTTTGTTTTCTTGACATTGAGATGTAATCCATATCGAAGGCTGTGCTCTTTGATGGTAGATCCAAGCAAAATGAAGTCCTTCACAAGTTCAGACTTTTCTGCATCTATCATGGTGTTATTTATTGGTCCAGTGGTTAGGATTTTTGTTTTCTTTACCCATACTGAAGACTGTGGTCTTTGATCTTCATCAGTAAGTATTTTAAGTCCTGTTTGGTTTCAGCAAACAAGGTTGTTTCATCTGCATATCGAAGTTTGTTATTGAGTCTTTATTCGATTCTGATTCCATATTCTTCTTCATATAACCCAGCTTCTCAGATTATTTGCTCAGCATAGATATTGAATAACTATGGTGAAATAATACAACCCTGGCACACACCTTTTACTGACTTAAACCATTGAGTGTACCCTTTTTCTGTTTTAAAATTGCCTATTGGTTTATGTACAGGTAGGTTTCCTTATATTTATCACAGCTGTTTTGCAACAATCTTTATCTGATAATTTCATATTTTGTCACTTGTGGATTTTTTCCTATTGAATAATTTTTCTCTTGACTCTATGTCACTTTTCCAGTCTTCTTCTGATGTATAATCACTCTTTACTGTATTCTGTACATTTAGTATAATATTTTTTAGAGACTGGATTCTGGTATCTCTGTAAAGAGTATTCAATTTTAGTTCATTATGGAGTTAAGTTACTAGTGGACCATCTTGACCTTTCAAAGCTTGTTTTCATGCTTTGTTTGGGCAGATATATTTTGAGTTTGCCTTTATTCTTGGATATGGCCTTTACTCATAAGATGTGACACTTCTACAATGTTTAACAAGGACTTATAACTTAGTGGACTTCCAACTCTTTCTCCTGTGATGAACAGATGCTAAAATGCCTGCTCAAAATTTCAGTCTTCCAACTACTGCTTTCCCTTTAACTCCTTAAAGTTTTATTCCATTCATATACAGTGCAAGCGTCTGTCATGAAATTTGAAGACTGTTATTGTTTATATGCAAATTTTGAGGGCTCTCTCCTCTATGGCTGTCAGCTTTTCTGAATTTCCACCTGAAATTCAAGATATTTTGGCAACTTTAAAATCTCTCAAGTCCCTTAGGCTAATAAGACTGGATGTTTCTGCTTGGACTTGAGCCACAATGCACCTTACCATGTGGGCTGAAGAATGACCTCTGGGTAAATGCAAATTTTTGTGGCTCTCAATCATGGTTGGTATGTTTTTTCCAAGGTTGATTTTCTTTAGTTTCTGCCTGATTTTGCTTATTTGCTAGTTTTCAAATAGTTGTTATGTTTTTCTAGATTTTATATTTGTCATGAGATGAGAGTTAGTTTGATATAACATACTCTGCTATTCTCAGAAGGCATTAATTTTATTTGCATAAAATATTTGAATATAATACATTATAGAAAGAATCATAACACATGAAGTACTGTTAAAGCATGTATATATGGAGAACAAACAAGATGGTGGATCGGGTGGATGTATAGCAGAGAGCTCTGCCAACAACAACACAGAATACCTGACCAAGCAGGCTCAG
>NW_006408575.1:10361971-10363229 GCF_000296735.1 Chrysochloris asiatica | reverse complement strand
CTAATATGAGCTCTCTTTCCCTCCCTACAGCCCTCTCCTTCTCTTTTCCATGTTAAAAAACAGAACAAAAAGCAAACAAGAAAAGTTCAAGGCTTGCTCTTGGGCTGAGTATCTGTCAGCCATTTGGTTTTAAGTGGAAACTGTCTCTTTAAATTTCACGGAGATCTATGCACATGCTTAGTAGAACCCTCCGAGGGTGGGGCTGGGGTATCCACTAGCTCAGACACCCCTATAGTTACCAGAATGGAGGTATGCAGACAGCAAGGGACCAATGAAAAGATACTAAAAAAAAAATGTCCACACCTCTATCTCTGCAGCTCTGTCAGGGATCTGTGGCTGCTCTGATCCTTTCCCTGCTTGGCCCCACACAAAATGGCGGCTCCTGGAGCAGCTGAGCGTCCCAAACCAGGAAGCAATGGATTTCTTGCTTCTGCCACAAACTCCCCAGCTGTAAGTCTTACAACCTTCTGAATATTCCTTTATATGTAGTTCAGAGTAATGGGACCATCCCCTGAGCCTTCTTGGTCCTGTATTCTGTGTTGTTCTGGCAGAGCTTGTCACTGCACTTCCACCCGATCTGCCATCTTTTTCCGGAACCTAGCCAGTCTTTCCTTTATGTTGTTGTTGTTGTTGTTAGGTGCCATTGAGTAGGTACCAACTCAATGTTGGTACCAACTTATGCACAGCAGAACAAAACACTGCCTGATCCTGGGCCAACCTCACTACTGTTGCCACACTTGAGTCCATCTTTGAGTGCCTTCCTACTGAGGGGCTCATTTTCCGACACTATATCTGACAGTGTTTCTCTGCCATTCATAAGGTTTTTAGTGACTAAATATTCAGAAGCAGTCCTTCTTCCTAGTCTGTCTTTATCTGGAAGTTCATTGAAACCTATCCACCATGGGTGACCCTGCTGGTATTTAAAATATCTGTTGCATAACTTTCAGAATCACAGCAACTCACAGGCCACCAAAGTATGAGAAACTGACAGATGAGTGGTGGTCTTGCCTTTATAGACATCCCCCATTTTATGTAGCCAATGTCTTAGTTGCCCATCCCTATCAAGGGGTGGGAGTGATCCTTGCTGTAAAGAGGGTGGGAGTGATCCTTGCTGTAAAGATTTGTTCCCTTTTTTGAGTTACTACAACAAGATGGAATAATAGGAAACAGTCGCTGGAGAAGGATGTCATGCTGGGTAAGGTGGAGGGTCAGAGAAAAAGAGGAAGACCCCTAACGAGATGGATTGGCCAGGTGGCAT
>NW_006408575.1:10347019-10361703 GCF_000296735.1 Chrysochloris asiatica | reverse complement strand
AACCTTGGAAACCCTGTACAGGGTCTCTATGAGTCGGTACTGACTCACAGCACACAGCCACCACCAGTCACATCCATAAGTATAGGTAAAGTTCATCAAATTGTAGCAGGTTACTTTTTTTTCCCCCCCTCTTCTTTCTTCTGCTAATTGAGTTCTGATCATCTAGCCATCAAAGCCAGGTCAAATGGGTACTATTTGCAAGTATGGGTGTTCTTGTGCATCTCCACTTACTTCATATCAGCTGGATGCTTCACTCTTCACTCTAGTTCTCTGTGGCCATGTCACTGCCTCTGGGGCCAGGAATCCCTGGGTCTTGCCATCCAGGTCTCCACCTGGGTTCACAGGGGTCTATTGAATCTGGTCGGACTTAGCTGACCACTTCATTGCTGTTTTTTGCCCCTCTTCCCTTTATCGGTAACCAACGTGGTTACCAGCCAGACCACATGTCTGCTCATATATTCCCCTTGAGTCTCAGTCTTGGAAGGGGGTTTGTTCTGAGTGGTCCTGACCACTTGCCTTGATGGCTCTCGGGTGAACAGCTTACTTGTTCTTGTAGTAATCAATCAGACTTCCATTATTTTTTCGGTTTTTCCCTGCTGGTCTTTCTTTCGTGAAGTATGTGTTCATTCAGACAATTAATTGAAGTGTTGTTATTTAAGACTTGTATCTCTGTTATTAGCCAAGTCTATTATTCCATCTTGTTGTAGTATGGTGTTATTGTTCCTGGGGCTGATATCCATGGTCCTATCCTTGGAAACACTACACAGGGTCGCTATGAGATGGAACTATCTGTAATAGTTCTTTTCCTTTTTCTTATTTATATGGTGGATTACATTGAGTTTTATTCCCACTCTTCTGTTCTTCTAGCTGCTCCAGGCTGTTCTACTCGTCCTTTCCAGTGGAAATTTCCTACCTCAGTCATTTCTTGATGGGGTTCTGGATTCCACCTATGGGCTTGTGCCATGTAAAGGCTCCACAGGAGGCCTCTTTCACTGGGCAACTTCTAAACCCTATAAGGTATTACAATCAGTTATAGGCTGAAGACAGACTTATAAGCTTTCTGTAGTGATGTTTCTGGCTTTTCTTTTCTCCCCCGCTCAAGTGTATATTTTACAATGGTAGGCAAGGGAAACCAAAATTCAAAAGACAGCCAAGCATCTTAACATTATTCCCCTCTTTTACCCCTTCAAACCATGCCTCAGTCCCTGCATCCCAGAGCCCTGTTGTTCCAAGGTTGTGCATAAATTATCATTTACCTCTGTCCCACTTAGCCCATGCAAACCTGCCTAACTGTTCTCCCATCAGCCTTGTTCTTCCATTCCTCTCCCCCTTCTTGTGTATTGTCCTCCTCTGCCCCTCCGCACCCAAGCTATTCTGTCTCTATTCCGTACCCTGTGCTCTATCTTTCCCTCCCTACCCTCCTCTCATCCCATGATCAGCAAATATATTTATAATTTTTTCCCCTTAGTGTCTGTTCTTTTTCTTACTCTTTTACAATATCCGTTCTATGCAGTATTTCTTCTTCTGTGACTGACTAATTTCACTCAGCATAATGTCCTCAAGGTTCATCCATGTTATGTGGTGGCTTGCAGCTTCCTTGTTATTCTTCAAGGTAGCAAAATATTTCATTGTTTGTGTATGTACCACAGTTTGTTTATCAGTTCTTCAACTGATGGGCACTTAGGCTGTCTCCATCTTTTTGCTATTGTAAGTAGTGCCACTATGAACATTGGTGTGCATATATCTACTTATTTTATGGCTTATATTTCTTGTGGCTAAATACCAAGTAGATGAATTGCTAGATCATAAGGTATTTCTATTTCCAACCTTCTGAGGAAGCACCATATTGCTTTCCAGAGTGGTTGGACAATTTTGCAATCCCACCAACAATGTAGGAGGGTCGTAGTCTCTCTGCATCCTTGCCAGCATTTATTGGCCTCTACATTTTTGATATTTGCTGTTGTTGCTGGTGTGAGATTATATCTCATTGTTGTTTTGATTTTCATTTCTCTAATGGCTAGTGATCGTGAACATTTCTTTGTATGTTTGTTGGCTGCCCAGATCTCTTCCTTGATGAAGTGTCTGTTCATGTCCTGTGCCCATTTTTTAATTGGGTTAGTTGTCTTTTTCTAATAGAGGTGTTGTAGTTTCCTATATATTTTAGAAATGAATCCCTTGTTTGATGTGTCGTTGCAAAATATTTTTTTCTCATATTGTAGATTCCCTTTTTACTCTTTTGGTGAAGTCTTTTGATGCACATAAGTTTTTAATTTTTAGTATGTCCCATTCATATATTTTGTCTATTTTTGTTTGTGTACTTTTCAAAATGTTTGGTAGTCTGTGTATGCCCTGTATTAGAGCCCTCACATTTGTCCCTATTTTTTCATTGATGACTTTCATAATTTTGGGATTCACATTTAGGTCTTTAATCCATGCTGAATTGCTTTTTGTATAGAGCATGAGGTAAAGGTCTTGTTTCAATCTCTTGCATATTGCTTTCCAGTTCTTCCAGCACCATCTGTTAAAGAGACTATCTCCTCCATACCTAGACACTTTGTCGAAAATCAGTTGGCTCTGTGTGGATGGGTTAATTTCTGAATTCTCAATTCTGTTCCATTGATCCATGTATCTTTCATTTTACCAGTTCCAGGATGTTTTGACCACTATAGCCATGTAGTAGATTTTGAAATTGGGAAGTGAGAAGCTTCAAACCTTGTTCTTCCTCTTGAGCAGTGCTTTGCTTATCCTGAGTTTCCTTCCTTTCCATATAAAGTTTATAATAGTCTTTTCCATCTCTTTGAAGAATGTCATTGGAATCTGGATTGGGATTGCATTATATGTGTAAATTGGTTTAGGTAGTATTGACATTTTCATGATATTGAGTCTTCCTATCCAGGAACATGGTAGGTTCTTCCACTTTTGTAAGTCTCTTTTGGCTTCTTATAGTAGTGTTTTGTAATTTTCTTTGTATAGGTCCTTTGTTTCTCTGGTTATGTTTATTCCTAAATATTTCATCCTTTCGGTGAGTATTGTAAATGGTATTGCTTTCCTTATGTCCTTTTCAGAGCTCTCATTGTCACTATAGAGGAATCCAACTGATTTTTGTATGTTGTTCTTATAACCTGCCACTTTGCTGAGTCTTCCAATGATGTCTAGTAGCTTTTTTTGCTGAGTCTCTGGGGTTTTCTATGTATAGGATCATATTGTCTGCAAATAGAATTTTATTCCCACTTTGCCAATTTGTTGTTGTTGTTATGTGCCGTGGAGTCGATTCCGACTCATAGCGACCCTGTACAGGGTTTCCGAGGCTGTAAATCTTTACAGGAGCAGAAAGCCTCATCTTTCTCCTGCAGAACAGCTGGTATTTTTGAACTGCTGACCTTGTGGTTCACAGCCCAATTCGTAACCACTATGCTACCAGAGTTTTGGATGCCTTTAATTTCCCTCTCTTGCCATATAGCTCTGGGTAATACTTCCAAAACAATATTGTATAGTAGTGGTGACAAAGGACATCCTTGTCTGGTTCCCGTTTGCAGAGGGAAGGTTTTCAGTTTCTCTCCATTGAGAGTGATGTAGGCTGTTGGTTTTGTATATATGCTGTTGATTATATTGACAAATTTCCATTCAATTCCTACTTTGTTGAATATTTTTATCATGAATGGATGTTGAATTTTGTCAAATACCTTTTCTGCATCAATTGATATGATCATGTTGTTCTTTTCCTTTTTCTTATTTATATGGTGGATTACATTGATTTTTTTCTAATGTTGTTGAACCATCCTTGCATCCCTTTTATGAAACCCACTTGGTCATGATGTATTATTTATTTGATGTGGTGCTGGATTCTGTTGGCTAGGATTTTGTTGAGAATTTTTGCATCTATGTTCATGACGGATAGTTGTTTGTAATTTTCTTTCTTAGTGATGTCCTTCCCTGGTTGGGAGGGAGAAGTGCTCCAGATTAAAGAAAGGGAGAGTGGCAGGATAAATCACTGAAGGCTCTAAGATGGTTAATATGCCTTCAGCTGGGAAGTGGTTTCCCATCTACTACCTGGGTGATACTTACAGATGAGACACATTTTCTTAACAAATAAGAATCAATGGGTAAGATCTTATCTAATTATGCATTCTGCATTAAGTTGTGCTTCTCCCTGCCTGATGCTGCTGGCATAATTAAACTTAATGTATTTTTAATGATGTCTTCCTAACTCAAGTATTCACATGTGATTAGCATCAAATAAGGACGAGCTGTCGCAGGTCCAGGGGCTGTTTATGATGATGCCCTCCACAAGACACAGTTTCAGATATGAATGAATCATAGACTTCAAGGTTCACAAATATTGGCTTGGGGGCAAAGACAGCTTGTAGTTCTCTTTGCCCTAATTTGATTCAACAAAATGACATCCTTTTCTAGTTTGGCTTAAATTTCAGATCTCAAGTCATTGAAACTCTTACATGGTATAAACACTGTTCTGTTTTGGACCTAAGTTGTCGGCTGGCTAATAAGGATAGAAAATATCAGGAAGACAGTGTTGGTGAGGTAAAACATATTATACTGGGAGTCAAGATATTCTGGCCATACCTTTCCTTGTTTTGTGATGTTGGACAAGTAACACCCCTTGTTGAGTCTTACTTTCTTATCTGTAAAATGAGAGGGTTAAGTTAGATGGCATTTCAGACTCTTTTTATTTAGTGGCTTAGTGGGTTATTGTGCTGCTAACTGTAATGTTAGCTGTTCAAATCCACCAGCTGCTCTGAGGAGACAGAAGAGACCTTCTGATCCCATAAAGATTTACAATCTTGGAAGGCCTACCTAGAGTAGCTATGAGTGGAATCAATTCCTTGGCAGTTGGGTTTTGTTTTGTTACAGCTCAAAAGATTATTATTTAAACAGGGTTGTACTGCCACTAGTTTCTTCCACTTCCACTCCCTCCTCCTAACTCCAGGCATTCCCTGGGTTAGAAAAAAGATCTGTTCCTACAGGTACATATGATTCTTACTTAGCCTTACTTTACTGCAAGAAAAGGCTTGTTGAAGACTTTTCAATGAATTAAAAAGGGAATGTGCAACAAGTGAAGATTATTGTGATGAAGAATTTGTTGCAAGTGTGATTCAAATACTTCAAATTGAGGGAAAATGTATCTAACTTTAAAGGGCAAGTGGGAGTTGTCCCATGAGCCCTGGTGGCACGGTCATTAAGCACTCAGCTGTTAATTACAAGGTTAGTAGTTCAAACCCACTAGCTGATCTGTGGGAGAAAGATGTACCAGTCCATTTCCATAAAGACTGATGACCTTGGAAACCTTGGGGGCTGTTCTATTTTGTCCTACAGGGTTGCTATGAGTCAGCATCTGTTAAACAGCAGTGGGTTTGGTTTTGAAGAAGTTGTTAGTAAGTTAGAGGTTCATAACTGGGGACTGACTTACTTCAACTAGTAATTTCTAACCCATTGATTTATGTCACTATCCTCAGAAATGTTTCATAACAACAACAACTACCAGTATGTATTATGTACCAGTATCATGCTAGGCATTTATAGGATTCTCTGAGAAGTGCATGTGGCATTTATATTCGTTATCTCACCTCATTTTCAATAACCCTGAAGTTTGAAGCTTGGTACTTTATAAATTTTACTGATGAAGACACTGACTCAAATTAAAAGAGTTTCTGAGCTTCAACAGTTGGGAAGTGGTGAAGTCAGCCGATATTCAAAGCCTACACTTATCCACAGTGCTGTGCCCCTGTTTAGCTAACTCTTGTCAGTAGAAGAGTATGGAAGTTAAAACAGACATTCATTGCCCTTGTGGTCTCATCCCAGTTAAGGATATCTACCTTGTCTCTTTTCTCACAACCCATTTCTTGCTCTCCCTCACCATTACCCTTCAATGTCAGTCTATTCACTGTTTCTTTCTTGTATCTTGATGTACCAAACTGTAATTTTGCTTGTCTTACTCTCTTTCATGGACTCTTGGTTTGGCACTGTAGGATCAGCACTAGACTGCGAACCACAAGGTACAGAGTTCAAACCCACCAGCAGCTCCTTGGAAACCCTATACAGGGGCACTATGAGTCAGAACTGACTCAACAGCACTTAACAACAACAATAACAACCATCCTCCATTATATCATCTCATTCCAACTAAAAGAGTTCACATGTTAGCTCTGTCAGGATTCCTTTTCCAATTCCTTGCTCCTTTAACCTAATTTCAAAGCATATTATTTCTATCTCTAGAGAAAGAAAGGCTTGATGTGTCATAATTCATTCATGTCTCTATCACCTAACTTGATTGTGAATTACAGAGGCTAAGGACTGTTATGTTTGTGTTTCCCTCCCTTGCACCAGATACTAAATCCTGAGCTTATCACATAATAAGCTTCAATGCAAGGATGATATTCAGAATACATGAATGCAGTATGGCATATGTGCATCAATCTATAATAATGGGTTCTGAAGGAAAACAAGAGAGCAAGAGAACTTTGGCTGTGCTAGTGTGCATATGTGAGACATCAACCTGATGCACATAAAGGATATTGCAACAGCCAATTGGAAGGACTACTAAATGCATTTTTTGTTATTTCCAATCCAGTCTGACTTCAACAATATTTAATGCACTGTCTGTTCTAAGGCAGTCTCCCTTCCAGGTACGCTTTTCTCTGATCTCAATTCCATTTTACTCACTATGCCTTAGACCTTGGTTTAATTCCCCAGACACTTCAACTCATTGCAGCCTTGCACCTGTGCTCTCCCTTTCTGGCACAGATGGCTCTTTCCCCAGATCTTCCTATGGCTTACTCCTTTGCATTGGTCAGCTTTCTGATCAAATATCATCTTAAGGCATCTCTTCTGACCATCCTACAAAAGAGCTTTATTACCCTCTCTTTTCCCAATCTATCATACAATCCTGGTTGTTTATGCTTTCTTTCTCTTCTTCAGAGCACCTGCTACAATCTAATGTTTGCTGATTGACTTAATAATTTTTATTCCTCATCAGAATGCGTGTTCTATAAGGGCATGGGCTTTGACTGTTTTGTTCACAGCTATATCCCTAGTTGACACATAGAAGGTGCTCAACAAATACATTTATGAAATTAATAAATGAATGCATGAATGAATGATTATAAAAGGAAAACTCTTGCATTTGAAAATTATTAGTACTAATATATGTAGGTACTCTGCTAGCCACTCAGACTTACAGCTATAAACCAGGAAGCTACTCTGGTGAGGTTCTTTATTTGTAAAGCATCTATTGAAGTATCTCAGCACTGGAGGGTTTTTACTGGGAGGAGGCATTGGAAATGTATATAAAGTGGAACTTTTCAGGCTCTAAGTTGAAGCCTTATAAGTTAACTTGTGTTCTAATGTTTACACTGTATGCATGGCTGCATCATTCTGTGCATCTGCTTCAGCTTTCTCTCTACATAAAGTATAGCTCTTTTCCACCCTTTATTTTCTTTTAATTACTCCATAAATTAAACTTGCACATGAATTAGGCTTGCCATAGTCTTAACTCAACTCCAAAGTCCTCCTTTCATTGCCTTGCTCTACCAGCAATTCTTTCGTTCTCTCCCTTCTTTATTCCAGAGAGACAGACATGGACGCCACACCACAGTTAGCCAGTTAGTCTAAGAAATGGCTATACTTGGACTAGGTCCACCTTCTTAGGTAGCAGAGGTTGTCATTGGAAAAGATACAGATTCTCATTGGCCAGTTTGGGAGTGGGACATAAATTGACAATCCCAGATCAGCATCCATCAACAAAATGAGATAAGTTCCAAATAATGATGTTGTTGTTGTTGTTGTTAAGTGCTGACAAGTCAATTCTGACTCACAACGACCATGTACAGGATTTCCAAGGGGCAGCTGGTGAGTTTGAGCTGCTGACCTTGAGACTCAAACCAACCTTGTAGTCAAGTGTTTATCCTACAGTGCTATGCCAGGACTCCAAATAACTATACTACACAGTAGAAAAAGGAGGATTTTATAAGAGGGATATAAAATATTGGGAATCAGAAAAGGAAAAAAAAAATATTCATGTCTAGATGGGGCCGTTGACTCATTTTTCATTATTAGGAATAATTTTCATGAAACCTGAATAAGAAACTCCTTGAAAATATCAAAACAAAGACAGGAAAAATGGATTATCAGATACATGCTCAGGAACCACATCTAAGTCTGAAGTTCTGATTATCTTATATCAAAAAATATATTTTGCTAAAAAAACTAGATTATTATATACATATGTTTGTCCTCTAAATATATTTAAAAGGCAATTTTGATAATCGAATAGAATTTTTCGCTTTAGGAGCTGGTGGTACTGTAGGATAAGCACTGGACTGCTAACCACAAGGTCAACAGTTCAAACCCACAAGCTACTCTGTGGAAGAAAGATGAGGTTTTCTGCTCTTGCAACAATTTACAGTCCCAGAAACCCTGGGGTAGCACCTAACAATAATAGCATCATTTAGTTTTAGAGACTTCTTTAGAAAAGCTGTATTAATGAGCAATTTGCCATTGAAAGTTCTAAAAGCAAACTGTATTTTTGAGTTTGGGGATTATATTAATTAGAGTATGCTTGATTGTAACTAGTAGAGTAAAAATACTGTTAGTAAGTTTTTAGTCCACACATGCCCAGGTTTATTACAAACAAAATGTGGTGAAAACATGTCTCTGAGATCAGTGGGTGACTACAGAAAAGTTCTCTCAGTAAGACACTTGTTTTAGTCTCATTTTGTTGTTGTTAAGTGCCATCAAGTCAGTTCCCAATCATAGTGACCCAGTATAGGGTTTCCCAGGAGTGACTGGTGAGTTTGAACCACTGACCTTGTGGTTCAAACTGACCTTGCAGTTCTGCATTTATCCTACAGTGCCACATCAGAAGTCCTAGTCTCATTTGGGGGGGTCATTAAAAAAATGTCCAATCAAAACAGGTGCTTCTGAGGGGATCTGTTGGATCAGTTATGTTTACTCAGAGAGGTTGACTCAGAGGTATGACAACTGTGTGTTTTTCAGGATTCCAAAGAGTCCTGGTATGTCACTGTAAGATAAGCACTGGACCACAAGGTCAGTTTGAACCACAAAGTCAGCAGTCCTAACTCACCAGTCAGTACTCTGAAACCCTATACAGGGTTTCTATGAATTGGAAATGATGATAACAGTTAACAACAGCAAACGACAATCTTGAAAAGTTTTCTCAAAGGAAACAGGATGATTGTGGAAGCTACTTGTGAAGTAAATTTAAAAAAAATGAAAACTACATTAATGAGGAAAAGGCCAGGAAAATTGTACCAAGGAATTTTTTCCTTCATAATAGTATGCCTGCTCATTTTTTGAGGGTAGTAAGGACTGTCCTATGAGAATTACATTGGAAAACCTTATCCTGTCCTCCCTAAGGAGCTCTGGTAGCATAGTTGTTACAAATCGGGCTGTGAACCACAAGGTCAGCAGTTCGAAACTATCAGCTGCTCCTTTAAAGATTTACAGCCTCTGAAACCCTATACAGGGTTGCTATGGGTTGGCACCGACTCGACTCGACGGCACTTAACAACAACATTCCTCCCTACTGCCCTGATCTTACTCCTGCAGACTTCCTTTGTTTCCCAAACCCAAAGAATATATAGAAGATACATGCTTTGAGCCTCTTAAGAATTCCAAAACTGCCATTTTGATGTGTGTAAACCTGAAGAGAACAAAATTTGTGTAGATGGATGCAATAGCTTCACATTTTGATACTACGGTTCAGTAAAGCTTTCTGTGATTTTTTTTTTCCCCAATAATCCTATTTTTATTGTTAACTAGTGCTTTAAAGTATTTTTTTTTTTTAAGGTTTTTATTGTGTATTGAGTGAAAGTTTACAGGGCACATCATCAGTTTCACATTCAACCATTCATATGACTTGTTTCTTTACATTGATTATAACCCCCTCCATACATCATCAGTTAACAGTGTTTCTCTCTATCCTCTTTAGCTTTTTTTTTTTTTTCCGGGGGGGGAAACTTTGCATTTTTGGAATTTACAGTCTCGGCTTTTAGGGAAGGTTTTTACATTTATCTGTGGATATCCAGGGCTCATGTATGCGATTACTAACAAGCATAACTTAATAATCAGATGATTTGCTATGTCTGCTAGGTGGCTAAAGTCTGATCCTCAGAGCCTATGGTTTGGACGGTCTGCAACGCTTGGGTCCACAGGGCCTTGAACTCCTGACCGGGTCTGAACGGTCTGCATCAGATTCCCCCTTATTTATTATTTGTTTAAGGGACGCTGCCTGTCTTAGGCGGTCAGTGCGGATTCCTCCGTCTTACCTGTCATCAAAAGCTTTCTGTGATTTTTATAGCAACACTTTCTGACTTGCTCTCAGAAATACAAACATGTAATGTCCATGGATCCCTAGTGGTACAGTAGGGTACTCATTAGCTTATTAATAAGACCAGTGGTTTAAACCTAGCAGCTGCTCAGTGGGAGAAAGATGAGGTGGTTTGCTCCCATAAGGATTTATAGTGATGGAAACTCTAAGAAGCAGTTCCACTCTGTCATATAGGGTTGCTATGAGTCAAAATTGACTCAATGGCACTGTACCTTTTTTTGGTTTGTTTACTTTTTGTTTTGGGTTTGGTAACATGTCAACAACCTAGGTTTGATTTTGGCTCACATTATAGTCAAAAGAAGCTCTTGCTGGGTGAAGTATGATGAGTCATTTGTAGTTTGAGGAAAAGAACAATAAAGATCCCTGGGGGTTGGGGCTTGATGGTGGATTAAGGATAAGCTCAGTGCAGACCCCTGACAATAACAACACAGAGTACTGGATTAAGCAGGTTCAGGGGACAGTCCTAGAATGCTGACCTATATATAAAAGAATATTTAGAAGGATTGACGGTTTACTGATAGTGGGATTTGTAGCAGAAGCAAGAAAGGTGGTGTTTTCTGATCTGCACGTGCTGAGAAAGCCATCTTGGACATGACAGAGTAGGAACAGAGGTCTGACAAGTTGTCAGAGATAAAGCAGAATCTATGCAGGCAAGAAGGCAATCCCCATATAAACACATATAAAACCCTGAAAACACACACAAAACACTGCAAATCAAGAACCATCTACCCAGCAAAGCTGTCAATCAAATACATAGTGTAATAAAAACATTCCAGGACAAATAGAAACTAAGGGATGTTGTTGAAGTAAACCCAGCACTTCAAAACATCCTAAAGGGAGTTCTTTGGACCAAGAACCAACAAGAACAGACAACAACCAGAGATTGACATATGTGGCAACAGCCCCTGGAACTCAAATCGACAGATGGAAGAGTTCAGAACAGAACAGAACTACAAGAACAAATTTGGAGCATGTGGGAGGTCAGTCCATGAACAAAACAATTATAATGTGAAAAAAGTTAAAAATATAGGAACAGAGATCCAGGTGATGAGGATGTCAGGTAGATTGCAGGGTAAATAGACTGTTTTAAATGGAGGAAAAAGTTACTAGAATATAGGGTAACCACAAAGAAAATTAATGCTTCACAACATACCAAGAAAATGAAAATCCAAGAACATGGAAACATAAAAATATGAAACATAAAAAAAAGATACCCATACTAAAAGAAAGAAAATTTTTTTTCTTTGTTGGTTACCATGGGTGGGAGGGGACGGTAGAACACAGGTTACAGGACAGACATATCATAGTTCAGGTGTTGGGGAGGGCAACATACAAGAAGGGGGAAAGGAATGGAAGAACAAGGTAGATAGGGGAACACTTAGGCAGGTTTCCATGGGCTAAATGGGACAGAGGTAAATTGTGATGTATGCTCAACCTTGGAACAACAGGGCTCTGTGATACAGGGATTGAGGAATAGTCTGAATGGACAAAAGAGGAGAAATAATGTTAAGAGAGTTGACTGTCTTATGAATGTTGGTTTCCATTATCTACTATTGTAAAATACACACTTGAGTGGAATAGAAAGGAATATCAGGTAAGATGATTACAGAAAACTTGTAAGCCTGTCTTCAGCCTATAACTGTTTGGAATACCTAAAATGGATTCTAGAACTAGTCTTGTGAAATAGGCTTCTTGTGAAGCCTTTGTACTGTATAGGACTTTAGGTGGAATCCTAGGCCCCATCTAGAACTGTTTAAGATGGGATATTCCCACTTGAAAGAATAAGCACACTATCCTGGAACAGCTAGAGAGGAACAGAAGATACTTCTTAAAAGAAAGACCACCAGGGAAAATTCAAAACAAAAACTCCAGGGACCCATCAAAGCAAGTAATCGAGTCTTTCAGGACAAACACTTCCAATGCTGAAATGCAAAGGGAACACACAAGCAGGCATGTAAGCTGGCTGGTGACCACATTGTTCTGCTGGTGAGTTCAAGAAGGGGAAAAGCAGCAACGAACACATGGGCCGAGTTGCACCACATTCCATAGACTCCCATAGACCTGGAGATGAGAGAGAGAAGAGGAAAGGCTGGTTTTTCCAAAGTGTTTTGAGACATGAGGACTCCTGAGTCCATGGACAAGGACCTATTCACAGAGGACTAGAGCTAAGAGTGAAGCGTCAAGCTAATATGAAGTGAGGGGAGATGTACAAAAATGCCCAAACTTGCAGACAGTACCCATTTGAACCAGCTTCAATGGCTTTATGATCAGAACTCGACTAAAGGAAGATAAAGAAATTTGATAAAGGAAACACGTGTAAATTGCTACAATTTGATGAACTTGTACTATACTTATGGATGTATAAGTATATATACATGATGTATATATACATCAAAATACCAACTAAGGGGAAAGGAGTCTTCACATCGGGATCAAACCTATCTCCTCTGTACACAGGATTGATAGGAATGGGCAACTTAGACATTGGCTACCTAAAATGGGGGGAGGGGGGGCGGGGTGTGTGCAATAAAGGCACGCAGTAGCTGGCTTACAGTTTTCAAAAGGGAGTTTAGTTTCAGAGAGTGCAAGAGAAGATAGAATTTCCACTGAATAGTTTTCATCTTGTCTAGATGGGTCTGGTGAAAGAAGATGGCGATAATATTCCTATGATTCAATAGTGAGTAATTGTTATAATGATTAATTGCGATTCTTACAACTATAAAGGTAGAAGCTTTGTAACATAAAGTGGGGAGTAGTTAAACTTCATTTCAGGAACAGAGGATCCTAGAACCATCAAAGGAGAAGAGCATGAACAGAATGTGGGACCCTATTCAGAGAAGTAGCAACACCAGAGATAGAGGCAAAAATGATGGTGTTGAGAGATAGAGAAGCTGAGGACACTAGACTCAAGGAAAGAGAAAGGCTGTGTGCTGGCAGCCAGGAGGCAGGCTTGCAGAATGTGCCATTGGGTTGTTTAAATGATTATATATTCCTGAGTGTTTTTGTTTACATTCAAAAAACAAAAACAAAAACAAAAAAACACCAGAGGGAATAGAAGCAAATACTGTTGAATGGTGATGCCTGGAGGGGATTGTAATCATTGCAATGATATGAAATATGACAGGATGAGTGCAAAACTGATGTTCTTCCATGTAAACTATCACTCAGTGTACAATAAAAGCTTTAAAAAAGAAAAAGAGCATGAAGTACTATGCATGAGGTTTATGGCTGAGGTTTTCAACTAACACACATGTATTTTGCTCATCTTTTGTTGGCTAAACTCAGTCACATGGTCACATTTAACTGCAAGATTTGCTTGGAAATGTAGCCTTGGTATGTGTCTAGAAAGAAGAGAAATGGATTTTGATTAAGAATTTGTAGTTGTAACAATTTTTTAAAGAAAGTAATCTAGAAAATGGGAAGACAGTATAAGAAATTTTTCTGTTTTCCGAAGTGCAAGAAACAGGTAACCACATATTTGCTGTACTTTCATCTGTTGTTGTTAGGTGCCATACAGTCAGTTCTGACTCATAGCAGCTTTATGCACAACAAGATGAACCACTGACAGTATTGTGCCATTCTCACAGTTGTTATGTTTGAATATCTAGTAGCTGCTACTGTATCAATCCATCTTCTTGGGGGTCTTCCACATTTTTGCTGACCCTCCACTTTACCAAGCATGATGTCCTTCCTGAGGACTGGTTCCCCCTGACAATATGTCTTGCTTCTAAGACGCATTCTAGTCGCACTTCTTCCAGCACAGATTTGTTTGTTCTTCTGGCAGTTCATGGTACTTTCAATAGTTTTCACCAACACCATATTTCAAATGCATCAATTTTTCTACTGTCTTCTTTATTCATTGTTCAACTTTCACATGCATATTAGGCAGTTGAAAATACTACAGCTTGGGTCAGGCACACTTTAGTTCTCAAACTGACATCTTTGCTCTTGAACACTCCAAAGAGTTCTTTTGCAACAGATTTGCATAATACAATAGGTTGTTTGAATTCCTGACTACTGCTTCCATGAATATTGATTGTGCATCAAGCAAAATGACAACTTCAGTCTTTTCTCTGTTTTTCACGATGTTATTTATTGGTCTAGTTGTGGAGATTTTTGTTTTCTTTACATTAAGTTGCACACTGGGGAGGGAAAAAGATGGTGGATCGGGTGGAAGTGTAGTGACGAGCTCTGCCAAGAACAACACAGAATACAGGACCAAGAAGGCTCAGGGAATGGTCCCAGTACTCTGAACCACATATAAAGGAATATCTAGAAGGTTGGAAGACTTACAGCTGGGGAGTTTGTGGCAGAGGCAAGA
>NW_006408575.1:10340875-10346430 GCF_000296735.1 Chrysochloris asiatica | reverse complement strand
CCTTTGGAGGACTCTTTGTCTCCCTATATTACACAAGAAGAGTCAGCAACTGCTACCATACAGCTAAACTACAATCACACCCTATAAAACACCAAAACCCAGGCAAGAACCAATACATTAAGTTGCACACCATAATGAAAGCCATGGTCTTTTATCTTCACCAATAAGTATTTTAGGATGTCTTTGCTTCCAGCAAGCAAGTTTGTGTCATCTGCACATGGCTGTTAATGAATCATCCTCCAATCTGGATGCCACGTTCTTCTTCATATAGTCTTCAGTCTTCATCACTATGTATTTCAAGTTCTTGTCTCTTCCAGGAAGCAAGGTTGTATCATCTATATATCACAGATATTAGCGTGATTATTCATTTAATCCTGATGTCACATTCTTCTTCATATAATCCAGTTTGTCAAATTAGTTGTTTAACATACAGATTAAATAAATATGATGAAAAGATATAACCCAGGCACACACCTTTCATGATCCGAAACCATTTAGTATACCCTTGTTCTGTTGTAATGACTGCCTCTTGGTCTATGTACAGGCTTTTTATGAGCCCAATGAAGTATTCTGGAATACCTGTCTCAGTGTTATTCATAGTTTGTCATGATCCACACAGTCATATGCCATGCATAGTCAATAAAGCACAAGTAAACATCTTTACGGTAGTCTATGTTTTTAGTTAAGTCCATCTAATGCCAACAGTGATACCCCTAATTTCACGTCCTCTTCTGAATCTAACTTGAATTTCTGGCAGCTCCCTGTTAAGGTACTGCTACAACCAGCTTTGAATTATCCAAGTCTTTTCCCACAGATGTACTCAATTTGATTTCTGTGTATTCCTGATGGTAAGAGCCACATATATAGTTGCCTTTTATATTGTTGAAAAAGGTGTTTGCAATGAATAAGTTATTGGTCTTGCAAGATTCTGTCATGTGATGTCCAGCACCATTGCTATCAACAAAGCCATGCTGTCCAACTACTCATCTTTCCTCTGTGTTTCTACCTATTGCATTCCAATCATCAGTGATTATCAATGTATCTTGATTGCATGTTTGTTCAATTTCAGGCTGAAGAAGTTTGTCGAATTCTTCAATTTTGTCATCACTTGGCTTTTGTGCTGCTTGTGTTAATTTGAATAATAGTGGTATCGACTGGTCTTCCTTTTAGGTGTATGGGATATTATCTTATCACAGACAGCATTGTACTTCAAGATAGTTCTTGAGCTCTTTTTGGTGTTGGATGCAACACCATTCCTCTTCAATTCCTGGTATTGTAAACCTTATGAGTGTTGGATTCAGAATGATCAATACCAGTCAGTTCATTTCAGCTCACTAATGTCTAGGATATTGATCTTTATATGTCTCTCTTAATTTTTGATGCTTCTGTTTTGTTAGAGTTATACTCCCTACATTTCATGTTCTGATTATCAGGGCTGTGGCAGCTGTTTCTTCTCATTTTGATTTGTGCTACATCAACAAATGAAGGTCTCAAAAGCCCTGCTCTATTTACGTCATTAAGGCCAAATCTACTTTGAGGAGAAAACTCTTCCCCAGTCATAATTTGAGTGACTTTCAACCTGAAGGACTCATTTTCTGGCACTGTATCTGCCATTATGACACTGGTAGTCATAAGGTTTTCAGAGGGTAGCTGTTTAGAAGTTATCCACCTTTTCTTATTCCTAGTCTGTTATTCTAGAAGCTCCACTGAAACCATGTTTAGTGCGATCTACTTTGTTTCAGGCATACTACACCACAGTATCCACCATGGTGACTCTGCTGATATTGAAAATACCAGTGGCAAAGCTTCCAGCATTACAGCAACACACCTATCATCACAGTAAGTCAAACTGTTATTGTAGAGTTGTCTATTTTGTTTTTCAGTTCTATTAGAATTGATAGATCTTGAAGCTCCTTCATTGGGGGCATTGGTATTTTTTATGGTTATGCCTTTTGTTCAATTGTACCTTTATTCACAATACAACATATTTCTTTTACTCTTATGCTGGTTTTTGCCATAAAATCTATTTTATCAGAAATTAATATTGCATCTCCTGCTCATTTTTATTGCTGTTAGCGTCATACCTGTTTTTCCATCCTTTTCACCATCGTATGTAAAGTTTGTCTCTTGTGAACAACAAATTGAAGGGAACTTTTCTTATCCAATCTGTTACTCTCTGTATCTTGACTGATGCATTTAATCCACTTATATCCAGTGGCGTTACTGATAGGTATGAACTGATTGTTGTCATTTTGCTGTGTGTGTTTTTGTGGTGCTGCTGGTTTCTTTGTTCCACATAATTTTCTGTGCTGAGTTCATTCTGTTTTTGTTTTTGGTTTTGTTTTGTCATTTTCTTCATTGATGTTGCTTTAATGTTTACTGAATATTTATGATTTTCCTTCCTCTTTTTCATTTTGATGTGAAGATGTATTAATTTTCTTTGGGATTGCACTATAACTTATTAATTTCTTCCCCAGTTTAAAGCAGTCTATTTTATCTTGAAAACTAGTTGATTTCCCCACCATATTCTTTGGATGTGTCCTGCATCACTTAATGTTTTGCTCATTTTGTTGTTGTTAAGTGCCTTCAAGTTGTTTCCAACTCACAGTGACCCTGTATAGGCTTTCCGAGGAGCAATTGGTGGGTTTGAACTGCTGACCTGTGGTTAGTTGCCCTGTGCTTATCGTACGGTGCAACAGACAGGCTCCATTTTGCCCATAGAATCTCCTTCAATATTGTAACCAGAGGCTTGAATTTTTTTTTTTTTTTCCAGTTCTTCTATATTTTGCCATATAGCTCATTACCTCCTCTTTCTTTTTTGTTTAGATTTAAGAATGTCAGAGTTGGAATGGACTTAAAATTCCATCACTCTTAATTTAAAGTTGAGGTCCAGGGAGGTTTGCTAAGACTAGTCAGTTCTCATTGGGTTCTCTGTTATCTCATCCTGAAAGCAAAAGAAACTAATTGGAGAAACAACTGGGATCTGTGTTTAGAACTTAATAAAAGACCTAAATTCAACAGCTGTTGAGAATCATAGGCTCTTGGCATTAGATGGGGGTGGAAACTGACACCACTAAAATAATTTCTTCTTCAGAATCTTGAACAGATCTCTGAATTCCACTTTTTGGGAACACTAAAAATGGGTCAGTTTCCTCTTTCATCCAACAATTCTGAGGAGAGTGTATGCTTCTCAGGTACTGTGAAGTTCAAGGTCTACAAAAGGTCTGTGAGAGCAACACCTTAGGTTAGGAGGAGGTCTGAATCAGGCTGCATCACATCATGACTTTGTGAATCCCTTACTCCATGCAAAAATATTAAAAATTGCATTTTATTACTGCATTATTGTTGTTGTTATGTGCCATGGAGTCAGTTCAGACTCATAGCAACCCTGTACAGGGTTTCCAAGGCTGTCAGTCTTTATGGGAGCAGAAAGCCTCATCTTTCTCCTGTGGAACAGCTGGTAGTTTTGAACTGCTGACCATGAAATTAATAGCCTGATTCATAACCACTACACTCCATAGCATACACTAAATGCTGTTGAGTTGGTTCTGATTTATAATGACCCTGTATTGGGTTTCCAAGGAATGGTTGGCAGGTTTGAACCACCAACCTCATGGCTAGCAGTCCAGTGCTTATTCTATAGTGCCACACCAGGACTCCATAGTTTACCTTATTTTATATATGTCATTATTTTAATATATTTAAATATTAAATTTCATGTATTATATAACTACTATAATAATTTGACCTAAAAGTTTATTCATTTTTCTTTTGATTTTGAAATAAATGAAAAATAACTTGGGCCCCTCAAAGTACTGTGTCGCCTGGCTAGTGGCTAGGTTGGTCTTGGGCTAAGCTTTCCCACCATCTGCATCAGAGATGTCAAAAGTGAAAGCGTGCGTCTTAGAACTGATGAGATACAGAATTGCCAACTTGTATATGAAAAAACTTATTGGGAGGGTGATTTACAGGTTTTTTGGTAGGTAGGTGACAGAGCCTTGACCACTCTTTACACATTCCATACCTTTTCTGTTCCCCCACCCATTCATTAACTCACACAGTCCATGTTTAGTGAGATCTACTTTGTTTCAGGCATACTACAGCACAGTATCCTATACGTGTCTCACTGTTCATTTCACAGATGAGCCATCAGGGTCTCAGTTGGCCAGAGGTGTCTTCCTGCCGTACTCTGGTTGCTCAGGTGAACAAGGAAGCAATGTCTATTATGCCATTTCCTGGTATCAATGTCCCCTTGGACTTGATATAATGAACTACTTTAACTTTTCAAGGTCGTGGATTTTTATGATTCATGATTAGATTCCATTTCTGTCTTAATTGATCAATAAAATATAACAAAGAAGGCACCCAGCATAATGATTACAACTAATTAACTTTAAAAATAACTCACAATGTCTGGGTGATACGTTATCTCCAAGGTACCATGTCACTAGTACTGTTAGTATACCTACTTTACAGATGGGAAAACTGAGATTTGGTGAGACCCAGGATTTGAGTTCGCCTGTCGGAGTCAAGTCTTCCCATTCTTAATTGCTAAATTCTTGTACCTGTTTTTTTTTTTTTAAACTGGTTCTCTTTCACAATATTCCTTTTGAAGCAATTTCTTCTCTTCTAGTTTTAACTCCCATAACCAAATGCAGATAGATATACAGAGAGCAGCTATTGAATGGACTCTGACTCTTGGCTACCTATGTATAATAGTAAAAGCAAAAAAAAAAAAAAAAAAACTCTGTTTAGTCCTGATTGCCAGCATAATCAAGCTCATTGCTGTGGGTGTTGTTCCAATTGAGGATCTGGCCCTTTACTTTACTAAACATGATGTCCCCCTCAGTAATTGATCCCTCCTGATGACATGTCCAAAGCAAGTTAGTCAGACAGTGTTTGGTTGTGATCCATGAGGTTTTCATTGCCTAATTTTCAGAAGCAGATCGCCTTTCTTCCTTGTCTTAGTTTGGAAGTTCCTGTGAAACTTGTCTACCATTGGTTAACCTGTTTATATTTGAAACACTACTGGTGTAGCTTTCAGCATCACAACAACAGGCAAGCCTCCACATTATGGTACACTGACAGGCAGGTGGTAGATGGTGAAAAGTATAAGCAGTTATCCAACTGCTGAATTTATCACCATAAATAAGTTAGCACTTAGTCATCATGATGATATAGAATTCCACTTACCACCCAACTCAAGAGATTCTGAGTGATGGAAGAGAACAAAGTTTATTTGCTCATGTCCTAAGTGGTCAACCTCCAGAGTCCTTTAGGCAGCAAAATGCCTGGAGCTTCCTTCCCTACCATAACTGTGGTAGCATAGAATAGAATTCATTTCCTTGAAACCTCTGTGGCTGATGGGATTTTAAAAATATGTTCACACATATTTATTTCTAAGTCTAAGCTAATTTTCATGATGCTAAAGGAGCTCTGGTAGCGTAGTGGTTACGAATCGGGCTGTGAACCGTAAGGTCAGCAGTTCGAAACTACCAGCCGCTCCGCGGGAGAAAGATGAGGCTTTCTACTCCCGTAAGGATTTACACCCTCGG